>NC_067284.1:30157293-30499203 GCF_020740795.1 Apus apus | reverse complement strand
CCCTTCTAAAAAAAAATTCCAGGAGGCGCTCCTGTCTGGCTTCTGTAATCAGAGCTCCCAAGAGAAAAACACTTTTGCTCTCCCAAGAAGACTCCCTTATCTGGATTCTGTTCAGTGGAATCCAAATTCTTCTGATAGCACTGATAATTATTCAATAGAGTAAAGAATTAATGAGGTAGAGAATTAATAAAATAGAGCAAAGAGCCCTGGTTTAGGATGATCTTTATGGCATAACAAAAGTAGGATAGTGTCAGAATTATATTTAGACACTTCTGTTGCAGTATGTATATATATATTGTAATTACTGACAAAATCCTGAAATTAGATTTACAGTAATAGACCATTATTATTATTTTATTTGCACAAGCAGGAATGAACCATATTAGACACCAATTTTTGATGCAGAATTGTTTTATAGATGTTTTCAAACTCAATAGCTCCATAGCATACAAACTGTTTAGTCTTGTGAGCTTAACTGATTTAGTTAGAATTACTCACTCATGTGAAAAGCACAGCTACAGAATGTAAAATGCTGATGAATTTTGGAGACCAGAAGTTACTTCCACATCTCTACTTACTAGAAATCCTAAGGGAAATCTATCTTGACAAAAGGAAAATATACGATAATAAAATGTTATAAAATGTTTGTTCTTTCTTACCACTCTTCTTTTCCTGAATCCATCTACTCACATTTTTATGTTTTTAACACATTCATTAGATAAATTCAACACATCACAGAATTTGCTGCAATTTTTATCTTAATAAAACAAAGACAAATAAAAATCAAACCTTGCTCTTTAGGGAAACCAAGCAACAAAAGAAAATAATAGACATATTAAGTTGCAATTAAAGAAGGGAGAAAACTGACAAATGAAAAAAAGTCTCATGCCGTTGAATATATAATGATTGGTGACTGAGATCGAAACCTTTTTTCAAAGTGATGGTGAAAACAATATGAGTTATAATCGCAGCTTTTCCTTTGATCTTTAATCCAAGCGAATGATTTCTTGAAAGTCTCATAATAACCACTGGAAGTGAGGACATTCCGTTTTCTACTAAGTGCAGAAATACAGAGGTTTTTAGTTTATGCCTAAAAAACAAGGGGGAAAAAGATGACCCATACTAGCAGTAAAATGATATTCAGTTTTCTACGATGTAGCCAGTGAGTTACAGACTGAACTCCTGTTTATACAGGACATATTACCCTTTAAACATAATATTCAAGCCTCACATGGCAAACAGAACTTTTATCAGCTTTTCATCTAATTCTGCCTAATTCTGTTATTAATTAAAAATGCAGAGATATCAATGGCATTTCTTAGTAAATTAATAGGTATAGATAAAATCTTCTATAAATATTAATTACACCACATTATTGTAAATTAATGAGTAAGATTTTGAAATTAAGGGTAACGGCATTTGGAGATATGTATCACTTCTCCTACATGTGAGACATAAGAACTGAATTATTCTCTGAAGTTAAGTTCTAATTTACTCCAATGGTGGCCCTGAAATTCTCACAGTATATTTTAAATGGGGTAATCTGATTGACTGGAAAGCAAATAAAGAAATTTTACTTGGTTTAGGCATGACAAAAAGCTGTCTAGAATGTAATTATTTTTAGTAGATGGACCAATTCTTATATTCCTGTGTCTTATAACCAAAATATTTTACTGTAGTGGCTGCATCTCTACCATTTGCAGGAGTGGCTCAGATGGCATGATACTTTTTCACAGTAGTTAGCTTTGAGAGAGCAATTTAACTCAGTTCTGGAGCAGCTCAATTAGTACTCTTCGAGGGAAGCCACAAGTTACCAGGTTTTTGAAAGTAAACTTTTCAGCATCTTGTCTGTGAGATGAAGGGTCTTATGTCTCATCTAGCAGCCTCCACCTAAACCTCTGCGTTTGCAGTGATGTTACTTGTTCTGATATTCTCTTACATCATGAATGAATTGGGAGATTATCAGAATTCAAAATGAATATTGGTGGCCTGCAAGGACATAGTGGTGTCTTTGCAGGACTACCCAACACTGAGATGTCTAGAGAGGTACAGCACAAATTCTGTGTGGATGTCAGTATCTGCACAGGTGTCTAAGAGAGAGCTGTGTTTAGAGACAATGGAGTCAGACTCCTCTCAGAAGTGCTCACTGGTAGAAGCACAAGCAATAGTTGCAAGTTGCAAAAAATGAAATTAAAATGAATTGTAAGGGGAAAAAGCCATCACAAGAGTTGAGTGAAACAGGTTGCTGAGAGAGGCTGTGGAATCTCTGCCCTCAAAGATAGTAACAACTCAGGTGAAAAAGTCCTGAGCAACTTCACTAAAATTGGCCTTATTTGAAGCAAGATGTGGAGCTAGATAACATCCAGATCTGAATTATTCCATGACTCTGTGACAGCTTGACTTTATGAATCAATGGAGGGTGCAGCCCTCCAAAAGTGAGCTGTCTGAAGTTGAAATTTTTGATTGAAAACTTCTTTGCTTTTTTAGCTTTTTAAAGGCTAATATAGGTAGGAAGGATTTGTAATTCACTTAGAAATGCTGTTATCAATAGGCCATTCTGAAAAAAAGAATATTGTACAGTTATATCCTAATCCAACCACTTTTATAAAGGAGTCATAATGCATATTCCACCATAATGCAGAATGGGTATTTGGACCCTCAATAGCACTTGTACCACATTGCTTAACTGCAGGATTACTGGAGGACCCCAAGTCCAGGTAAGAGAAAGTCATATATTTCTGAGTATTAGCACTGAAGTCAATAAAGTGCAGAGTGCTTCAATTTCAGGGAACTCAGCAATTAGCGTCACAATGTTCAATGTTCCTTTGGGGAACTCCAGAAGATCCTAAGCTGTTCTCTCTTCAGAGCTTGCCAGGGCCTAGCTCTTGTCTGTTTAACTGTTTTTGCCTTCCTCTCTGCCTGCTTCTGTCAATCAGCTAACAATGAGATTTCTCAACCTTGTCATTCCATATCACTGCTTTTGGGTGGGCACTTCTGTTGTCTGCAGCTTCTGCCATCCTGGGGGGAAAAAGCCCACTTTTCTCCATTTTGTAGACCCTCCTCATACATTACTTTCAAGCTCAGACAGAAAGATTTCCCTTGGTAGTTTGCTTAATACTATGTTTATTTCTTCTGTTTCCTGTCAGTTTTCAATTTAAGTCCAAAGTGTTCTCAGAATTAATGTCTAAAAATATAAATAAAACTCCCTTTCCCTCAAATGAATAAAATAAATTTCTGGTATTGCAAGGACTCATATACAAGATAAAATTGATATAGAGCAAATACTTTCACTCATTTATCTGAGATATGCATAAATAAAGTTTGACATATGTTCTAGGAATGTGGTTTACCTTTGCCAAGCAGTAAGAAAGATGAGGTCTTTAAAAATGAGCTTCATTTGAAAGTTTCCATTTAAACTCTGGTAACCAAATTCTGTGACCTCTGTTGATATTATTCTTGCCTGATTAGTGAAAGAAAAAAAAGAAGACTGAAATATTTAGCTCAGATTAATATCAACACAAGAGGTACATTCATTCCATCCTCCGTTGTCAGTGGGTACACAGTCAAACCTTTGTTAGACAGTACCCATCCTCCCATCCTATGGGTGATACAAATCACATCTTTCTCAGGAGAAAAAAAAACAAACACATGTACTCTTTGAAAAAGAAAATTCTAATATATTTTGAAGGGCTTTCTTACTTTTTTATAGATACTTCTGGCCAAGAAAGAAATATAATTTAGGACACAAAGCAGTTTTAGTGTGTAAACTTGTGGTGCCATACAATATGTCTTAATATTACAGGTTTAATACTAACTGCGCCCCAGTAATTTAATAACTCTGTGGAAAGACTGCTGGGTTATAGAGGATATTTGTCTTGTGATTTCTTTGTGGCAAATCAGAAATTACAGCAGTGCTCAAAGGAATAGAAATCTTAGATACTCATGACCTTCACTGAAACCCCTTTCGTCACTTGTCAGTTCTTTAAGGGGCAATTTAATTGTAGCTCTTTGGCGGTGACAAGGTAAGTGCTGGCATTTTGGCACTGTCATTCATTAACCTCATGCAATGTCAGCAGCAGTGCCTCAGACATGTCACCATTTCCCCAGTGATGGCAAGCTGACTTTTAGGACATATGTTATTTCAGAGATGCCTGCTAGACAAGTCTGCATGCTTCACATTCTTATGTAGTGGGCATCATTTGTGCATTGTTTAAGGAGTTAAATAGTTTCAAGAGTAAAACCAACTTGTCTAAATCCAGAAGAAAATCTAGGATGTGCCATTAACAGAAAACTACCTAAATCCTTTATGTTGCTCAAAAATTAACAAAACAAAGCACCCAACAAAACAAAAGAGACAAACAAAAAAACAACCCCCAAAAAAAACTTTCATTAAAAACTGATATGAAACAAAAATCTATTCTCATAATACTGGAAGGTTTATTAAGGTTCTGTCACATAAAATTTTTAAAAGCATAATTTAATAAATAAAAATGCCAGAATTAAAGCCACAAAATATATATTATAATTATAATTACTGTTTATTTTGCATTTCAAGTTACTGTATGCTTAAAAGAACCAAACTATTGTTAATAAATAGACTGAGGAGAATTGATGTTGCAAACTATTTGCTGATAAGAACAATAATTGCCAATGCCATGAAAACTGCTATATATTAGATTGCACCTTCCATTTACTCCTCCTTCATTTGGGTCTCAGAGTGACTGGGGATTCTCTTCAGTACTGCAATATAAATGTTAGTAATAATAACAACAACAACAATAATAATAACAAATGAGCTTGATTCTCAGTTTGCAAAATGTACAGCAGAAGAACTAAAGATCACTCAAAAATAAAGTAGCCGTTATACTGATTTTATGCATGTCCCAAGACACACACATTTGAATCTAGATTTGAAATCCCAGAGGTGTAAATCTTTTGGGCCCATCTATTCTTTAACTTAATTTAAAATCTGGATACAAGTTGAAGCTAGACCTCAAAACATTCCCATATTTCCATCCTATACAAAAGCCTATTCTGACTAGCCTAGATCTTGAACCAGCACCCAGGTATTCCTAGTACCTGAAATCAGATAGGTGGGAAAAATAATTTCTGAAGTTCATTGCCTTGTCAGAAAGATTTTTAAAATCTTCTTTTATGTAACAAAAATGAAAGGATTTACTTCTGTCACTGAAAAAACCTCCCAAAACAGCAGATAATAAGGAGCAACCTAGACACAAAAAAAAGTGATAGAATCAAGTTTACTCAGGTTGTCCAATAAGAACGTTGAAAGAATTTCTACCAAAACCAACATGTAAAGCTTATGAATACATGAATATTTAAACAAATTTTACTATTTTTTCCCCTTAAATCATTTCCATTTTAGGTTACTTAAGATGTATTACATATTAATATGTGTGTGAGAACACAGATAGAAAAGTACGGCAAGAAAGATAAGGACTAGATTAAAAAAGTGAACTTAAGAAAAAAAACGTGAATTACTGACATGACTTTCTGCAAATGTTAAAGGAGCTTTTTACAAGAATATTAAATTTCTCTGTGCAGCAGAGACCACTTAATGAAATAATGTATATTTCAAATGCAGAGATATCATAGTTCAAAAAAACCCCGTACAGTTCTGGTATTTAGGTCAAATTGTAAGGAATATCATTCACCTAGATAATGATTATTATTGTGCAGTTCAGAAAATGAAAATTCTATCTTTTAAAATGCGTGTTACTTTTATGTCTAGCACATATTTCAGACAACATAGCAAAATTCAAACAAAAAGAAAAAAAAAGGAAATTTCATGAAACAGCAACACTTTCTTAGGATAAGATTTAAATATTTTATTTTGCTGAATTATAAATGCTTCTGACTGATACTTGCTTTGATATCTTTTTAAATTGTAGCTAAGATTAAAATTCTATAATAGCAAAAATGTCAAAATTATGCCCTTTATTTTGAAAATAGTTTCAATTTATTTTTAATAAATATTGATCATATCAATGTGATTTTATGAAAAAATATTATTTATTCAAAGCAGCAGTTCACAGAGAAAATAACGTTTCAATTACTTCTTTCTAGCAGCTCTGCTACTGACTTTAATAGCAATCATGTAGGTGAAAGCAAGGGCACTGCTGAGTGGTATGCAAGCAAAATGACTGAAACTCCAGGCAGGTGAAGTGAAATTAATGGCAGCACAGTGCTGAGGGTTGAAACCAGCACAGTTACAGGGTATCTCTGAAGAAACAACTATTATTTCCAAACATTTTTCTACACTGTCACGGTTTGACAATTAAACTGATGACAACACTGCTCTCAAACCCATCTCCCTCCCACCCAAGTAGGGAAAGGAGAGCAAAACAGGAGAGAGACTTTCCATATTAAAAACTAAACTAGAGACCTTTAATGAAATACTAATGATAAAAGAAATATGTACACTTACATACAAAAATATTCAGGTATGTGCAGAGTCCCTATTGCATCCTCCTACCCCCAGCAACTCCCACAGCGTCTCCCGAGCTGAAATGTCCTGGAGCTGCCAGAGAGAGCAGCAGAGCAGACAGGACCTGAGGGGAGAGTTGAGAGGGTGAGGAATACACAGGCCTAGGGATCAATGGTGATGGAGAGATGGAGTCCCTCCTTGGTGCCAGCCCTGGATGGAAGAGGAGGGAAGAAGAAACAGGAAGGAGCTTGACTTCCATGATCCCTGACTTTGTACCGAGCTTACATAGATATATGGAATGGAATACTTTGGTCAATGTTGCTGTCCATCTAGTCCTCTTCTCCCTACAGGAGGGTTACAGATATAACTCTTCTGCTCCTTTACTGTCCCAAGTAGAGCAAAGCATCCTTGATGTCTTGGCAATAACATAAACATTCCAGCATTATCAATCCACTAGCTGGAAAACTTGCTGCTCATTAAAAGAGAGATCACTGAAGAAAACAAAGTCAGTAAAAGAAAAGAGGCTTCATCCTGGATCAAACCATACATAGACACAATGGTATACATTATATAAACAAGGTTCTGTGAGTAAAATGCTATCCATGCTAAAGAAATGTTAAGTCTTTAGAAAACATTAGAAGACATCAGTAGGAAAGCAACAAAGATGGTATCGGGGACCTTTCTGGTCAAAGAAGTGGTGATAGATGTAAACAGAAAAATTAGAAAACCTCACATTCAATTTGAGTGTGAGGACTCTGTCCCATTAAAGCATTTTCATACTGATACAGCTATTAAGAGTCTTCTTTTCCAAGAGCAACACTGCTCTACAGAGCTGCAGCTCAGACCCACAAAGAGAACAACATTTTGTCAGAGGGGCCCACTGTGCATTCACACCAATCACACTAATTGATTCAACAGTATTTGCTATAGCAGTTTAAGAGAATTTATATCCTCTATGGGTTTTATTACCCCTCCCCCTTAGGACTGGCAATACAGATGAGTGATTTCCTTTCATCATACATAGAGATTTGGAGACACAACATTAATTGCTGTCCTGACACTTTCCAATTTGAAGACCAAAAATTGAACCAAAGCAAAAAACAAGTGCAGGAATGATGGTATTGAAAGATTATGATGAATCTCTGAGCATTTTTTTCTCCCCACTGTTTCTGACACCTTTAAGAGAGCTAAACTCCTTCTCTCATATTAACTGTACCATTACAGAATTAGAATACTTTCTACTGATAAATTAAAATAATTTGTTCCACTGCACAAACAACTAAAACCAAATTCTCAGTGGAAGGAGCATGTTATAAATATCCTTATAAGAAATGAATAGTTTAAGCTGATTTTACATTGCCTTTTTTCCTTTTCTGCTAAGTAAAATGTCACATTATGTTCTACTTTATATCTGTATTGGTCCCCATTTCCATGCTATCTCTGTTAAGGGGCTTCTCAGATGATTAATCCTCAAGTAACAAAGCCTCAGATGGTTTTTGTCATGTCCTTTCCTCCACTGAATGGCAAAAATTTAATAATACTGGCTCTGGAGAGCTAAGCAGGTTGATGTGAGAGTAGAATGGAGTCATTATCTTTACTTTATACATGTTTAACCAAAAAGGTGAGAGAAACTAAATGAGATGGTGTTCTACCTGAGAGAGCTAGCAGGGTAGGAAAACAACAAAAACCCTTCCTCCCTTGCTTCTTTCCAAACAGCAGTACCAGTCTTGCTTTGATTCCTTTCCGGAAAGTTAACTTTCTTGAAATTGTTAGCAAACATCAGTTAGCTATCCAGGCATATCCATAAAATAGAGTCTTGGGGGACACATTTGCTTTCTACAACTACCTAAAAGGAGTTTGTAGTGAAGTGGCTGTCATTCCCTTCTCCCAGGTAACAAGCAGAAGGACAAGAGGAAATGGCCTCAAGTTGTGCCAGGGGAAGTCTAGATTGGATATTAGGAAAAATTTCATCACTGAAAGGGCTATCAAATTTTGGAACAGGCTGCCCAGGGAAATTTTTGAGCCACAGGGTGGGACACTGAGATACCTATATCCCGCAACCAGCCCTGGAAGTATTTTTAAATCATGTAGATGTGGTCCTTATGGTTAGTGGTGGAGTTGGTAGTATAAAGCTTGTGGTCGCAATTTTCCCACCTAAATAATTCTATGAATCTCTGATTTCAACAGAACTAGGTTCAAGGAAATTAAAGCATTTGGTGACAGTCAGACAAATGGTGGAATTTTTCTCCTGACTTAAGTGTTTGATTGTTCATGTGTGGGTTGCCCAAAAATAGAACTCTATAGCCATATGCAATCTCTGAAGGCATTTGCATGGGGCTGACAGATGTAACACAAGACCTGCATGAGACTCGCACCTTCTGGAGCTGCTCCTGAAAAGACAAACGGGATATCACATCTTATCTCAAAATGTACAAGACAATGTAGCATAGGTAAGTAACCTACGTCCTTAAACCTAGTTGTTCATAACATGGTTTTCTATGTTTTCTATATGATCTAGCTACAGAAGCATCAGTTGTAGGCACAGGAATTGCAGTCAACATAGTCCTTGGAGAGGAAAGGAGAATTCAGCTCACCCTAAAGTACTGGCTCATCTGAATTGCTCTCCAGGCATCAGTGGCTTCAATGGTCAGATCTTTATGGGTACTTGGAGAACTCTGAATATATTCTAAACTATTCTTAGGTGTCTTATAAATATTCTATTCAGACTTCTTCCCAGGAAAAAAGCTTATCCTTTCATCCTACAATACCAGGCCTCATTTTTCTCCCACTGAGCAATAAACTGATTATTTGAGGATAGCATAAATACACCAAATACAACAAGAGACAGAGTCTTCCTTTCACAGGAAGTAAAAAAATACATTAATTTTGGTTTTGATTATAAAGTTACTTCACCATGAAACAAGCTGGTTACTGTCACTTCTGTATCCAAGGCCTGGAAGAACAGGGTAATATTTACCTTTCTAACATCTAATTTTGATAGGATTACTTTCAACTAGGCTAGGAGAACCAGTAATTCAAAAATTCTACTGAAAAAGAAAGAGCTGAGAGTGGAAAATCCCCAAAGGCTGAACAAAAGAATGATAGTGCATATAATTTTGAGACACTCAAAGAGCAGGTCAGTAAGCTTTAAATGGGAGACAGGAAGCTCAATGTATGTTTTCCTAGCAAAATAATCTCTTGTAAATGCAGAACCAGCCAAAATCATAGAAAAGTAATCTGCAGCAAAGGGAGGGAGTGAAAGAACATGATTCAGTGGAAAGAAAAACATTTATAGGAAAGAGGAGTCAGTGACTCTTGAAAGGATTCTGTCTCTGGCCAAAATTCCTGTGAGTGCTAAGAGGAAACCATGATAAAGAAATGTCTGTAAGTGTGCCCATTATTTTCTATAGGTCTGTGTATATGCTAAAAAGGTATAAAACTTTCTCAAAGAATACATATTTGTCTACATATCATCTTAACTCAGTTAGGAATTAAGCAGTAAAATGGATAATCTAGGGCTTGGTCTGTGTAAATAGCTTTTCAAGGCCAAAGCTTGTTTTCTGGTCCCAAAGCCATTTGGCACAGCACAGCTCACTTCCATACAGATAAGCTCTTCTCAGCCCCAAAGCAGAGTGGGCCCTGACACATGCTGTCCCAAAGCAACTCAAGGTGGCCATGGCCAGAGACATGGTTCTGGTCTAGCACAACTTGCTGGGCTTGGCACTGATTGGCTCATGGCCTCCAGCATGACTAGATGACCAGTGCTTGCTTAACTTACCAGCAAACGCTAAATCTTGAGTGTGGGTGGGTGCTGCTAAGATTGGTCTGTCATGCAGTGCAGCCCAAAAACCCCAGCTGCATGTCCCAGTGTAGGGCAAGGGGGCTCAACCTGGGCTCCTGCTTCCTGCAATAACTCTGCCAGGGCTCACATTCAGAGGATCTGCCTGTTCACATTAATTTACTCTGTCCATTTCCGTTTTTCTCTTTTACTTCCCTCCTTCTTAGTATTTTCAATATTTCATCTAACATTAAAAAAAACACCCAAATTTAAGAATAATGTCTGGAACTCCTAATTTATTATTATTCTCCAGTTCACAGTTGAATTTAGGCACGAGTTCAACTGTTTCATATACCCAAACAGACATGAAGACACTTTCAGGAATGTCTAATGCACTTTCATATGTTTTATTACCAGTCATTCTTTCTCATAGTTATAAAAATCTGCACTTAATGTACAGAAATATTACCCAGGATGAATAAATTCTATTTAAATGTCAAATGACTGTTTGTCCCCAGATTTACAAAATGGTTTGAGAACCCATATTTCTGAGTATTTTCAGGTATCAGTGTACTTTCATAAGTTTCATGAACCTGTAGTCTTCTCCAGTTTACCTGCAGTGAGTTTATCAATGCAGATTATCCAGGTCATTGAGGTCAGTGTGACCTCAGGCCCCAAAGTATTTTTACTTAAAACACAATACCACATAAGCAAAGCTATAATGCTGTGAGAGCTTGTGCTGTTCTCTAGTCCAGGAACCTAGCTGTTACAATAGAATAGGTCTTTGCTGTAAACAGAGTTCAGTGACCTTGGTCTGTCCTGTGTAAAACTTCAACGTATACCCTGACTGCTCATCTCAAAGAATACAGTAGTTGACTTTTTCTTTGCCACAACAGTAAATTTAATTTTTTTGTTAATAGATGTGAGATCGTACCTGTTCACTAAGCTACAGAACATTTCATTCTAAAAAAGCTAGAGGACTGCAGGTATCAGCCTTATTTTTATTGCCATTTACCTATGTGCCAAGTGTAAATGGGAAATCCTACCACTGTTTAACTGGTTAGCTGTTTTTCCCTGGACTTCAGTGAGGGGACTGTCTTGCATTTGGAGAGGAGCACAGTGGGAGTTCTGAGCAAATGCTGTGCACAGTTAAAAACATCAGTGGATGGAGAAGGCAGTGAAAAAGTCAGTAGGAGTAAATTAACTTTTGTAAGATAACTCAAAGATAGAACCTATGAGTTCAAACCATCAGCTTTCTACCATTTCTATAGCAAAGCCTGGGTTTATAACAATCTTGGAGTAACTGGTGCTTGCACTATCCTAGCTGTCTTTAGTAACATGAATCCTGTGAGCAAAGAAAGAATCAGAAATAAGGATAGACTTAAATGCTTTCACACAATTTCAAACACCACAGTGAAAATATATACTTTTTTTTTTCCCCAATACTTTCTGTTTATTTCCTTCTTATTTATTCATTGTGTTAGAATAATAAAGAATATTATTGTTTTCATTTAGAGAAAACTATTATAATTTGCTGTCCTTGTATAGGTTCCATATGCACATGGAATAATGTGTTTAGAAACCAAAGGAAATAGATATTTTAAAAATAATCTGTAATCTTGTAATATTCTCTATGGTGTTTTGATTCAAAATCAGTTCTTCCTGATCCCTCTCATTATTCACTGTTGAACTTTTTAATGCCAGAGTTGCACGCCAACTGGCAGAAAGAACACAGTGAAAGTATTATTTCCCTGCAACATGAAGTTGGAAGCCTTGCTTTTACTATTTTCTTTTACACCCAAGAAAAATCTTGAGCTCTGCCACAATGGCCTACATTGATGAAAATGCCAAAAAAAGATACAAAAAGGCAGCAAATGAAAGGCTTCTAGTAAGGTGTTTTAGGAAAATCAAGGTAATACTTATCAGCTTTTTGAAATCTTTATATTATCTCCTCTTTTGTACTGTTAGAGATATTTTTTAAGAAGACAGAGTGGAATCTCAGATCTATTGAAATAGATGGTGAAATTCTAAGTGGAGTTGCCAGGGGCAATGCTTCTTGCTTACTGCTTTTGTAGCAAACATTGTAAAGTATCTTTTTGCTAACCAAGACCACTGTCTGCAGCAGGAACAGCTTTCTGAAGTTCCCCACTGAGAGAGGAAGAAAAAGAGAGGAGGAAAAAAAGTATATGCATACTTGGAAGCCTCACACCTATGTTAGATAAAACATGCTTTTGATTAAATAAATAAATAACATCTGCTGACATCTTAGAACAGACATGACAAACTGCAAGCTGAAACACTTGTATACATTTGATGATCATCAGGCATATGTGAGCATTGCTCTATCAGTAGTTCTGAAAATAAGGGTCAAATACAGCTGTACAACCAGAAGCGGGAATTATCAGCAGAAGCCTAAAAAAACATTGCTATCTATGTTAAGCCTGATTTGTATTTTAAATATGGTTTTGCATGCTAGACAGTGTAACTTTCATCCTCCAGACTCCTTCTTCTTGCTTTACAATTTCTTTTCACCAGTTCCTTTAGTTTTAAGCTTGTACTTGATTCACCTAGTTCTTTTCTCTCCAGGTAACTCAAAGGTAGTACCTTCACCAAAGCCTCCCCTTCTACCATCCATCCAACACTAATTATACTTTTTCCTCTTTGTTACACTAAAAAAACAATTACAATAATTTTGTCTTTCTTGAGTTATATCTCAGAGTTTTTGCATGCATATGAGAGGAGGTGTGTCTTTTTACTTCTTTTCCTTCCAGTGTATTAGTACAAAAAGATGAGCAGTACTGGCATATTCATCTGGTTCTATCAAGTTACAGTCACTGGTACAAGTCTTCTGTTGTCTATAGGATGCCGACATATGCTATAATTATTGTTCCATCACTGCCCTCAAGAGTGAACATCTGCTCCTACCCTATCATCATGGTTTTAATCTTCCTGTAGCTCCTGTTTCCTTAAAGAGCAATCCAAATGAGACAGACCCTGTCTTTTACTTTTCTCCAGTTTTTGAACAGCTTCCAGGCTTTCACCAGAGTGAAGTGAGTACCTCAAGCTCCCATCAGTATTCATTTAAATGAAAAACTGAATTCCCTTTAGCTGTGCTTGTGCCTGTGAGCAGATGGAGTGAGGTGGGAATCCAACTTTCTCACAGGCATAAACACAGTAACAACAAATTGAATTTGCTATTCAAGAGGTGGGGGTCACAGTGCTCAGACAGCAGCTACAGCCTCTGTGCAAATGGCATCAAGGGTGGGAGCTGCAGGATCTGCATCATGCACAAAGTGTCCTCCCACTGGCTCACAGGCATTGTGCTCTCTCCCAGCCTTTCCCAACTGTGATGGATAGCCCATTTCGCCCAGACTCACCTCTGTGGAATACACATTTTTTAAAAAATTTTTGCCTGTAGCTTCTGGCCAGGATAAATTTTTACCTTTGAAAGCACCAAAGGCAGGAACAAAAATCAGATATTCCCACAGCAGATCTCAATTCAGTTGTTCAGTGTATTCAGAGGTACATGAAGTAATGCTTGTGCATTGGTTTATGGTTGGACTTGAGAATCATAAAGGTCTTTTCCAACCTAAACAATTCTGTGATTCTATTGTTAATAAACTTCTGTAATGACAATGCATAAACAAACATGCACAGCTATCTTGTCACTGCTAAGGAGCTTTTGCCCATCCAGTATTTGTTCCCATCTGATGGACACAAAACATACTGTACCCATGACACAAAAACCCCATAGTCTTTAATACAATGAGTTACAATTTCAAGCAATATAAAACTGAGCTGAATGTGAAAACTGCATCACTACCAAGCCCTTAAATTTGACAAAAATATTCTATTTATTTGAATAAACCATAACTTGGATGAAAACACTCTGGCATACTGTGGTGCATGAAATTCACATCTGAATCCCACTTTCTGCTTTCTGGTCTGGTTCTCCAGAACTTGAAAGCTAGACCAACCAGTGTTGTCAAATGTTATTTATTCCTTTTGCTACTATTCACCACTCCTATCTCCACTGATGGTTTGGGAGATGGTTTTGGAAGCAGTCCACACAAGCCTCCTATGCAAATTTCTGCATTGTAACTTTAAATTGTTCTTTCATAATGAACCTCACACACCATCAACAAAATGAAGAACCAGTCACAATATCAATACCCTATATTAATCTTCCTGCTTATTTGAGGGTGACAGCTGTCTGTGCTTGGCAGGCCTTTTCAATGCTACATTGCATTTCACTGCCCTTGGAAATCCTGTTTGTCTCTTTCTTTACAATAAACATTTTAAAATATATTGAACAATGGAAGAATAAACTCATTCAAAGTTTTTTAAGAAAAAAAATAAAATTATTTTTTTGGCTGATGGTAAAGACTGACTTAAAGGTGTTTGCGATTTTAAGGAATAACTTTTCTCAGTTCTGCTGTTTTCTCAATCTCTGCTGCATTTGGACCTTAGCTATACACAACACTTACAGGAGTGTCCTCACTGCATTAATAAAAATTACCTGAAACAATATTTTTTAACAAAATGAAAAACCTGATTTTAGCCTGTTTTTAGAAAAAAGGAGCATGTGATTATACTTCTCCAAGTCAACCTCTTAGTTTGTCCCTTGCTTTAAATCTCTTGGCTAATTTCCATGAACTGATTGAAAAGTAGAAATCTCAAAAGTATTAAATTCTTATTTAGTTCCTAAAAGCAGATGCCACATAGAGGAAAGATATCCAGATTAGAGTGGTCACTGAGAAAAATGCCATGAAATCTGAGACCACAGCAATACAGCAAAGTGTCTGAAGTTCTGCTGCACGTGGAATTGTTTTTCAGAAGAACCCAAAAGAGTAAAATGCAGTGCATTTTATAGGATTTTGATACAGTAGATGTCATCATGCTTGTAGCACACACAGCACTGAATGCAGGAGGCACTGAGAAACCAGTAGTATGGCTAAATAGCACAAGATAGCTCTCAGGGACAATCTCCAAAATCTGCTTCCTTCAACCTTCCTCTGTTCTCCATCAGAGGAAATTGCTACAATCAAAGGCAGTGTCTGCCTTAGAGAAGTCATGTCAGCCCTTCCCCATTGGGCCCCATCAATGCTGATTGTAAATGTGCATCAAAATCCGTCTGAAATGGGACTCCTCGTGTCATACCTTTTTTGCCTGCAAATGGTTTTTACCTGGTGAAGTAAGAGTACTCGTAAACCCCAGTTTTGATATTCAGATCTGGTCACACTGAATTAACATAGTTATGATACACGTATAGTACAAGATGTTACTTTACATCACATCAAAATAGGCAGAGATAGGAGTTGTACAACCCAAGACAACATGACACCATCATGAATTCCTAAGAAGAGTCTGAACATTTTCAAAGAAGCATATAGAAATGAACATACTTACGAAGAGAAAGGGTTACAAATCCTTGAGAACAGTCATGGAACACAAATAGTCAGAAGGCAGGTTGCTGAATAGCAAATGTAAAGGTTTTTAAATGGCAGAGCAAATTAATTGCTTAAATAGAAAAGAACACATTTCAAGTAACTCCTGTGTGACCTCCGTATTTGCCCTCTCATTACACCCTTGCTGCATCGGTTTTCAAACTAATGATGTATTTGTTTTTCCTTAAAAAAATCAGTACCAAACAACTAAAACAAAGAATCATTTGCAGCATACATAGCTGGCTAGACTATCACAAAGGAGTTTAAATGTATAAAGCATTTGTTGATAACAGAAAAGTTGCTGGATGCCCCTTCCTCTTCTCAGGAACAGGAGTCAAGAATGTTCAGAGCAGGGCAAAAGCATCTCAGTAATTCCTTCCAGAAATTTCATATACCCTAGTCCTCAGGCTACCTAGCTTTTAAAGAAAAAACTGTTTATCATCCTAAACCAAATAGTTCACAAATGCCGGTGTATGACAAAAATCTACCCTCATTAATACTGAAATAGGAAAATGCTGCTGGAAACCTTTATATTTATGAATTTACAGCAGTTGAATACCAATTTTACTTGAACATCAGCTCTCTCACTAGAGCAGAAATACTGTAAGTGATTCAGGAAATTTTTTTGAAAGATATTGATTGCATGCCCTTTTACTATATCAAAAGTTTTCATTTTGAATGAGAGGGGAAAACATCCTAATAAAAAGTCAAATAAAGCAATATTCAGCATGCTGTGACAGGTCTTTGATCTTGGTATATTTAAAACATTGTATTTTGATGGGCTAGTTTCTTGCTGTATTTCTACTTGGTTATTTTACAAATTGGTAAAAATTAAATGTTTCAAATATTGGAAAATAAATTTTATTAAAACCCTAATATATATATATATACAGGAAATGTAAAAGGTACTCTGCTTTAAGATTAATCACTAATCCTTTCAGTAGACTTGCTGCATGAAGTGTTATCTGAGTTCTGAATCAATGTGCCTGGAAAACGATGGACAAGAGCCGTATGACCACACAGCACAGAGGATGTTGTCACCAATGATACCTACTAAAAGATGACAGGATATTGCCCCAGTAAAAATTTTGAGGAAAACTACCCCTAGTAACTGTGATGGCCTCTTTGAAATTGCATTAAATGGATCAAACTTGATGACTCCCTATGTCAAAACGAAAACAAACAACATCCAAAAAGAACAACAGAAATGTTCATGAAGTATTTTCTGACATGTCAAGGAAAACATTATTTTCTCCTTTCCTGAATAGAAATATACTAATCAGTTTAAATTGACATATATAAGAGATTAGTAACAGCTTACAAAAATCAAGAGACTTTCTAAGTAATAAAGAAAAAATAGTTCAGGCCCAAAAATTTATATTTTTATAGAATAGTTTAAAAAGAACAATAAAGGAAAGAGCAATTTGACATAGTAATGTTATCGATAGTTTCTGGAGGAAAAAAAGAAAAAGTGAAATAGCTGAAGTCAGTGAGATTATACATGAAAAATTAAGAAAAAAAAACAAACCTGGAAAAAACAAAAAATATTTGTTAATTCACTTCCTGTCCATAGGTTTTTCACAGTTCACACTGACAAAATACTTTACTCAAGAAAATAATATTATCCACAGTACACTGAAGCCATTTCCTGTTGAATGCTTTGGAAATATTTTTTTTTTTACATAAGCTGGATTGCTCTTTGATGCTACCTAAATTATAAACTGCTGAAGATTTGTATGTCAGTTACTTCTGCACTTGGTGAGCATTCATGCTGAGTCCTATGTAAAATGATTCCTTTATAGTCTGGATGCTTGCTATGACTATCGTTTTAAAAAAAAAAAATTAATTGTATTAGAAGAACAAACAAATCCCAAAAGATTATGTGTTAGAGATGAACAGCAAAGATGTGCTAAATTCTTCCAACTAAGGCCATTTGAACTTCACTTACACTGTCAGTTGTCGATGACAACTCTGGAGACTGTTTTACAGTCTTGATGTCTTCACTCAGAAATCTATTGGATTTTAAAGCTATTTCCATTACATTAGTAGAGTCTTGGAGCCAATTTCCTGCTGGTGCCAATGTCATTATTACACGCCCCCTTTCCTAGCTAAGGATTAGAACATCATTATCCCAGGAAGTCCAGAGGATGGAACTAGAAAGAAATGAGACAAATACTTAAGAACGATAAATAAAAATGGTAGTTGGTGGTCAAATATTAACATGAGAATAAGTCTAGGGCTGGGAACTTGTATATACACACATAAAAACACAAAAAGACACCAAACACACAAAAGCATATGAGTCTTTGCAGATTCAAAAGTTTTGCAGGAGGCCTTTCTGGATCTTCTGCAACATAGGGTTTCAAGTATTTTGATGGCAGGACTATGATGCAGTATAGAATATTTGAAAAATGTTCCCAGACACGCTGTTTAAAAAGTTTCTTTTTTGATTTTATTTTCTACACGTATAATATCAATCTAATTTCTCCAGAAACCGCTCATATCAACTAGGTGGTACAAGCAATATATAAACAAGTGTTCCCCTACCCTGAAACCCATCCTAAAATGTTTGTTCTGAAAGCTGAATGCTCTCACAATTCAAAGATCACCATGCATGCCAAGAAGGTGTAAGAGTAGCAAACGTAAACTGCAAAAATTCTCAGGCTGATGAAAAGTGCTAAAACATACTCACAGGGCACTGAATTGTCCTGCACTTGAATTGAAATCTAAAACCCACCACCTGCTTCCTCCTCTCTCTGTCGTTTTCTCCCTGAGCTGAGATAGACCCTGCTCTTTTATCTCTGAGAGCATTTCCCTTTTCTATGTTCTTCTTACACTTCAGAAGAGTAACTCCCTTTCCTCCCACATTCCCATTTTAAAATGCCAAGGCTTGGTTTACATTAAATAGGATGAGGAACACAATTAACCCTGTACTTGCTCTAATGCTTGAGCTAACTTCGCTCTATTATCTAACTGAGTGAGAATGTCCTCTTGGCTTGAGCAGAAAACTGAACTGAAATCTTGAAACATGTTTAAGTGCTTACCTTTATTTTTTTTGGAAGTTCCTCAAAGAGGGGCATGTTTGGAGAGGTTCTCTTGCCAACCAAGAAACTTTGGTGTTTTAAAAGTAGTAAGAAATTGAAAGAGACCTGAAAATAATGACAGCTGATTGCCTTTACGGCTTACAGTACCTTTCATCCAGGAGAAGTACCTCATGCTTTGAGAGTAATCATAATATCAATCAGTGAAATGCAGCTGATTTGAGAGAATAATCACAGAATCAAAGAATCATAGAATGGTTATAGTTGGAAACGACCTTAAAGATCAACAGGTTCCAACCTCTGCTATAAGCAGGTACACCTTCCACTAGACGAAGTTGCACAAGCCCTCATCTAACCTGGCCTTAAACACCTCCAGGGTGGGGGCTTCCACAACCTCTCCAAGCAACCTATTCTAGTACCTTACCACCCTCATGGTGAAGAATTTCTTTCTGATATCCAACCTAAATCTCCCTTCTCTCAGTTTAAAACCATTACTCCTTGTCCTATTACTACCCTCTCTGGTGAAAAGCCTCTCCCCAGTTTTTCTGTATCATAGAATAATAGAATCATAAAATAACTTAGGTTGGAAAAGACCTTTAAGATCATTGAGTCCAACCATTAATTCTACTCTACCAAGTACTAAGTACCAGCACTAAGCCAACCACCACATCTAGATAACTTCTAAACACACCCAGGGATGGTGACTCAACCAACTCCCTGGGTAGCACATTCCAGAATCTGACAACCGTTTCAGTGAAAAAGTTCTTAGTAATGTCTAGTCTAAACCTCCCCTGGCACAGCTTGATGCCATTTCTTCTTGTTGTATCACCAGTTACTTGTCAGAAGAGACCAGTGCTTACCTCTTTACAACCTCCTTTCAGGTAGTTGTAGAGGGCAAAGAGGTCTCCCCTCAGCCTCCTTTTCTTCAGACTAAACAGCCCGAGTTCCACCAGCAGCTCCCCATAAGACTTGGTTTCAGTGCCCTTCATCAACTTCGTTGCCCTTCTTTGGACATCCTCCAGCATCTCCATGTCTTTCTCGATGTATTGAGGTGCCCAAAACTGGACACAGTATTCAAGGTGTGGCCTCACCAATGCCGAATAGAGAGGGACGATCACTTCCCTGGTCCCGCTTGCCACACTGTTTCTAATACAGGTCAGGATGCCACTGGCCTTCTTGGCCCCCTGGGCACACCGTCCGTTCATATTCAGCCACCTTTCAATCAGAACACCCAGGTCCCTTTCTGCTGAACAGCTTTTCAGCCACTCTTCCCCAGGCATGTAGCATTGCATGGGGTTATTGTGGCCTAAGTCCAGGACCCAGTACTTGGCTTGGCTGAAGCTCTGTAGGCCCCCTTCCCCCCTCAGTTATCTTCAAAGGTTAAATCCCACTTCTACTGAAGGTGTGGTGAGCTCAAACTGAAAGGATAAGCCTTACAACTACTGGAGCTGGATTCAAATAAGTGCTGAGCTCTAACTGTATTCCAACAGGGGCATATCTGTAAAACACCCATTTATGTGTGACTCAGGCTGTCCTTGAGCACAAGAGGTCAGTGGCTTAGAAGAAGAGGACACCTCCATCTGGAAACAGAGGACTCTACTTCCATGTTTAAATGAACATGAGTAACTGTTTTCATATTTCAAAATAAACTATAAACATTTGAAAACTGAAATACTTGCACTCAGTAAAAATTAGTGAGGAGCTCTGTGATACAGTTATCTCAATGGTTTCAACTCTCAGCTAGATAGACACATGAAATATACAATAAACAGAAATACCAAGAGTCTCCTGACGTTAGAAGAAGAGTTACACATAGTGTAGAGAGATGTACCCTAGAACCAGATATGAAAATAAGCACCCAAACTGTAATTTCAAAGAGAAACCACAGAATAATAGTAATAAAAAAAAAATCAGGAATAATAATTTAGTTAATAATCCATATTTATTGCCCAGTTCTTTTAAGATTCCCCCCTCGTTTCTTTATTTTCTAATCTCTGGTTACACAAATATGAAAGCCAACAGCAATTGTGAAGCTGTGTGAAAACTGTTGGAGAAAAATCTTGCCTGTACTAACAATCTGTTGTAGATGCTGCACCACACTGGATAAAAGAAAGGTAAATAAGGATTTCTCTTTGCATCCATAAGTTACTAAGCATAGCTTTCCATTGAATAATAATATAAATGGTTTGATGATGTCATGTTTGTAATTAAAAAAAAAAAAGAAAAGCATTTTAAAGGTAGTAATAACTGCTAAAAGAATAACGGATATCTTTAATGGGACAATGCTCTCACAGTTTTAGTAATAGGAAACAAATAATGTAATATAAGCTGCCACTTGAAGATCTTTCAAATGCTTGCCACCACAGGTGCATATGACTTACAAGAGAACAAGATGACAATCAACAAGCCAGTTCTGCTAATTACCAGTGCAACCTTAGTCAACCAACTTGCCATGCCTTCGTTGTTTTATCATATACTGCTTTACAGTTTGTTCTTTCTGTCACCAAACATAATACATGATGAACAGATGTGATTTTGAAGCACTCTGCCAAATTTGTATTGTCCTTATGTTACATTTTTTTTTTTTTCTTGTGACGGAGACAGCCCAAGCTCTTCACTTGAGATCATTAAACTTTTGGTTTGGGAAATTTCTGGACCACATCCAACTTTTCTGTCATTTCCATTGGTGATGATAGAGGAGAAGATCCTTGCATCTTCTTTCTTTCTTTCTCTGGAAGTTACTTTTCAATCAAAACCAATCAAAATCTATTTTCTTTCTTAGCAAGAGTTGGACCGCAGTTGAAAGAAAAACATGGTGTGCTTTTGGACTTCAGGAGCTGAGTGCCTAGAATGTGGAAGAGCAAGCACTTTTACCTTCACATCTTTTCCCTAATCTGTACACTGATGAGCTGACCAGTGACCTAAAGAAAACCTTAGAGGATTTACGTACAGTACTGTGATCTTGCCAGGAAAGCTCTCAGTCTTTGACTCAGTCAAAATATTTTTTATCATCTTGGATGTAACTGCAGTAATTGAGAAACTTTGTACATTTATTTAATGCCATTCCTGGAGGTGATAAGTTTCATCAGCTGCAGCATTTCTTTTTCAATACACAGCAGAAAGTCTTACTCATCTTTTACCAACAGCAGCGCTTCTCTTGCATGAGCAAGAAGCTGCACTGACTGGGTGACAATGTCAGCATATAAAAGACTCTATCTTGAGTTTATTTGGAAGAAAGAATAGTATTTTATGGCCTTTATGATGCATATTTGAATCAGAATATCTCAGTTTGAGCCTTGTAAATCTAAACAAAGTTTTTTTATTTTACTCTCAAGTCCAAAAATACATGGATAAAGCTGGAGCAACTTTGAGCCAATGACCTGTCTTGATTTTTTAAGACTATCCAACAGAAGAATCAAGACCAATGACATTGTGAAAGGTTATTAATAGCATAACTGAGATAAGAATCTAGACTTTTGTGTTTTCAATTTTCTTCACTTTTTATGTAATAAAATTTTATAGGCTGGATTCTCAGATGGCACAAATCTGCATTGATTTTTGTCTGGCATCAGCTCTAACAGATCCTGCTGTGTGCTCTTAACAGTCTCATTCTGTCCTGTGGAACCATCCTGTCAAGTACATGTAGTATCCATTTTCTTGAAATGGAGTACAATTTACAACTAAGATGTAGAGATAACAGGATTGAGGATAATGTATGCCATGCAGCAGACTGTGTGTATTTATGGGGTTGAACCCTGTCATTCTTTTGATCTAAACAGTGCTTAACTGTTGCTTTAAATTCTGAGAAGTGTGCAGTGGAGCACAGGGTAGAAATCCCTGAATTGTCTCCAGTGCAGAGCTGAGCCAGGTTGTGTAGTAGGCAATTTAGGCAACAGTTCTGCAGCGAGCTGCATGTAATGCCCCATACCAGGGCATACTGCCATCCAGAGATGTTCTGTTTCTGAATCCACCTCTTCTTTGTTTCACTAGAAACTCCTGCAAACTAAGAGGAAGAGCTACTTTATGCAGTTAATAATTGTTGTAGTTTTCCCCTAAACTTTCCACAAGTGGCTAAACTTGTCACAAGTCAGTCTATGAAAAACAGAATAAAACCTCTGCTCTACAGACTTCAGAAACCAAAATAATAAATTTCAAGTATCTTCTACTTATCTCTACCAAGTCCCATACATTACTCCAATATATAAATATATACTTAAATATATACTAAACAAGGAATCTTATCCTCTCTAATTTATTCCCCATAAAACTCACTTGGAGAAATGGATTAACATTCTTTAAGACTGTAAATTTTTAGGTTTAATATTCATAGACTTCTACAATCATTTAGGTTGAAAAAGGCCCTTAAGATCATCAAGGCCAACTATTAACCCAGCACTGCCAAGTCTACCACTAAACCATGTCCCTAAACAGAACATCTACACACCTTTTAAATACCTCAGGGATGTTGACTCCACCATTTCACTGTGCAGTCTGTTCCAGTGCCTGACAGCCCTTTCAGTAAAGAAATTTTTCCTCATATCCAATCTACATCTCCCCTGGCACAACTTAAAGCCATTTCTTCTTGTCCTATCACTTGTTACTTGGAAGAAGAGATTAACCCCTACTTTGCTACAACCTCCTTTCAAGCAGTTGAACCAAGTGATAAGGTCTTCCCTCAGCTTCCTCTTCTCCAGAGTGAACAACTCTAATTCCCTTGGCCTTTCCTTATAAAATTGTCTTCTAGTTCCTTCACCAACTTCATTGCATGCCCTCCAGCACCTCAATCATGTAAGTCACAGCATATTTTCAAAGGGAAAAGTGAAAAATAATATTTAAAAAAAAAAAAATCAAAGAGTGTGATATTCAAAATTTGGATATTACTGCCTGACCTGGTTCTGAATCAACCATAATTTTGCAGGATGCTCAGTTTGGACAGAGGGAAGCGATCACAGTCTCACTTACAGAGCACTGGCTCTTTGCAAACGATACATTCCCCTAAGGAAAAAGTTTCTTTTAGGATCGTACAGCATTTTTTAATTTTGAGCAGCCTTGAGGCTTTTCTGACTTGCACCACACCTTGATCAGTCATAACTGGGGGAGTCTGGAAGCAGTGGAGTCCATTATTTTAACAGATCCAAAGTGATGAAGCCAAATAAAGATCTTACAGCCCTTTGGTTTCCATAGCGCAGACAGCAATGCTCTTGGGCTGGTGCCCAGTACTTTATATTAGAAAAACGGGTAAACTGTTATTCACAGACAAAACCTCCCTTAGTATAGTTCATTTGTTACTGCGCTTCTAAATTATTCATTTTTTTTGATTAATGAAAATATGCTAATTAAGAAATTGCTGTTAAAAATGTATTCATACATTTTGTTGCCTAAAGTAATTAGAATAAGTAATTACTTAAACATTTTGTATTAAAATTAAATAATTTATTTGATAGCAAACTGAATAAGGAGAAGATGCTTAATATGCTTGATATAAACTACTTAGCATAACATCAGTCATTCTTATATTGTTTACATAAGATAAATGTGGTTCAAAAATCTTAACATTGATACTAGTACTTTTTAATACTAATTTTGCTCATATTGTTTTGTTCATTCCTCTTTTGGCTTGATCCTGTAAGAAATACAGCATACTAGACCTAATTCAAGTAAGCAATTAGACAGACACCTGAATTCTAGCTTTATAGTGGTGTATTGGCCTCTTCCAGGGCTGCATTTACAAATTGCTTTCATGCTTTGCTGGACCATAGCCATAGAGCACAGGAAGTTCTTTGCTACTCAAAACAATAAATTTTTCTCATTCTTTCCAGGAATCAGCAAAAACCTTCACATCTTATTAGGACCTTTTCCTGCAGACAACCATATACATTACACTGTGTATCTATGTCCTTGACAAGTCTAGATGAATGCTTCAATCTTATCTTCAGCAAGGTGTGGCAACTGCTCTGGTGCTCTGTCTGGCTAAAGTCTCTTGTTTCTTTTTCCCTGCTTCATCTACTTCCTAAGAAAACTAATGCCATTATATAAACATAGATTCTCACACTTTCATCCTCTCTTCTGGTTTAAATGCTTTTATGATCTCTGGCATTCCCTATCACTGATAACATCACTTGCTTATAGACTTTGTCTAAGTACTCCCACTGTGGTGAGGACAGAAATTTCCTGCTGTCAGGTCTGTCTGGTAAGCAGATGGGAGACTTCCCATGAAAATCAAGGAAAGCAGAAATATAACGTAGGAGAGCAATGAGCAGGAGATATGGATCATTTCTAGATGAGGCATGGAAAAAAAAAATATTGTAGAAATAATTAAAACCAATAAAGGGTGTCTTACTTGTTTCACTGCAGTAGTAGCTCCTTTACTGATGGCTCTGCGAGGCTACAATCTCTAGGATGAAAACCAGTTAAGCAAAAGTCAAAAGGAGTATCACTTCAGCAGCTTGTGTAGTCATCTAGTTGCATTTTAGAATATAGCCACTGCCTGGGAACACAAGTATCAGCATGAAGAGGTCTGGGTTGTAAAAGTTAGCAACAGCTGCAGTGAGCTGAAGAACAGCAGAAAACAGGAAGGCTTTGGCAAGAGTTTTCAACTGTGGCCTGTGGCTGTTTCCTTCAAGAGGAAGGCTAGGATGCAGGAATCGTAAGAGTTTCCCTTGATTCTCAGCAGATGGCTTGTGAAATTTAATCTTGTAGGGATTAGAAGGGCCCCTGAAGATCCTGGGTAAAGAAAAGGGCATCATTGGTGTGTTGAACTGACTTTGGAACAAGAAATCTTGGCAAAAATAGAAATGGAATACTGTCTTCATAGTTCTACAATTGGATAGTGTTAAGAAATTGTTAATTGTTAATGTTGATTGTTAGTTGTTGTAATTGATAATTGTTGATAATTGTTGAGTTTTACAGTTCCTTTCTGCTATCACCGTGGATGGAAAACACCGGTTGGAGTTGGACTGTTACAGCCAAAGGACTAAATTTTCTTTGGGACTTATACCAGAATGCTGGATAAAGGTGGAGACATCATTGACCCGAGGAGAGTGGTAGCAGAGAAAAAACTATTTGGACTTTTTGGGGACTTTGGGTTGAGGGTGGTTGTTATCTTAGTAATTGTTCTTAGGATTTTTATATAATTGTTGTTGTTATTGTTGTTGTTTTTAGCTGATGCTCTCTTCCTACTTTTCTATCCTTTCTTCTCCTGTTTGTGCACATCTGCTGGCCTGCAACTATTCCATCTAGGCAGGCAAGCAATAAGTGTGCTAAAATTTCCTATTTTCCTTATCTATCTTTCAAAACCACCACGTAGGAAAAAAAACAAAACAAAAAAAAACAAAACAACACAACACAATGTTGAGCCACCCAGGAGGTAGCATTGGATTGTCGAGCCACGGGGTGATGTGGCATTCAGAATGTACAGTGCTTGTCTCGAACAATCCAAGAGATAAGTGATGGACTTTGGCACTCAGGATATCTGTTGTCTGTCTTGTGGCATCTGAGAGTTGAACAACATTTGTTGATGGACTAAAGAGATGTCTCAGCAACCCACTCAACTGTTTTGCTTCCCCTCCTACAATGTGTACCTGAGAACTGGGGAGTTTAATGTGGGACATGCTGAGCTTGGAGAAAAAAAAGGAGATCTACAGCTGGTGCTGGGACAGTGATAACCAGGCCTTGATATGATATCTCATGAAAATCACCAACTTAGCAGGACAAGACAAAGAGTGCTGGTCTCAAGCCACTTCCTAGGACTGAAACTCCACTGCAATAAACTAATCCTGTGGTGCCAGTTGTCTCAACCTCCTCTTTGAAATGGCTGGTCTTAACATTTAGCCAAACAAAGACTATCTGCAGGACATAGCCCTGGAGCCGTACCTACCCCCCTGCTATCTCGGAGGAGCACAGAGAAGATAGCAGGATTTTCTCCCTTATTCAGGGAGAAAAGTGGGGGTGCAGTGGGCAAGAACTGTATAAAAATCTGGGACACTATGGGTGCATTGGAAGCACTTCCCCACCAGGAACCACTTCCCCACCGACGACATTGCTGGACCGTGGTGGTAACTATGCTCTTGCTTGCTGTCCTCTGTACCTCTGCTTTCTCCTTTCTTTTCTGTCTCTGTTTTCCTCCCTGTCCTATCCGCTCTAGGGACTTTGCTGTGTTACTCTAATAAAAGTTTGTTGTGCGTGTGACATCTGACCTCGTTTGCGTCTTAATTTCACCATTTGGGATCACCTTTAATAAAAAGTGCCACGTATCTGAATACCGGATCGTGACAGATAGCCAGAGTTAATATATCAGCTTATGTTCTTGGACCTCATGGACTAGCATTCCACAGGTTTTGGACATGGTCGGGACTACTGTCAGAGGTCAGGGAGGAAAGACTTACTAACTGGCTACCTAGCATAACTACCCTGAATTACTAATTTATGCTCTAGTAAGCAAGGAAAAAGGTACATGCCTCCAGAGGAATATTCAATTACCCTTAGCTTAATAGCTTAAACACTGTCTGCTTAGGTATTCTGATTTACATTATGGATGCAGTTACCTTCCTTCATTTACTTAAGAGGGAACTGTAGTTCTCAGTTTGATGCTGAAAGTAAGAGGACTGAATTACTTAAAATAGTCCAGTGAGCCCTGGCAGTCTGCTAAGGTCCCAGACCATAAGCTGGTAAGCCTGGAGAGCTTTAACATTCCTGAAACAATTTTTTTAAGTGGAATATCTTGAGGTTCTGGAGCATGTCCAAGGAAAGGCAACAAAGATGGCAAAGGGTCTAGAGTACAAGTCTTACCAGGAGCACCTGAGGGTTAAAGACAATAAGAAATGTTTTTTTTCAGTATATCAGTAGAAAAAGGAAGACTGAGGAAAATGTAGGCCTGCTGATGAATGAGGTGGACACCCTAGTGGTGGAAGACACAGAAAAGGCGGGGTTACTGAATTCTTTCTTTGCTTCAGTCTTCATGGCTAAAGCTGTCCCTCATGAATCCCAGACCCTGAAGGCAAGGGGAAAGATCTGGAGAGAGGAAAACTTTCTCTCAGTAGAGGACAATTGGGTTAGAGACCACTTGGGCAAACTGGACATCCCTATGTCCATGGGCCCTGATGGGGTGTACCTGTGAGTGCTGAGAGATCTGGCAGATGTCATTGCTGGGCCACTCTCCATCACCTTTGAAAGGTCATGGATAACAGGTGTCCAGTGGAGAGCAACAAAGATGTCTGAGGGATTGGAGCATCTCCCATATGAGGAAAGGCTGAGAGAGCTGGGACGTTTAGCCTGGAGAAGAGAAGACTCAGAGAGACTTTATTAATGCCTATAAGTATCTAAAGGGTGGGTGCAAGGAGGATGGAGCCAAACTCTTCTCAGTAGCTCCCAGTGACAGGATGAGGGGCAACAGGCACAAGAAAAAACACAGGAAGTTGCACTGAAATATGAGGAAAAACTTTATGGTGGGGGTGACAGAGCACTGGAACAGGCTTCCCAGGGAGGTTGTGGAGTTCTCTTCTCTGGAGATATTCAAGACCTGCCTGGATGCAGTCCTGTGTGATATGCTTGAGGGGATCCTGCTTTAGCGGGGGAGTTGGACTAGACAGAACCTCTCTAGAAACCTCTAGAACCTCTCTAGAGGTTCTTTCCAACTCTGACAATTCTGTGATTCTGTGAGCTGGGGTTGTTTAGCCTGTAGAAAAGGAGACTGAGGGAAGACCTTATCACTCTCCACAACTACCTGAAAGGAGGTTGTAGCAAAGTGAAGGTTGGTTTATTCTACCAAGTAACAAGCAATAGAGAAAGAAGAAATGACCTCAAGTTGTGTCAGGGGAGATTTAGCTTTTATATTAGAAAATTGTCGGGCACTGGAATAGACTGCACAGGGGAAATGGTGGATTCACCATCCTTGGGGTATTTAAAATGTGTGTAAATGTGGTGTTTAGGGACATGGTTTAGTAGTGGACCTGGCAGTGCTTGGTTAAGAGTTGGGCTTGGTGATCTTATGGGTCTTTTCCCATCAAAACAATTTAATGATTCTATGATTCCATGTCACAGGTAAACTACATAAATGAGAGCTCAGTCTCCCTGGCTGGGGGTGCATCTACATTAGTGTTTGCATCTGAGTATCAGAGGCATTGCAGCAGAATTTTTGTGCTCCATCACTGGCTTTGCGTAGTCAGTCAGCTCCTGGTGACCCACTCCAAACTATCCATGATTTGGCTGCTGGCTCTCTATTAAAAAGACCCATCACTACTTCTTGCATAATTATTCTCATAAGATTATTTCCACAGTGTGTGTTGTGAACAACATTCATAAGTTTGCACCTGCTGATTTGTGGCAACAGAGTCTGATTTTCTCAAGTGATTCAATGAAGTTCTGCCAGCACTAGGATGTCAGAACAAAAGAAAAACCTGAATAGACACATTTGTCAATCACATTAGATGTCCAGGATTAAATGAGTGAATAAATGAAAGCCATTTTTCTAGTGAACAGCTGCCCTCGTTACTAAAGATCCTGTTAAGATTAAAGCTTTGCTGTCACTTTCTTTTTTTCAGTTTTGGAAAAAGAAATAAAGTTAATGCTAGCAATGTTTAATTTAAAATAAGACAGATGAAAATACTTTGGATGATCTGAATGCTTAAAATCTAAACTTTTGTTTGACTTGAACTACAATATTTGCTTTGAATATGAGAGTGTTGTAAATTTAGTAAAGTAAAATAGAAAAAAAAATCCTAAAATATAAGAACAAGAAAGATGTCTTCAATAGTAAAATCAAAATTCTATTCATTTAAACTTTCAAAAATTATTTTCATTTCACATTAAAGCAATTGAGACAGACCAGAAAAGCTTTCTGAAACAGCTTGACACTGGCAAAACCAGATGACTAACTGAGAAGATGCCAGTCTAGAATGCAACCCTGCTTGTATAACCTCCCAGTGCATCTGAGCAAGAAGCATTGTTCTGTGGATATGCTTGCTTGCAGATGGTGGCATCTGCTGAATTTAAAGATTATGTTTGAAGGTAAAACATTAATATTGTCTAACAGTGTAAATATTTCTCATTTCCATTAGAAGTCAAATGAGGATTAAATTTAGGAGGTTAGAACATGACAGACCAATATAACTATGTGAAATTTTCAAGGATAACTATAAAGCTAACAATAGCAATACTCATGCAGGTAATGAGACAACACACCTAAATGATGGATGATACTGCCTTTCCATGCTGACTTGCTATGAACCATACAGAAAGCTGACCTTGCTCTATAGAAATGAAAAAAGAACAAATAAAATAACTTTGTCATCTATTAAATGTAACAATGAGAAAAGAAAATCCCCATTAAATTAAGTTCTAATGGTAAACATTAATAAGGATCAGATTTTAGCAGCAGTAAATTGGCAGAACAATACATATCTAGTACTGCATTTTGGATTGCTACAAATAGTGACAGTGAAATGACAAAAGATGATGTACATGTACTTACCTAGATCACCTAAAATACTTCTTAAATGCATCCACTCCCTCCTTGCATGTACTAATTCTGCAGCTTTTTCACACATAGACACACCCACTTACTTACTTACATTTCAGAAATGTATTAAATATTAACATGGCACTAGAAAAAAAAAAATTTCTTAGAGAAAGTATCAAGACTGTTGTGATTAAGGATCAGATTCCCACACAAAACTCTGCCAAAACTTGTTACCTGCTTGGAATCCCTGGGTCATGCTGTGGTGTGAGACCAGAACTCTTGCAACGTTAGGAAGGGATAGCCAGGAACCTGTTAGATCCCATCATTTAGCTGATAAATCAGTGCCTGCAGTAGTAATTGTGCTTTCATTTTCATTTTTCACTCTGAGAAATTTTCACTGTCTCACAAGGCCACCTTGAAACTTGAGCTTCACCATTCTGCTTAGCAGCAGACGAGAAGCCCATTTAAATTAAGTGCAATTGCTTATGAAGCTGTTCAGAAATAACTCACTGTGGTACCAGCTCAGCCCGCATTCTGCTGTGTGTGTGTGGTTCTCTTTCATCTTAACAGCATACTGCAAATTTGTTAAAGGAGAAGCCTTTTCTTTCATGCTTCCCTTCTTTAACATTTTCATTGATTTAATCAAATAATTTTTTCGGTGCAGCTGCAGTTATATGGTCGTAATGAAAACCTTTGTGGGATTAATGGCTTTGACTAAGAAGCAGAGAAAACCTTGTAATTTTCCTTAATCTTCCTTTGAATTTTGAGTCTCCTAAAACCTGTAGCTCAGGGCTTCACATTGAAAAACAAATTAATAGTGTGTGGTATCAAAACTACCAGATCTCTCTGAGGTCCAGAATAATTTTCCAACATTTTGGGTGTAATTTATCCCCTAACATATATAATTTAATATTAGTGTGTGTCTTCCCTCAGAAAATATTAAAGAGATTCTGAAGCCAGTAAGATGCTAATTAAAGATTGTTTCATGTCTATATCTGGATGACTTTTATAAGTTATGGAGACACTGAATTATTAAGACCAGGATTTTTACTTCCAAATAAAATGCAGACTGTATATACCATAAATAAAGCACATTTGAAATTGACAGTTGATTTCTGTTTAGTTATTTATTTTTATTTCCTGTGACTAAGTTTTTATAAGATATTAAAATTAGAATCACAGTATAATTTTGGTTTGAAGGTGTCTCTAGAAGTCCAACCTCATGCTCAGAACAGGCCAAATTCAAAATTAAATGAAGAGAGTGTTGTTCTATCAAGTTTTTAAAATCCTAAAGGGTGGAAACTGCACTACCTCTGTGATCATCTTGTCCTTTTTTGTGTGTACCATTTGGAATTTCACTATTTTCAATTTATGAGCAAAGACTGTGTCCCTTTTGTTGTGTTCCTCATAGAAGAGTCTATCTCTAGCTATGAAGAACTGCTGTGGGTAGAATGAGTTCTCCAGTCCTGGGAAAGCTAGAACTAAAACCTGTGCTAATAATAGCTGTAAGATGCATCAAACAGCTAGAGGAGTCTTTGTCAGCTGCAGGTTTTGTGGCTGTCGCTCCTTCTGTAGCCACTGACTCTGTCCAGAGCTGTGGGAAGAGTCTGAATGTTTTCTGTTGGAGTAGCTCTCTGACAAATATCTGAATAGACCCACATCCAGCTTAAATTAAAAAAGATACCAACCACAAATGTGCACACAGCTCCTTTTTCCTTTGGGACCATAATTTTAATTTTTCTAAAAAAAAAAAAAAAAGAAGGTAAGAGGAGTCACACAGTCCATTAGATTTACTGTACAGACAGACCAACTTGCTCTTCTTAATTTCTAAAAAAATTAAGCTACTATATATATTTTTAACAGAAGAGAGTAAAAAAAAAGTACAATATCCATTAGCCTTTGGCTGCTTTTGACTGCAAAAGCAAAACAATGTTCATGTTAAGCAAAATTCAGAGCAAGCAACACAAACCATTCTAGCCTATGTGTAACAAGGAGGCTACATTTTAATACCAATGTTTTGGTTGCTTTCCTACTGCAGTGTTATGAATTTCTTTTCCATTTTGCTCTGGATCAGATTTATAGCTCATTGTTTTAAAATAAAAGCTGGCATAATTGTATTCTTTCTATTAATGGAGTGATTTTACCTCTCCTTCTCAGGACATCCTTTCTTTCTCTTTACACATTCAGAGCCCAGTCCAGGAAACCATGGAGATTCCATTTCAAACAGTCAGGTGCAAACATGCTAAATGCTGGGCACATGCTGAAGCACTTTGCTGAATTGGAGGGTATGGTCTTCCCTAGAAACTGCCTTGTTCTCTCTAATGGTATGTGCATTGCACAGCTCTCAGTGCCCTGCTCACCCTGCTCACCCTGCTCACCTGAGCAACATGACAGTAGGGCTTTACCTGACCTTCCTCCCTTAACGCTCCAGTGTGTCATGGCTCAGATGCCAAAACAGCATGAATGCTGATACTACCAACGTGAAGGCTGCTTTCTTCCTGAAGTGATGGGTGAGCAGGGAATGATTTACATCTCGCACAAGGTGCATCGGTGCTGCATAGTTCACCGAAGTGCAGGAACACCTTAGTCAGCTCTCAGCAAGCCCATCTCAGGACCATTTGAGCATGAGCTCCAAGCAGATTCATTTGCCTTTTATTGCTTCTCTTTGTGTTTAAGGGTTAAAGTGCAATGAAAGCCAAGCTACATTTAGAAGCCTGACTTAAATTTCACACAGTCCTTAGGAGTGTTTAGAATATTAAAAATAAAGGTCTTGCTAGTAAGACTACAGTGGGTTTAAAGTTTTTTCATCCATTGTAATCAGCAATCTTTTGAGGGCAATTCATCTCTCAGTTACATGACATGAATTCACTCCTTTTTCCAAAGAGATACTGTAAACCAAGGAAGTGTTTTATTTTTTAATATCAGTGTTCAAATCCATTAGTTTTTTATTCTCAGTTAAAAGTCCTAGTAGTGAACTGGAACTTGGACAAATGCCATGAGCAGTTCCCACAGCCCTTGATCACTGACTGCACCGCAAGATCACTTTTCCATAGGAATAAGTCTGTGACTATACTAACAAGCAACAGAATGTATGTGAGGACACAAAAGCATCCACGCTGTTCGTACAGTTCCTGGCAGACGTTTGGATGTAAACCATTTAACACAATTGCAGACAGTCCTGGAGCATGATTTGGGAATGATGTGCTCTAAGGGTTGCTCCCAATAGACTGCTTGGATGTAGTTACCTTATTATGAGAGTTAAGAGAGTTTAGCCGCATAAATGTAGGTTGTGCTGTATCATTTGCCCTGAGGGACAGAGAACAGTCTCTGGACCATTTTTTTTTACTAGTATAGACGTAGCTCTTAGAAGAAAACAAAACTTGGCAATAATCTTTTTATTTGTATTGTGGTTCCAATAAATCTCTTTTTCTCTCAACTGCATTGTTATTTTTTACTGCAAAGCCATTAAACTGAACAGTACTTTAATAATGACTATCAAAACCAAGATCGCAAAGGGAATAAAAAGAACCCAAACATTGAATTTTTTCATAAATTGCCTCTATGACATGACTGAGGTAATAAAAGTTACCAATCCCAAGAGTTGCCATGTATGGATATTTTGTTAAATACCTTTAAAAGGAACATTTAATTAAAATATTATATACAGGTAGTGGATATGCAACAAAAATTGTCACATGGGTATAATATGTGCAGAATAATCAAGAAACTACCCAGCTTGTATCTAAGTATTTAACTTTCAAATTTTCGTATTCCACAAATGAGTTAATTGGACACAATTACTTCATAGAGTCACAGAATCACAAAATCACCAAGGCTGGAAAAGACCTTTAAGATCATCAAGTCCAGTCTATGACCAACACCACCACATTGGCTAGGCCATGGCACTAAGTGCCACATCCATCCTTTCCTTGAACACATCCAGTGACAGTGTCTCCACCACTTCCCTGGGAAGTCCATTCCAATGTCTAATCACCTTCTCCGTGAGGAAGTACTTCCAAATATCCAACCTAAACCTCCCCTGAAGCAGCTTGAGTCCACGTCCTCTTGTCTTGTTGCTAGTTGCCTGGAAAAAGAGCCCAGCCCACACCTGACTACAACCTCCCTTCAGGTAGTTGTAGAGGTAGAGAGTCTCCTCCAGGCTAAATAACCCCAGCTCCCTCAGCCGATCCCTATATGACTTTCCCTCTACTACTTTCACCAATGTTGTTGCTCTCCTCTGGACCTGTTCAGCACCTCAATATCCTTCTTGAAGTGAGGGGCCCAGAACTGTACACAGTACTCAAGGTGAGGCCTCACCAGTGCTGTGTGCAGGGGGAGAATTCCATCCCTACTCCTGTTGGCCACAGTATTCCTGATACAAGCCAGGATGCCATTGGCCTTCCGGGCCACCCGACCACACTGCTGGCTCATGTTCAACCAGCTGTCAACCAGTGCTCCCAGGTCCCTCTCTGCTGGGCTGCTCTCCAGCCACTCTTCCCCCAGTCTGTAGTGCTGCCTGGGGTTATTGTGGCCAAAGTGCAGGACCCTGCACTTGGTCTTGTTGAATTTCATGCCGTTGGCCTCAGCCCATTGACTCAGCCTGTCCAGGTCCTCCTGCAGCTTCTTCCTACCCTCTGGCAGATCAACATTCCCCCCCAACTTGGTGTAATCTGCCAACTTAGTGAGGGTGGACTCAATCCCCACATCCAGGTCATCAATAAAGATGTTGAATAGGACTGGGCCCAGTACTGATCCCTGGGGGACACTGCTGGTCACCAGACGCCAGCTGGATGCAGCTCCATTCACCACCACTCTCTGGGCCCGCTCATCCAACCAGTTTTTGACCCAGCGAAGGGTGCACCTGTCCAAGCTGTGGATTGCTAGCTTCTCCAGGAGGATGCTGTGGGAGACAAAGGCGTGTCAAAGGCCTTGCTGAAGTCGAGGTAGACCACATCCACAGCTTTCCCCTCATCCACTAAGTGGGTCACCCAGTCATGGAAGGAGATGAGAGATCTTAAGAAGTGCAAAACAAAATTAAACAACAGCAACAACAACAACAAAAACATACCAAAAAACAAGGCAAAACAAAACAAAACCACATAAAGCAGGAAGACAGATAATTGTAACAGAAGGTTTTTGTACACCTAGCATGTAGTGTTTTACCTCAGGAGGAGGCCACAAGCATGACTGCAGTACACTTTTGCTCCAGAGGGAGCTGATAACAGGACTAGCAAATTCTTTCCTCTCCTGTTCATCCTAGCAGTAAACTACTTCTTTTGTTATCTTTGTTGGAAAATGTAGGATGGAGGGGTGTGCAGAAAGACTACATCTTTCTCAATGAAAACTACACCTACACTAGCAAATAAAGGGAAGGAGTGGGCAAACTATGAGACAAAAGTGACATTGGAAATGCTCTTTTCCTCAGCTCTTCTAAGACGGAGGACATGGTCCATATTGCCTCCCAGGAGTAATGTCCTTATGTCAGGTCTGGCCATTACCTATGGAAATGCCAGCTGGCAAGGGTAAAAAACCTGCCAGTGAGCATACTGATAATCAAGCACTATGTACAATCACAGATATCAGTCAGCCTCAAACCCTTACTTTCCCTGGCTCTATTTAGTTTATTAACATGGATATAGCCACTGGCTGAATGGCAAGATGGGGACTTGATCCTAAATCTGGAAGCAGCTCTTTCTCTGACCTCTTCCCCATGTGCACAGTCTGATCTCAAATGTTAATGTTGAACTTTAGGGTTTGATTACAACACACTTACCACAGCGATAACTTTGTAGGCAAGGGTACCATGTGTAAGGGAATTATTCTTGTATCTAGGAAGAAGTAAGTACAGGTTAGACAGGATATACCAAATTAGAGAATGAAATGATAAATTATAAGAAATTGGAAGTAGGCAGTGGATGTTGGATATGTGATATGACAAAGATGATAACACTATAAATTATGTCAAATAAGGATATTGCTTGTTAGTATGGTTTAGGATAATATACAAGGAAGTCTCTTCTGAATAAAAAGACATCATTTAGTCCTAGCATGATTTATATGGTTAATGCTGTAATTTTGTCCTTTTAGCACTTTACATTTGATTTCCAAACTCTTGAGATTATTAGTTCTAAAAATTATTTTAAGTATTGTATAAAATATTACTAAGGAGGTATTTAAATGCATTTAAAATCTAGTTTCAGAAATGGCTGAAAGAAATATCTTGAATCACCACTAAAAAGACAAAATGCTATCCATTTTCTGGAGCAATCTCATTATTTCTTTTTATTTCTTAACATTTTCTTTTAATCCAGAAAATTCAAGATGTTTGTGTAATTATTTTTATTTTTTTTATAGCTTACTGATAACTGTTCCAACAAAACATTTTAAATTTTATAGTAGCTAAAAGAACACTTTTTTGAGGGGGGGAGGGAGATGGGGCGGGAGGATAGTATCCTTTCAATATTTTTGGTCTTCAAATGCAATATTTAGTGGGGGGGGGGGAAAAAAAGCAAACAACAAAAAAAAACCCACAGTGATTGGACAGGAGAATTTTCACCCTCATGTCTAGGGGAAAAAGAGCATTAAGAAAGCCACTCTTGATCTGTGTAAATATCAGTCAGTAGATTTTGGTTATACCCCTAAATACAGCATGGAGGATGCATAAGAACGTGACACTGACAGCAAATGCATTAGCTTTTCTTTCCTTTAAAACACAGGCTTTCATACCAAGAGTAAACCCAACTTCAACAGGAAAATGAGGCCTCGATTGTTTAGAGAGGTAGGAGGTAAATTAACATACGTTCATTATGAGCCCTGCTTGAATTCAGTTGTTCTCGGAAATAAAACTGAAGAACCTAATGTTGCCTTTCGGAAGGCGTGGCAACCTGGTTCAGGAACGGCACGGCGACCAACCCCAGGCCGCTCGGGCCATCAGCTCACAGACACCAATGTGGTGGACGGCAAATGGCGTTTATTGGCACGTGACACAGCATTATATAGCTTTGGGTTTGCGACGTCACTTCCGTCCACTTACATCATGAACAAAACACTATTGGTTGTCCGGGGAGGGGCTCTGTCTTTCCGTACAGCGCGACATCTTCCGGCCGCCGGACCCTAGCCATCCACAACCTAAGCCCTTCATAGGGCCACGAGACAAGGATATCACTTACTCCTACGGCAAATACCACCCTGAAAACTGCAGGAGTCACAAAGCCTGGAATCATTGCTTCTTTCCTCTTGCTCTTACCTCCATGTAGAACAGCCTCCTCTGCACAATGGAGATAATTTAGCAGAAAAGTTGAAATTCTGCTTTACAATAACGTGGTTGATACAGTGAAATACCCAGCACACTTTTAAAATGTTTTTATTTGGTCTTGATATAACTGGTTTTCATGCCTGCATGAACTCAGTGGAGTTCAGGTCACTTCATTTCATTGAGGCCATTAGTCCAGTGAAGTTTGTCCCAAGTGGTGAGAGCATACTTGCCAAGAAGAGAGACTGCTATGTGAACTGCCAAACAGGAATGCTTGCATATAAGCCAGTAACCCCATATTAAGGAAACAAATATCAATGATCTGATTTTCAGAGGTGATACATTCTTCAGGTCTTTGAGGGAAGAGCTTACTGGTCTCTGACAACAAAAACTTAATCCCTCCCAGTGCTCCATGTATTCCATAAAACTTCAAAGAGGGATGCAAAATGACAGTGTGCCCTTACTATAACTCTGCTTTCCTTACAAAGAGGTTTCCCATTGTTCACCTGATGTTTTTGACTCATATTGCCAGTCTTCCTTTAGATGCCACTGTTTCAACCAATGGTAATCAGTAACAATTACATGGCAGTGAAGGGACATCTGCCAACACAGTTGAACTGGCCCAAAAGAATCATCCCAGGGTGACACTTTTGGCCTCAAACAGATAGCAGAGTTTATTTTGGCTGCTGTGGTTGCAACTGTCCTGGTTTAACCTCAGCCAGCAACCAAGAACCAGTCAAGGCAAGGACACATTTCTGGCTCATGAATAACTTACTATCCACATTCTTCTTATACCAAATCCCATAATAAATCCCAAACAAAACACTTTTCTATCTACTAAAAAGAAAATTGGCTCTATTGAAGCCAAAACCAGGACAGTAACACTCATGGCCAATTTTGTGTGTCACAAGATTTTATTTTGTTATAAGAGAACAACTATAAACCATCATGAGCCAACACCACAAACCTAATCTACAAAAGATTAATTTCATGCCACATGATACTGAACTTCATCAGAAACGAATGGCAGCCTCATTTTTATAAAATCATTCTGCATATGTCACTTTCAGTAAAATATATGGTTTAGCTTATTATGAGCATGGATATTTCTTCTTCCTGTCAAAAATAAGGAAAGGTAGTAATCCTTTTACATTAGCCTTGGTTCAGTACATTACCATTCAATCTGAACTCTCAAAGCGAGAGTGCAAAGTTATGAAGCACAACAATAACTCCTGAGGGATGCATCCACATGTACATACTCATGAACGCAAAGAGATTCACATGCATGTGTCCATTTATTGTGCACAAGCATATCACAAATCTCCAATTCCTATAACAACACCAAGCAGAAAAATTCAGTAAGCTCACTTCAATGTTACAATTTTTCTCCCATATAGGGGTGTTTCAATTTACTGTGGTTAAATATCAAGTCATCACTTCTGGAAAACAGTCACCAAAATTATTATTTTTTCAGATGTTAGTCATAGACACTGAACACAAGTAATAACTACGAAAATTCAGATTCTTTGACAGTTCAGAAGGCCAAATATAAATTATTGAATTTTTTTTACAGATAATATCTTGCTTTCTCTTTATTTCCTTTTAAGAAGGGAAAGCTTTTATAACTGTATCCATTAGGACCCTTCTGACATCAGTTAGACAAGCAACATTTAAGAAAGGGACTGGAAAATGTGGAGGGAAAAAAAAACACAACAAAAGATAAAACAAACAAGAGGTTTCCTGTTTTTGAAGTGTTCTCTTTGAACAACTCCATACCCTTTGATAGTTTTGGAGAAGGCAGATTAATCTGGTCAGATGGGTCACTGCTGGCATTCTACATTTTATGGTACCAGTCTATGGGGTGATTTTGTTATGAGATGGAATCTCATTTGAGATGCACTGTTTGACAAGGCAAGGAAACATTTCAGCAGGGCAGAAACTACAGAAGGAAAATCTTCCAGGTGAACCACTTCTCCATTTGGTAGTAACAAAAAGTCCTGCCTGCTTATTTTATTTTCCTAGTCAGCAGGGACTACTTCACAAAATTCCAGGAAGTCTGAAAAATAAACTATTATCTCAGACATGAACAGCTTTTTTTTCACAATGCCAATGCCATAATTCTTAGAATCCCTACTCATTAACATGGGCTTGCTATCCAGCTCAACTCTACTACTTTGTGTGATGCTGAGTACCGTCTTACTGCAGAGGCTGTTCATTTGAAATCTGCAAAGTTGCAGAGTAAGAGGTAACTCATGCTCAGAAGGAATATGGCAGTCTTAAACCTGGGCCAAAAAGTCTCATTTTGAAAAGTTCTGTGTGCATCCATTCCCACTCAAGTCCACATCCTATCCCCACAAAACCACAGATATATTGAAGGGAAGATAAATGGAAATGTGTCTTTGTTATCCTTTGGGGATAGAGAATTACTGCACCACTCTCCAGGGATGGAGCTACGGAGAAGAGCACCTCTTCTATGTTCAATGCATTATCTCTTTGCTTTTTCAGAAGAGTTCCCAAATACTTAAAATGGATTATTCTAACAAGCAGGTGTATGATTAAGGTTAAATTAACTTAGTCAGAGACTTTGGCCATGGGTTCTCACAAGACAGATCAAGGTCAAAGAAGGATACAATTGTTATCTCCATGACTGCTAAGGCATGGTTTAAGAAAGCTGCACTGTCTTAAGGGTCCACTGACAAGTGGTCCATCCCCCTTGTGTTCTGTCTCAAACTGAAGCATTATTGAATTGCATTGAAAGGCATTACTGAATAACTAACAAACAATAAAATCCGAACAAGCATTTTACTAACTCACCTCCCCCAAAAAAACCTCTCCCAATATCTGTTTTCATCTCAGGGGATTTTTTCAATTCAATACGGGTGCTCCTTGCACCCATGAGGCCCTTTGATGATCCCCCTGGATTTGTTCTCAGGAGGAACCACTCCCTTGCTGTTTGTTTCAAGCTCAGTTCCCCTTACCTTCAAGTGGTGGTTCATCAAGTAACTTAATGTCAAACCAATTGAATCTGTTACCTGCCAGTCACCACAAACATCAGAGTCAAGTTACTTCATAGATTAAAAAAAAAAAAAAAAGAAAAAAAAGAAAAAAGATAAATAGTTTAAACAGTGGACATGCTGTGGATTTTTTGGGAGGAGTAGGAAAAGGAGGTCACACTAAACTTTGATTCAGAAATTCCTCTGTATCTGTATTGGTAATAAAACCTTGGAATTGTATTGGAAAACAGTGTTTCTTCCCACAGACAGTAACCTGGAGATTGCAGAAGGAAACCTTACAGCTTCTGTAAGCTTTACTGGATTTTCCTTCCCCATACCTTGCTGAAGACAAGATACTGAGTAGAATGTAACTCTCATACACGGGTTAAAAAAATAAATCACAGGGATGATTTTTTAAGGCAATAAGGTCCTACTTGATAACTTAACGTTGGCCTACAAGGTACAAGTGATAGGGTTTCTTCCTTTCTTTGAAGAAGACAACTTTCTTCTTTGAAATTGCTTTCTCATCCTATGCTGGACTATTCCATGGTCCTCCATGGAATTCCCAGTGCCTCTGTGGTAACCTTTACATGTCTAAGGTAATGTTCATATGACAGGACAGTGGTTTAATATGTCATCCATACAAATCTCAAATGATAGCCGAGCGATTACTACAAATGGTCTCATCACCAAAAAATGAATAATTTGTAAATCTGAAATCCACACTTATTACATTGTCTAAAAATGAGCCTTGTGGACTGTCTGCACAACTTCCTGAGCCTGTGGGCATTCTTACTGTAACTGTTGATCAAACCTTTGAAAAACACTTGTTTCCATTTCACTTATGGCATATTAGTCAAATTCCTGTCCATTTCCTGGCTTGAATCTTTGAGTTTATTGTACATAGAGATAAGGGTATCCTGGAAAATATAGATGCTTGACTGAAAAATATTTTCATATTTTTCACTTAAGAGACATATTTTTTTAATCAGAAATGAAGCCATCTGGATGGCACACTCCTTAGAATGAGGTATCCTGTGGTCAATTCATACAGAAGAGTATGCTGCTACATTAAGTCATATTATCCCTGAGTATGTGAGTGCTGTGTCAGTTCTAAGATCCCAGGAGAACACAGCACATTAGGATGGCACATATGAGACTTACATTTAGCTACTGTTTCTAAACATGCCACAGACAAGTCTGATGATTTCCTCAACCAGCCATGGAAGAACACTGTATTAACTGCCCTGATTTAGAAAACAGCTGATGATAAAACTAAAGAACAAGAGTATCTTCAGTACAGTGTTTACTGCCATAATCTCATGAAAACCTTACCAGTAATACTTAATTTTATTGCTTTAAAGAAAAGATTAATCTTGAAATAGATGAGCACTATAATTAGAGAAAAAAAGAACATAATCAGAAATGACTGATAACCAGAAGTGCCTAAGAATATTTTATTAAATACTCAACAGATAAAGGGAGGTGGGTGTTGGCCTCTTCTCCCATAATGGCAGGCCTAGAGGAAATGGCCTGAAGTTGCAGCAGGGGAGGTTTAGATTGGATATTAGAAAGAATTTATCTACTGAAAGAGTGGTCAGGCACTGGTACAGCCTGCCCAGAGAGGTGATTGAGTCACCATCCTTGGAGGTATTCAAGAAACCTGCAGATGTGGCACTTCAGGGCATGATCCAGTAGCTGAGGTTGGGGTTTTTTTGGTGGTTGTTTTTTGGTGGAGTGTGTGTGGTTGTTTTTGTTTGTCTGTTTTTGGGGTGGGGTTTTTTGTGTTGATGGTTGGACTCAGTGATCTCAGAGGTCCTTTCCAACCATGACAGTGCTGTGATTCTGTGATTGTCCCCCTTTACTCAGCTCTCATGAGACCCCACCTAGAGTACTGTGTCTAATTCTGGAGCCCCCCAACATAAGAAGGACATGGAGTTCCTGGAGAAAGTCCAGAGGAGGATCATGAAGATGATCCAAGGGCTGCAACACCTCTCCTAAGAAGACAGGCTGGGAGAGTTGGGGTTGTTCAGCCTGTAGAAGAGAAGACTCTGAGGAGACCTTATAGCAGCCTTCCAGTACTTTTCAAGGGCTTGTAGTGAAAGGATAAGGGGTAATGGGTCAAAACTAGAAGAGGGGAGATTTAGGTTAGTCATTAGGAGGAAAGTCTTTAGTGTGAGCATGGTGAGACACTGGAACAGGTTGCCCAGGGAAGTTGTGGAAGCCCCATCCCTGGAAGTGTTCAAGGACAGGCTCCAAGCAACCTGATCTAGTGGGAAGTGTCCTTACCCATGCAGGGGGGTTGGAACTAGATGATCTCTAAGGTCTCTTCTAACTCAAACCATTCTATGATTCTGCCAGCATCTGATTTGCAGATGCTGGAGATTCTGATTGAAGGAATACAAAATGGACATGGTAAACAACAACAAAAAACCCAACAAACAAACCACAACAACAACAAACCACAACAACAACAAACAAAAAAATCCACAAGAACATCGAAAACATAATACATTGTAACATTGCTACATAATTCCCACTAAGTATACATGAATTTTTATTTCTATATTTACACTTAAGTTTTGTAACTCATCTGAACTAAACCCCACTGTTGATAAAAGGTAACAGAGCATGAAAGTAAATAATGAAGGGGACAAAACCCCAGATTTTCAGAAGTAATATGCAGTTCATGAAATATACCCAGAATGTAATAGGTAAGCTCGAGAAGAAATTTATTTGAATATATCTGGAATGTAAAGTCCAGGAGTGCTCTTGAATACTTACACGCAGGTGCCACAGCCTGACTTCCCATTAGCATGCTATCTGGAAATGCACCAGCCATTTCCAACATCTCAGTCTCCATGCAGGTGAAATCTAAGCATGCAGTCTTGTTATCCAAGGAGCAAGCAGGATCTGATGTGTCTCCTGGTGTTCTCTTGCAGGTAAGCCTAGATGTGGCCTCTGAAAAGGAATTGCTGATGGTAGAGGCAATTGCAATGGTAGGGGTCAAAGAGGTGATCCTTGGGTGTATAATTACAGAAAGTGAAGCTGCAGCAGGGAGGTCAGACCGCACCTGCATTTGGCAATAGTGCAGCCTCTATTAGAATGCTAACACCTTTCATCTGACCACATTTCAGGGATGTTATAGATTACAAAGGCCTCACAGGAAAGTTTCAAGGACATACAAAAAATAGATGTGTTTGACTGTAAAAGTCAAAAGATGATTAGTCTGACTGAGAAAACGGAAGAACAAAGCATTATTTTTATCACATTCTATACACCATATACAATTTCTGTTGCACATGTAAAGCAGAAGTTTAAAAAGAAATTAAAAAAAAAAAAATCAACTCAGAATGAGATTATTAGGCATAATTTGAAGCTGGATGTGTTTTGGTTTTTTCATGGAAGACAGTTTTTAGACATAAGGGAAATTATTCTGTAGATTTTTCAGTATAGAAGATGTCATAGTGGTTAATCACAGTGGGCCTGCACATTCATCTTTGTGTATGAAACAGGTTTAAGGCAGGTTTGAAACAAACAAAAAAATTGCTCAAAGAGCCCCTCCCATTTCTAACCCTTTCATCTGCACATGCACAGTCATCTGTTGAAAAAATGGCCATTAATTCCTTTGCGTTTCCCCCCAGTCCTCACCTACAGTATGTTTCATATAGCTTCGCACTAATAAACTTCCTGAAATCTGAGATAGCTTAGCCGGTGTTTGAAAGGAAAGTGTCCAAAGAAATATAAAAAACCCCACAAAACAAATTCTATCCTCAGTTATACCTAGTCATCCTCATAAATTTTAATATGTCAACAAGGGTAAGGGAGATAACAATCTGACCATACAGACATCACATATGAACAAGGTACTGAGTTAGAAATATTGTACATACATTATCATAATCTAGCAACACACCTATACAAAATAAGTTGCATTTGTAGACAGACTAGATATCAGCAGCAGATCTATGCTGTCAGCTAAGAATGTTATTTTCTGAAAATTCACAAAGATGCAGACAAAACTATTTGCTTCACTGATAGCACTATTTTCTTGAGTCTATCTAATCATAACTAAATTGACTTGAATTATTGCTCAGAAAATGTTGAATATGGATAGCTTTCACACAACAGGTACCATATGATTAACTCATATTCTACAATTTTGCTGCTTTAACAAAACAAATGTATTAAGATTTTTTTAACATGAGAATGACAGACAAACCGGTCATTTGTACATTCCCTACAGATATTTGAGATTTTCTTCTTAGTTGGATCAGTTTTAGAGCAGGAGAAACAGGTTATGGATATAGAAAAATAGCATAGTGAAATAACCAAGTTGTTTGGGGACAAAAGAGAAACAAAAGGCTTTTTCAAAACTCTGGAGAAAAACACTGGTTTTAAGTGTCATGCCAAAAAAAATCAGCAGCACATTATCATTTTAAGTACTCTCCACAAGGAGAATACTGACTCTAGAAGCGAGATTCATGAGTTTGAATAAAACATGGGGCCATGGGGATCAAAAAGAGTGCAAATTCACCTTCCCAAAAAAGATGAAGCAGTCTTTATACTCCATCTATAGGAACACTTTTTTCAGGTTTATATCTACCTTCAGCAGAGACTATACTTCATAACTCCAGTTTTAGGCACCTAGAAAGGGGAACTTACATTCATATTAAATAAGAATAATTAAGGGAAGGTTTGTTTTGTTGTTTTTTTTTTTTAGTATATCTATGTATTCCTAATTCTTTCATTATAGAATCCAAAGAAATCCTTATTTCCAGCCCTCTCTCCCCACCATTTATAAGCTTTTAGTTAAATCCTGGATTAACTATACAGCAATTTACTTGACATGAAAATGGAAAAGTTCTGAAGGATGAAACCATTTGGAGTAGCAACTCTGTGTGAGACAGTCTCTGTGCTTTAATTACCCCTCAGTATCATGGGTCATAACAATCTTACTAAAGCAGACAAAAATTCAGAGCAAAAGAACACAGTAAGATAATTTACTTTAGAAGGTGAATTAGAAGGTGTTGTGGTTTTTTTTAAACTATAGTGATTTTGTCTGTACATAATTGAGCAATGGTTACAGTTAGATGAACCATATTAACTTTCAAGAGATAGCAGAAAAATGTAATCAATTGTGCATTGCACTGTGCAGTGACTCCTTTGTGATCTGAATGTCTCTGCTAATGGAAAAAGTTGTATGCAGGAACAAAATAACCTGAAATGTGCTGCTGAGCCATGTTAAACAAATAAGCATGTTTGTATTCCATGAATTGTTTTTCAAATGAAGACTTACAATGGTGCTTATTTATTTATTTTAAAGTAAGTCTTTGAGACAGGAATATCCTGTGGGAAGTCAGGGTAGGAGGAACAGGAAAGACCATTAGCTAGGACTAAAACAATTTTTTGAGCACACCTATTCTCATGGGTGCATTTTCTCATCTTGGTTATCTGACAGCATCCAAAATTTTGCTATCATCAATGGAAAAAGATATATTTTTCCAACCCAATTAGAACCCATTTTCTTGAAGGAACTGATCATGAGAAGAAAAAACAAAACAGTCTAAACAGGCTGCCACTGCTGTTGTATATAAAATACATAACAATAATATTTAAAATATATAATTACAATTGGAGGAGATTACATATCTCTTTATGTTTATGCAAGCATTTAGAAGTGAAGCAAAAATAACTGATAAGGGAAAATTATTCTTGTTTTTTTGTTATAATGTTCATATTTTTTCCAGTAATACCTATCTTCTCTGCACTTATTGTGAAAACTGAAAAGGCAAAAATCATTCAACTTTTCAAAGTTTTCCATATGTTCTCCCACACACACTTTGAGAAAAGATCACAATGCTTGAAGTTCAGTATTTTATTTTAAAGTTGAAATATTTTGAGGAAATTAGCCAATGCAGCCTGATTTACAGAGCATCCAGGCAGTAACAAGTACTGATACAATTACTGCTCTCCATGTCAGAGAGAAAATTTTGCTGCCCAACACTGATGCCAGAACTGCCTTCTGTCCCAGTTGTCTTCATCTTTTTGTTCACTGGACAGTGGATCTTGGGAACAGAGTAATTTGCAAGCTTGAAACAATCAAGAAACAGTGGCCTAGACTGAAAAACAAAATAAACCAACAGTAGAATAATGAATTGCCAGATCAAAGTTTATACAGGAATAATTTTTCACTAGTAAAAATTTAGACACTTCCCTGCTGTGTTGGGGAAAGTGTGCAATAACATAAAAAATAAATTTTGAAAACAAAGAGAAGAAAAATGCATCTTATAAAGATACACTTACAAAATGTAGGCAAATGCAAGGGAAGTTTAAAACAGCACAAAATCAGGAAGTTCGAGGAACTATAATGTAAGGGAAGAAATCACTGTGGAGTCCACAGGTAGAAAGATACTCCTTTTATTTTTCCATAGCCTCTAAAGTATAGCTAGATACATAATGCTCGCTAATGTACTACTTTAAATATAAGAAACAATCTTCCTCTGCACCATGGAACTGAACAGAGAAGATCTGAGACAGTAAGAGAAGGAACTAAATTTCATTTTATTCTCATCTTTCCCATAAATATTAAGCAACCACTAAATGTAATCCAACACCCCACAGTATATCTTCAAGTTACACAAAAAAGTGACATGCCTATCCGAATATCATACCCCCCTGAGCTTAAAAAGGCCTATTTGAGTCCATATTCCCTCCAGTATAATCCTGCTTTATTTCGCCCATCTCAATTTAAACACAAATTTGGACATTTGCTATTATAGCAAAATCATCATGGGACGTGTATTACCAAGTCTCCTTTTATTGGGGGGAAAAAAAAAAAAAAGCCAACTCCTCTGACAGAAAACACTATGTAGTTTGAATTAACCTCAAGATATGTGACCTGAGGTTCATTTTTGCAGTGCAGAATCACTGTGCAATCAATGAAGCAAGTCACTTAGAAGTGTGCCAGACTAGAGGCAGGAGAGAAGAATTGACAACTGCCTTCACAGTTAATGGACCATTTGGATCTGCCACTGGCAGGCCCAGAAACAGAGGCACATTAGTTGAAGGAAATACTTTTACAAAACAGGTAAAGAAGTAAAAAAGACAGATCACTGCCTACATGTTAGAAAACTATTACAAATTGCACAAATATGCTAATCCCTTATGAATATCCTAATTTTGCCACTGCTAGGCTTCTTTTTGCACTTTCTTAATTTACATAAAGATGAAACAAATACAGCCAAGTCAAACCAGTAAGTTTTTATACTCCTTTTGCTCTGGTGTCAATATTTTTGCAATGAAAATTCACATCCCTGGTATTCAATACAATAACACGTGAAAGCTAACTAACCAGCAGGAGTTTGTTCACTCACAGAAGAAAGGCTGAGATCATGCCTAATAAGAGTGGAAGGGAATAAGTAGAATGAAAAGGTAGATAAGTGGACACTGTTTTCTGACTGTGAAAAGGACCTTTAAAGAGCCCTAAATGTCCTGCAATTGCTGCTGCTTCCCACAGTCTTTCTACATCAAAGAAAGCAGAATTTTGTTCTGTGGATACAATTCTGACTAACACTTAAATGTATTTTGTAGAAGGCACTTTTGTTTTTCTTTTATGTAAAGATGCCATCTTATATTTTATTATCCTTTTCACATTAGTGGAACTAAGTAGGTTTTTTCGCTTATTATATTTCACACAGTAATGATCAATAATCTCTTTAATGCATGATTTTGAAACATGCCTTGTGAGAAAAAAACAACAAACAAACAACTACTGGGTTTTGGTCACAGCTCTGAGACATCTGATTAGGCCAGACAGACGTCTATGAATGTCTGTCAGACTGCAGATATCTGAGATTTCTGAGCAAAACTGTGATCAGCATGAAGCATCATTAATCTACCCCTTTCCATTATTTTCATATGTCATATAATAATGGTAATGAAATAGGAAGCGAGCATTTGTAGACTGCAAAATAGACATAAACAATTTATCATTTTCTGTTTAATTAAAGAAGAACAATAAAAAGAAAATTATCCATAATGGTCCAGAGTCTGCTGAAGGATTCAAGATTAACATACAACTAAACGATTGTGAGGCCCACAGTGACCTCCATGGATGAGCACCAGGAGAATAAAGCAGACCTGATGCAAGAAATTAAAAATTCTGTGAGGGATACTGGTGCAAATTTGAGTTGATAGAGATATTAAGTAAGTATAACTTACAGTTTGAGAAGTAAAAGAAGCAAAGAGGAAAAGGAAATAGCTAAAGGAAAAGAAAAATAAAATATATTTTTAGAGCAATATTTCCTCTGCACACATGCTGAGGTAGTCACGTGTGCACACAGACTGGATTCTGTGAAAAAAAATAAGCACGGGGAAAAAAAAAGAAATAAATCCTACCACTTAATTAGCAACCAGTTTAATTGCAGGCACTAACCTGCTCCTTGACTATATCTGGTAAGCACAGACAGAAGTGAGATGCAGTGCAGAGCACAGTGAGATTCTCCCCAGGAGCACTGTGCTGGTGCCTAGACCCTTTTTTGCAGCTGGCTGGTGCCACTTGCTGCCACATATTGACATGGGACCATCTCAAACAGTAAGGGAAATGTGTTCTTTTTTGGTGCTTCCCAGAAACAAAAGGTTTAATTTTTCCTCAGGAGATGCCACCGTGGCAAGAGCAAGGACTGAAACTGCATTTTTGTCCCACACCTGTTGGCTAAACTATATTTTATTCATAGCTTGCACCACATAATGGGATTATAAACTCATGCTGCATGTGAATGCATAAAACAGCAGTCATGCTTGAATGAAAAGAAGCTCCAGGATATTTAACTTCTACATGAACTTTCTACATCTACCTTTTAAAAAGCCTGCTTTCTATCAAGCTTGAAAATACAGAGAAAACAATGGAAAAAGCTCAGGAAACAAGGGAAGAATGTGTTACTTACATAGACATCCCTCAGTTTGCAGCCTGCCCTTGGCACACAGGGGCTGTGATGTGCCACTTCTCAGACTGAGGTGGGGAACTCAAGGCATCCAGCTTCTCAGCAGCAATGTTGGTGCTTTTATTGGTTTTGTGCACTCCGTGAATATTTGTTCCTAATTCTGTAAAAGGAGTGGCCTCATAAAGAATATTCCTGAGTGCCAGAATTACTTCATGCTTCAGTCTTGTTGTCTCTAAAATAGGATTCAAAAGACAAAATGGGTTTCAACGGCGAAACTCTTGAACATCTACATTTAAGACAAAGGAGAAGCCTACCATAGATATTCCTTCTCCTCAGCTCTGTGCAGTGCAGAAATAACCATTTTACAAGTATATCAACTTGCAGCCAACCCTGCAATATTAAGTATTTTCTCCTGCTTTAAAGATAATTTTATTTTTTTAGTCAGGCTTTAACTGAAATCTTATTAAGTAGGCCTGTCACCAGCCATTCAGAAGTGTTTCCAATTTCTACTGTAACCATTCAATAATTTGTAAATGGGATTCAACTCATCTAATGAAAGTTGTTTGCAAGTTCGCTGCCTCGTTTAAGTACATCATCCAGGTATAGTTAGTGAAGTGAGACAGCCACATCCAGGTAAGTGGCTTGTTCTAGCAATTCTTAAAGCAGCTGAAGTTAGCCTGTGATTCTTCTCCACAGCACGTTCAACTTCTGAAATAAAGATCATTTGTGTACTATTCTCCTTTGTGATTCATGTCTCTAATCATCATCTGATCATCTGAGGTCATACCTAAAGCACACAACAGGTGATCCCTCTATAATGTTCTGGTTTTTTTTTTGGTAGCAGGGGAAGGGCCACAGGGGTGGCTCCGGTAAGAAGCTGAGAAGCTCCCCCTGCTCCAAAACCAGCCAAGGAGCCATTAAGAGGGACAATAGATGCGCCTTAGCGATTAACATACGAAAGAATCAACGTAACACCTGAGCAGAGAAGCACTTAGGAGAGAAGAGCTGTGCTGGGGAAGGAGAGCATGCTGGTGGTTGGTGAGGAAGAAGGGGAAGAAGGTGCCCAAGCAAAAGTTTCCCTGCAACCCATGGCGGGATGGCAGCTGTCCCCCTGCACTCATGGAGGAGTGTGGTGGAACATTCCCTGAAGGTGCCAGGAGGGCTGAACTTGGCCAGTGGACTTGGATTTTGTGGCCAGTGGATTTTCTGCCAGTGGACTCAATTACGCAGCTTTGGAAGACCCTGCACCAGGGGATTTTTTTCCCAAAGGAGCCCGTGACTCTGTGGGAAGCCCAGGCTGGAGCAGCTCCGGACTTCGTGGGAAGAAAGGACTCATGAAGGAGAGGTTTGTGGAAGACTCTCTCCCATGGGAAGGACTCCGTAGGGAAGCAGGGAAGGACTGTAAGGAATCCTTCTTCCTGAGGAGGATGGCGCAGCAAGAACCACCAGCCTGTGAACTGACTCTAAACCTCATCCCCTGTCCCCCTGTGCCGCTGGGGGGAAGGAGGGAGAGAAACCGGGAACAAAGTGATTTGGGCTCGGGAAGATGGGAGGGGTGGGGTAACATATGCAAGCCCTGCTCTTTGTGTTGTCTGTGTCCTGTGTGTGTTTGCTTAGTGTGAAATGAAACTATTATTTTTTTTCCCCAAGTTGAGTCTGTTTTGCCCGGGACCTTAATTGGTGAAGAACCCTCCTTGCCCTTTGTCTCAACCCATGAGCTTTGTCTTTCTCCAAGTGTGTGTGTGTGGGGGCAAGTTGAGTGAGCGGCCATGTGCCTGTTTCTTTGTTGTCTTGTTGGGCCCAAACCACGGCATATAGTCCTTCTATATTTGTGTTTTCTCACGATGAAAACAAAAGAGCATAAGATAGTAGAGCTGATGTTGCTGTACAGTAGGACTGGCAACATCTAATGTAACTGAATCTAAGTCATATATCTAGATCCCAAAATGGAAAAGGATAGAGCACACCATATATGGGAAAAGAATTAATATAAAGTGATTTTAGCTAAGAAAAAGAAAGCTAAATTGCAAAATATGAGTGATAAACTTCTGGTTATGAGCAGTCATACTTGACCAGATCATGTGCAATTATAATCGTGGAAATGTGTGAATACTTCACATATCAAGCCACTATAATCCAAATATCCATTAAAATATTTTGCTTCAAAAAAAGAAAAGTTGTTAGGAATGTTTGTTTACACCTGGGTGAAACAGTGTGGAAGCAGGACATTCTTATTGCACACAGACTTGCTTTCCACATCTTTATATGGACAGGAATCTGATAGTGGGAGCAGGGTGAGGAAGTAAGTTTCTATCATCAGAAATTTCCTTTCTGGAAAATTAGTTCTGCAGAATGGAGAAACAGCAATATGTACTAATATGGTCCTGTATTACCAGATTTTCCAATTATCTTGCTATTTAAACAGAAGCCCCCAAACCCAAAAAACTCACAACATAACCAATAAAAAAACCTCAGCAATAAAGTGCTAATAAAAATGTCCCTATACATTTTATTTTTCAACCACAGCTTCCAATATAAACTCTTCTAATTAACATAGTGTTACTTTGTAATAATTCCCTTTTTCCTTTTTTCTTCTGTGTTCTGTGGCTTATTGTCTTTAATTATTATAAACAGAAGAAATGCAAAGCTCTGTGCTTTGTATATATAAAAAAGGTTTCACAAAAGCATAATTATACCAGGGAAGAAGAGCACGCAAATAAATGGATATTCAAATATGGTATAGCCAATGTGCTGCTTTCAGATTGCTGCCTTTCCTAGTTTTTAAACTCTAGGAGCATTGTGCAAGCTGAAGCAATATCTTTCTCCAGCATGCTGGTCCTCATATTACATAAACAGTATCTGGCTCTTTCTTCGATAGAAGCATCTGCTCAGCTGACAGTCCCTAGTGTACCAGCTTTGTTTTGTCCAAGGCATCAGTGATGAGTAATGGATCTGGCTAATCCTGATAATATATGATGCAATTGTCAGAGGAGTTTAATTATCAGAACATTACGTGTGGGATTATTCTGTAGTACAGTTTTTAGTTCACTTACAGACAGTTCTAGCTTTGCAAGACCTGTGATAAGTTATAGTTACCCAATCAGCCATCATATTAACACATCTCCCCTACAATATTTAGAAGTTCAAAGACAAAGTGCAGAAGCTCAGCTTGTTGCTTACAAAAGTAAATTATCTATATAATTCCATAAAACTATCATCAGATCACTTTATGTCTAACATAAATCTAACTACCAGAAGTTAAATTAAAAATGTAAGATTCCAACATCATTAGGCAATCAGCCAGTAAAAGTTTTTCTGTAACTTTAAGTGATGATTAGTCAGTGTTAGCCCTCTGCCAGTGCTTTTAAGATCTCACCCTTGAACACAATTTTTCTTTGTCATCTGAGATCCTCAGACTGAGAAAAGACTGAAAAAGTGAGATTGCTCTCTGGCTGCCCTGTAACAGAAAAGGTACTATGCCTTTTTAAGATACTGTGAGATGTGTTGATGTCATCTGCAAAAAATAGAGGCAAAGGCAACATCAGCTCTTTAGTGAATATGCTCAGTGGGGTACTAGGTAGGCAGAATATTCAGTAAGGAAACGGCCAGTGCTGAGCACTCTGTAGTTTGATGGGTCACTGGGAACACTAGAAAATGCCAAAATAAAGCAGTTAGAAGTTGTACCTACTTACTCTTTTTGCTCAACTGCCCTCCCAACCAGTCTGAAAAAATCAGCTGTATTAAACCTGAACATTTAATATTCTGTAAGTTCTTGCTGTCAAGAAATGTAGCTTTTTGCCAGCACCAACTGTGACAGAGCAACCTAAGTCAGACCTCATCAACCCTCTCCAATAGGCAGGAGCACAGGATATAGGAGTACACTTGTGACTGAACAGGAGACACAGGTCGGGTTTCTAGCTACTTCTAGTAGCTTTGCCACTGACTTTGTATCGCATCACATGAGCAATCATATCTCACATATAAGAAGAAAAAAAAGTCAAAAACCCACAAAATATTTCCTGGAATTTTTAGAAAATGTATTTAGAGGAACCAGTAATGCCAACTAATATTTGTATTGGTAGTATATACAGTTATATAAAATACAGCACAACAATCCCTGAATTCTTGTTCAGATCTTTATGCACTTTTCAAATTTATATATTTAAAATGTAACCTCTGAAGATTTAATTCTCCTTGATATCATTACACTGCTGAGGCATATTCATTTAGCAGCACTTTTTAAAAAAAAACAAACACCAAAGTTTCAGTTATCTAAATGTCTGTTTAATTTTCCTCTCTCCAAATGGCTACACCTATTGGTAATATGAATTCACTCCGCAATCAGTAGAGAAGGCAGTGTGGTTTTTTAAGTAGTAAATTATATTTGCAGGATTTAACAAGTGTTTTTCTTAATATGAAGGCTACAAGGACAGCTAGTGAGAGTTTTCTCCATAGCAGCAAGCAAAGATTAATTTCTTTTAAATGCATTAGCAATAGTCTTAGGTAATTGTTGCATTTGACTTGTTCTAGGAACAAATGCAATCTGATCAGCTCCTATACGGAATGATGAAGACCTCTGAGACAATGGTCTAGTTTACTCACCTTTATGAAACAATGCCTTTATATTCACCCTTTGGTCATTTACTCTCACTTTGGCTTATGGAGCTCCTTGATTATAACATGATATTATATTAGCTTTCTTGTCAGTCCCCTGAATGTAGATAGAAATCAGTTTGATCTTTCTGCACAGATTTATAGACCAAGTCATTGTATTTCATGGCAATAACCTAAGGCTGTGTGTACAGAATTTTTTTTTTTTTAAGGTATAATTTTACTATCTTTAATACTGCTAATGTGATTTTCAGCTGCCTTAGGGATTGGCAGTCTAATTTAATAGTAGAGTCAAAGGTGTAGAAAATTAATCTCTGAAGCACAGATTCCAGTATCTTACTCTCTTCCAACACTTTGAATCCAGGTTTCTTGTAGTGCTGCTGCTTCTCTACACAAATTCAAAATCCTGAATACTTTAATATTTTAACTGTAACTTAGACCTCTTTCTGCAGATTTGCAAAAATACTTGAGATATGTGACTTAGATCAAAGTTTTCCTGTCTTTAAAAATTAACAATAAAACATAAACAAATAATTTTAAATATAAGGCAAGAAAAATAAGGTTTTAGAATTCTTTCACACCAGGTTTTAATACCCATATTTTACTAAAAGATTTTAAAGGGAGTTCTAGCACCACAGAAAGGGCACTGCGTCAAATGGACCTTTTATCTATTGTTTTATAGCCAACAGGTAATTTCAGAACAATGAATATGAGTTTCTGCAGCATTTGAAAATAACCCAGAACATCAAGCTTAAAAATTTATAATAAGATTCAAGAACCAAAATCAGAGGACTCTTAAAAATGCAGTAAACACTGACTAGTGTAAGTTTTCCGTATCATTTTGTTTCTCACTTGGTGTTGCCTAATGAAGATTTAGGACTAAATCAGAAACCAGAGCTAAATATTCTTGACTTTCTCAATGACTGGTAACAATGGTAACTCAGGTCTATAACATGAACAGAAGACTGAAACTGACTTTTGACAGATCTAAACACAGTCTCCAGTTCTCACATCATATAGCCCCTTCATAAACTTGTCTAATTTAGTTAAAGAAACAGTCAGGTTTTCCTTCTTCTCCTGTGGCAGGATCATGAATGTTCCAGCCCATCACTGTTGTAATAGTTAGGGATATTGTTCTTATGTTAAAGTACATTTTAGATCCTATTAATTTATACACATTTTTCCTGTGTTAGCAGTATCCTTTAGCTTCACATTTTTCTCCCTAGTTGTTGCTTAGTCTAATATAGCAAACCTTGAGAGTACATTATCTGGAGTGTATCCATAAATAAATGGGGACAGGGATGCAGATAAAGAAGTTGACTCCTCAGTCTTATCAAATAAGCTGTATGCCTCACTAAGCATCTTCTTCTGGATCAAACCCAGCTTGTGTCCATGCATATTTGTTTGACATCACACCTAATCCACAGTGTATTCTTAGAGAGTTCAAACACTTTCTGTCTATATTCCCATATTCTATATATGTCAGTGTGTATTTTATCACTGTGTTATGGTCTCGGAATGGTGCACTAATCTAGTTTCTTTCCCAGGCCTACACCATGGCAAATAGCTATCTGGAGTGATCTGCTCAGTACTCCACAGAAGTCCAACTGCCTCATCTGTCTGTAACTGTCGCAATGAAGACGAATGTAGATAAATAATAAGCCCCAAAATTTTGATCTGCTCACAAGTATTAAATTTATCCTGAGTTTATACTGGATCCTGAGTTTATACTGGATTTTGTTCTGAGGAGTATCTCTGCTTACAGGGACAATGTTTCCCTTGTTCTGATGACCTTTATACATACTGTGGAAAAGTCAGCTTCAGTCTAAGTTCAGGCTTTAGAGTCTGTGAAATTAAGATTTGAGCACAGCTTTTAATCATAGAATCATAGAATCATAGAATCATAGGGGTTGGAAGGGACCTCGAAAGATCATCTAGTCCAACCCCCCTGCCAGAGCAGGGTCACCTAGAGTACATCACACAGGAAGGTGTCCAGGCGGGTTTTGAATGTCTCCAGAGAAGGAGACTCCACAACCTCTCTGGGCAGCCTGTTCCAGTGCTCTGTCACTCTCACAGTAAACAAATTTTTTTCTGATATTCACCTTAAACCTCCTATGCTCCAATTTGTATCCATTACTCCTTGTCCTATCACTGGTCATCACTGAAAAAAGCTTAACTCCATCTTCTTGACACTCACCCTTTACGTATTTGTAAACATTGATGAGGTCACCCCTCAGTCTCCTTTTCTCCAAACTAAAGAGACCCAGCTCTCTCAGCCTTTCCTCAAAAGGGAGATGTTCCATTCCCTTAATCATCTTTGTGGCTCTGCGCTGGACTCTTTTCAGCAGTTCCCTGTCCTTCTTGAACTGAGGGGCCCAGAACTGGACACAATACTCCAGATGCGGCCTCACCAATGCAGAATAGAGGGGGAGGAGAACCACTCTTGACCTACTAACCACACCCTTTCTAATGCACCCCAGGATGCCATTGGCCTTCTGAGCCACAAGGGCACACTGCTGGCTTATGGTCATCCTCCTGTCTACCAGGACCCCCAGGTCCCTTTCTCCTACATTGCTCTCCAGCAGGTCAGCCCCCAACCTGTACTGGTACATGGCATTTTTCTTCCCCAAATGCAAAACTCTACACTTGCCCTTGTTGAACTTCATCAGGTTTTTCCCCGCTCAAGTCTCCAGCCTGTCTAGGTCTCTCTGAATGGCAGCACAGCCTTCTGGTGTGTCAGCCACTCCTCCCAGCTTGGTGTCATCAGCAAACTTGCTGAGGGTACATTCTGTACCCTCATCCAGGTCGTTGATGAAGATGTTGAACAACACCGGTCCCAATACCGACCCCTGAGGGACTCCACTAGTCACAGGCCTCCAACTAGATTCTGCCCCATTGACTACAACTCTCTGACTTCTTCCTTTCAACCAGTTCTTGATCCACCTCACTGCCTGATCATCAAACCCATACTTGATCAACTTATCTACAAGGATGCTGTGGCAGACGGTGTCAAATGTTTTACTGAAATCAAGATAGACCACATCCACCGCTCTACCATCATTTATCCACCTAATCCCAGAGCTGTTCAGTTTTCCAGTAAGTCAGATGGAGGGAGTGATGCTAACCCACCTTTTAGAACTTTTCAAAGAGCAAAGTGTTTTTAATCAGCTGTGCATAAAATCAAATTCTCACTCAAGACTAATTTCTCCTATTGGAATATTGTCCACAGAAGGAATAAGACTTTCCCTGGCTTCATCCCGAGAAACAATGTGTGTCCTCAATTTCCGATTAGTTTGATAGGACAAAATAGTGCATATTCTTTGTAACATCTTTACTAGTTTGCACTGGTTCTTCGTTGCTTGTGTCTCCTCAGAAGTGTATGTCTGAAATCCATTTTTCATTAAGTTCACAAAACTTTTTCTTTACAAAATTTTACTACAAAATGAAAAATCAAGTCTTGCAGATAGACCTTTAGAAGAAAGTGCCAGGATTAAGTGGATAATCAAATACCTTAAAATGCCCCAGTCAATTATACTTTTCTCTTCAACAATTCCCCATACTCTCATTTTAGCAACCAAAGAAGGCAGAAGAGAAATAAGTTTAAAGTTTTTCTTCTCTTCCTGAGCTTTTAAAGCAAGCTTTTAAAATAAACTTTGTTACTTTCAACTGACAGCAGAGTTCTTTTTGGTTACCATATCCGATGGAATCTAAATAGATTATTGTAAAAATTCCTGGTAGCTTCCTGAATCAGATTATGTCCTGTAAATAACAAGAAGCCTTCTTAAGAACACAGAAGAGTCTAATGGTCTTAAGATCATATCGAAATCAGATGTTGTTGTCATATGTCATTGTTATAATCTTCTATATTTGCAGAGGAGTTGTTTTTAATAAAATATGTTTGTCTTCTTAATTCAGGGGTCTAGACACTAGATGTGCCTATGTTACATTGTCATGCAAAGTGGGTGACTACGAGAGGTGAGACTCAGATGACTGTGCACCAGGGCACTGCTGGACATCTCATAGGGAAGTCATAATGTGAGCACATAGTAGCCTCTGTGCGCGGGCAGCTTGCTGTCTGCTTCATGTCTGTCAGTCAGAAAAGGATCAGAAAATATGACTCCTGAAGCTGCTCAAGTGTACCATAAGTCTCATGGAAATCTAAAGTAGAGAGAAGCAGGAAAAACATTTATTACTACCTCTCACTTTGTATTTTATAATACTATATCCTGCTTTTTTGCTGAATATACTGCAGTTTAACATAAAGTGATGCAATCAAACATGACATTTCATTTTTGGATCCGGTATCCACTATCACCTTCTCTAGTAGGCATCAAAACAGATTTTCTTGTGGAAGCAGTTGGCCATTATGAACTGACAGATAATAGCACAGAGAATGAAAATTATACTTCGAAAAGGATCCTTAAATATTTATCTTTTTTTTTTTATCGTTAGGAAAATCTCTAAAATCCAAAATACCTAAATTTCCAATAAGAAAAAGCTCTGCTTTAATCTGGAAATATAGAATATTATATCAACAGCACAAAATATAACAAAATACAAATATGTGCTTATAGAGTTCAGGTCTGCAAAATTTATCAAAATATCTGTTATTCACAGTATCTAACATACTTTTGATACCAGGCCCCTAGCTTTCAGGCTTAGCATGGTCTTAATTCGAAGGACACATTAAGCCCTCTTGAACACAGATACTACTTGTAGTTGTTGCAATACAAACTAAAAGATACCAATTATGCTTTTGACAAGAAAAATTGATTTCAGTACTCTTAATTGGGATAGCATAGTTACATACCTTGTGCCCAGGAGTGATACTTGAGAAGAGATGTAGAATCATACAATGGTTTGGGCTGGAAGGGACCTTGAAGATCATCTAGTTCCAACCACTCTTCATGGGCAGGAACACCTCCTGCTAGACCAGGTTGCTCAGAGTCCCGTCCAACCTGGCCTTGAACACCTCCAGGGAGGGGGCATCCACAGCCATCCTGGGCAACCTGTTCCACTGTCTTACTACCCTCAAAGTAAAGAATTTATTCTTCCAGTTTAAAACCATTACCCCTCATCCTATCACTACACACCCGTTAAAAAGTCCCTCCACAAAATATCTGTCTGACTGTCTGTCTGTCTATCTATCTATCTATCTATCTATCTATCTGTCTGTCTGTCTATCTATCTATCTATCTATCTATCTATCTATCTATCTATCTATCATCTATCTATCATCTTTCATTGTCTTTACTATCAACTAGTTAACTGAGGCTCCTAACTGGATTTGGATTTAAGCACTATTAAAAAGGTCACAAATCTTTTCCACCATATTCAGCTAATACAGGAGCATACATCTTGTTTTGAAAAGTTCATGTAATCTCCAGAGCTTCTATAGCCTAAAAGCTTTCAGCAAGGCTAAGGATATATCTGTCAGGCTTTTTTTAGGGAGACAGAAATGCATTCTGGTTACACTGGTCAGAAAATATAAAAATGTACTCATTAGAGCTCTGTCAGCAGGTGACGAGTAAGGTTTACCCACTCAGGCACTGCAGCATACTAGCAGAGCCACTTTGCTGCTGCTGCATTATTCAGTAACTGCACAAGTTACTCTGGTTTGTAGGAGAAGACATAGACATGTTTTTAAGCTGCCAAAGCTGCTTAGACACTGATCATCTATCCAGGAGATTACACAGTCATACCTTCACCTTACACATAAGCTTTCACCCATCTGCAGACACAGGAACGCTCATTGTTGAACCAAATGTAATGGGAAGAAATCTCTGTGAAAGAACTGCAGCAGGGTCTTTAAGAGAAAGGAGTTTTAGGAAGTAATTGTCAGTGAAGAAGTCCTGAAACTTCACATTCCTGCAGTGAATGAAGCAATCATTTAGCTAAGAGATCAAAACAAGATACTTTTTTCCTTCTCTGTTTTTTTTTATCTGTGCCCTCTGAGAGAGTGAGCATTTCACTGGAAAGGTTTAATTATGGAAAGCAATTGGGAGCTGTGAAGTTGTGATCAATTTTATTAAGGTTTTGATAGTATTTAACAGCAACATGCCTATTTACCAATCAGTCATTGTTGCAAATTGTAAATGTATCAGTTATTGATCTTTGCATTCTTATCTTAGATTCTGTTCTAAAAGTAAATGGAACTTCAAAGAGAACAGCTACAAGAAATAAACTTAATGAGTATACTAATACTATAAGCCTGTCTAATTGTAAGGTTTTGAACTACACTGCTTTTTAATAGATTAAGTTCTAACCAAGCTGTCTGGAAAAACATTAAATATTTAGCAGATTAGACACTAAGGAACAATGTACTTTCAGTTTCATTTTAACTCTCCTAGTCTAGTAGTATTCCTTACTGCTACGCATTTCCTCTTCCTATTATAAAATTTTGAGTTTATTCTAAGAACCACATATTTTAATTAATGTAATTCTAACAATGCTACTATATAAGAATAAATAATTAATAGAAATGTCTGAACAGAAAAAAGTATCCTTGAGTAAAAATATTCCATCATAAGTCAGTGATGAAATTCAGTAATAAACTACACAGAATATAATTACCACCAAAACATTGCCATCTCAGTGCAGAAAAAAAGGAAATTATTGTGTCTATATTACCCCTCACGCTCAAAGAATACCCAGCTGATCAATTATTTCACAAAAAGAGAGTAACTTCCTTCTTAATTTTGTTATGGTTTTAAATCGCCCAGGCCAGAAGCACTGTGGGCTTTTAATTGCATTCACTATTTTTACAGATAATGAGAACTTTCATGATTCCACTAGATAGAGTCAAATGATTTTTAGATGAGATACAAACCTGAGGGCTTCAGAGCAAAAATCAACTTAAAAGCAGATGGACTAGAAAACCTTAAAAATCTAGAAAATGGGAGTATTTGACAACTATGTAAAAGAGATTTTTCCTAGTACAATATGAACACACATCAGTACGCAGTATCAAAAATTCTAATCACAAAGACACTATTTACATTTTTTAAGCACTGTGTACACTGTAGCAGGACGCTCCAGCTCTCAGTATGCCTGGCTTGGTTTTCCTCTATGATTTAATTGGTTTTGTTTCTCAGTTTTACAGGCCCAGATAGAAAGATTCCCAATGGAAAGGAAAGGGCCTAGAAAGCTCTGAGCTGGTATCAGCCCTGTAAGGTGCAAACCAAAGGCCAAGTTTATGTTCATAACACCAGTTGCTCTCCTGTGTTGAAGAACACAGAGCCCAGCCTGGCCACAACCAGGCCCGAAACAGAGACTAAGTAAGAACAAACAGATAAAAGTAATAGCTTACGTGGTGAGAACAGGGCCTTCATGTTGTTTTGTTTTGTTTTTTTTTCCCCACTGTTTTCCTTTAATTATTCATTGAAAGATTTTGGAGGTACAGCTAAATGTTTAAATAACAGCAGTCAATCCACCTTACTTTATAGAAGCCTGGTCCAATCTCTAATCAGGGGACTTCCTGTACACTTTTCCAGGAGGTGTGCTGGTCCTTCTCCTCTCTAGCAGGGAGAATTAAGACCCACCCCAGGGAAACCCAGATGCAACTGGGAAAGGGTGAGAGATAGTAACTCCTTTATTGCCTTTATTAGTTAACATTAAGCCATCTCTCATTGTTAACTTTTATATTTTAAGATTCAAGAATCCCTTTAAAGTCGATAATTAATGTTCTAGGCCTAGTATAAAACTTAGTAATAATTAAGCTGTAAACATTTTAACAGTTTACCTTTAATCTAACTACTAGCAGTACATTTTATTAAGACACCTTTTGCATTCTTAACTTCTGTTCTGATCTCCCAGTTTCCCTGCAATTTGACTGTGCTTGTGCCTTCCATCTTAAAACAGTTAAGATTCAGTGCTGTTTGCAATAAATCTTGTTCTGTGCATAGACATCTTGCCTACTATCTCACCCAGTTCAGGACATACACACAGATTCATACACACACATATAGATAATAATTTCCACTCTCTCCCTCTAGAAGTACTCCGTTCATGACGTACTTTACAACACTTTATAAATTTATATGATACTGTAAACACAGGCAAGTTCCTCTAAAGGAACAAAACAGTGATGTAGACTAAAATAAGAAACTATATGTCTTCATATGATTAGTGTCTACAGGACTAGTGAAGGCCACAGTAGAAAAGGTATAGGAAGGGTAATACCTAATTATCTTACATCTTTGTCAGGCAACTCTGAATAATTAAAAAACCTGACAACTTTAGCTGCTTATATCGCTGTTCCACACATTTGGTGAAGCATTTTAGTTCTCTTGGTGTAATTTCCATACTTGCTGAGTAATAAGTGAAAGAAAAATAAAGAAAATAACTTGTTCCCACAGTTAGTCTAATCAGATGAGAGTCACACATTTTTTTTTTCAGTGCGGTGCCTTGATACTTGAGGCACACCCAGACTGCGTTAAGTACCACCAAAAAAATATGAGCTTTGGCAGGTATGTCTCACTTCAGTCCCACTCTGATTTCTGAAAACACCATGTGATTCCATGTTCTTTGATTTCAAACCCCCAGATTGTTCTCTCAGCCATTCTCTAGAATTATAATTTAGGAATGAGGTAGTGGAGTAGAGTTATTTGAAGTCCCACACTTGTACTAATACAAGCATCCTGAGGAACATACATACATTCATACAAAAAGTTTTCTTTTTCCTGACTGTATGTGCAAACGTTCACCCACTATGTAGTAATCTCTTTACTCACCACAGAAACCCAAATTCCTGTGATATAAAACAGTCATCACTATGGACTTCCTTTTGATTATCCCTCCATATTTCTCATTGCAGGCTCACAGGCTGATCTGTGCCTCTTACCTCTCTACTGGTTTTTGAACATTGATGATGGTGTAATTTTTATTTTGGAAGTTGTTTTTGTGAGTATGAATATGATCCTTTTTAAAGTCTCGTCTTCAGCAATACTATCTCAGTTCAGTGTACTACAGCACAGTTTTTAATTTAAATATTTTTTACTATGAAAATTTACTGGAGAAGGAACAAAAAAATAATTTTGGATTTTTTTTATTTCATTAAATGTCAACAATTTCTATTCCAGCTTTTGGAACAAAATTCTCCACTTACAACTTGAAATACTACTTTCAAAGATACTATAAATATTTTAAATATTTTAAACAAAATACAAATTTTAGTTGCTCACCCACCACAATTTTTTAAATAATGTTTAGTCAAAAGCTATTTTAGATTTCTTTTACAGCAAATGATTACTTTCTGTGTCTGCCTGATACAGCCACATATCTCTTAATTAGAACTCTATTTTATTTTCTTGATGTCCCCAGGTATGATATGCTGTGAAGTATACAGTATTATTATCTGCTTAGAGAAGTGAATACATATTCAATAGACCCATCTGTGAAGGTTTATATAAACATCTGCAATGATCTTTTGCTTATGCATCAAAAATATTGATAGTCTTGGAATTAAATAAAGCAATTTTCTATTAGCGATATATAGTGTCTTTACATGTAACAATATATGATTAAAATAAATCTCTTCTACACAGGACTTTATAAAAGAGCTGAGTAGATCTCATATTTGTATTCTATTGTTTGTGTTTGTCATCTAGATTCTTCCAATTCTTTATTCCTTTATTCTTGTTTTTCAATTTCTGCCATTTTTTCAGTGAATGCAAATGTCTCCATTCATTGTCTTCTGAATCTCATTTTGCAAGTATCAAAGACAACACAACATCAAAACAACAGTATTTTCACTGAGTTAAAACATGAGATTGATCCTGAATCTGCATCATCTGTATAACTGTGAAACTATAAATGAGTTTTAGTCCATAGATGTCTTTAAATGATTTCCTCATAGCTGAAAAAAAAGAACAATTATTTAATATATTTTTTTCTTTTTCCAAATAATTAAATACTTTGATTTAATATTACGAGACTACTGGATGCACTGATGCCTGTGGTTAAACAGTTTGTGAATTCACCTCATGTAACAAACATTAAGTGACATTTAAATCCTTAGTTATTATAACAAACAACAGTAAGCATGGACTCTGGACTCTGCTGCATTTGAGAATAAATTTGGATTTGTCTATACAGCTAGGCACGAATATATTTTAGCTAATCTGCCTCCTATGGTTGCCCTTAATGAGTTCTGAGGGTACATCTACAAGAACTAATGAATATAAAAATTTATTCTTTTGTCAATAATTGGAACTGATTACTAATAAGCCAGTTCCATTCTAAATGTTTCACAGGGCTGTTAGCGCAGGGCATGGCCAAGCTAAAATCTTTCCTAGTAAATGGGTGCACTTTATCTCTAAAACAATCACAGGGTTTCCTGACTGTAGGTCACTCCTTCTGGTTACCTTGGTATCTTTTTTTATCTTTATCTCCATTTGGATATTGAGCTATTGACCACAACTCTCTGGGTGCAGCCCTCCAGCCAATTACTTATCCACTGAGTGGTCCATCTGTCAAATCCATGCCTTGTCAGTTTGCAGACCAAGATATCATGTGGGACAGTGTCAAAGGCCTTGCACAAATACAGGTAGATGATGTCAGTTGCTCTGCCACCATCCACCATCAACCATCAAATCACTAATCAAATGTGCATGTTCATTGTTTCACATGGAATATGAAGCACGTAAGGGGAGGAATCCAGAAATCCAGCCATTTTTTCTCCTTCCTTAAGATTTCTCCCCCAGTCAGAAACTTGTTTAACTTTTCTTACTTACACTACAAATATTAAGGCCAAACAAAATTTCTTCATTCAGGTAATACTACATGGTCTTGGCATTTGTCACTGGTTTGTGCACAGAAAGTGGTTGTCAACTTTGCTGCAAAAAGTGCTTACTTCTTATGATTATTTTTTTTTATCCATTCACTCTTACATTGCCTCTTCTGGTTCTTCTCTCATCTCCTAAATTGAATTCAAGCTCTTAGTTCTCTCTTCCTAAGCCAGCATAATATAACAGTTATGGCATATTGTATGAACACTCCTAGTTTCCTGAGTTGTTTTTTATCTCCTGTAATCCTCTGCTCTACACTCAGACTTTGCTCAACTGCTACTGGAAAAGTAACATAAAAAAGCTGGATAGAGACATTTCTGCACACATGGAACATACTCACAAAGCAGTATTACTATTATTAGTGTTGTAGTGGTGCCTAGAAATCCCGGCTGAAGTTAGCATTCTACTATGCCAGGTACTGGGAAGTATGACAGCAGGTTACCATCTTGACACTGACAAGCTTACAGTAAAAAAGGACAAAGTGTTAGAAGGTTTATAGAGACACAAAAAGCTGTAAAGTGACACAACAGATCAGTGCCTCAGACAGAAGCTGATCCTTTGATCCTTGGTCCTCTGTGTCCTGAAGCAGGGTAACATTGCCTCTCCATACTTAGCAGCAAAAACTTGAGACTGGGCTGCCTCTTCCAATTCCTGAAACTAAGAACTCCAGAGATCTTAAGACATCTGAGCAGCTGGTGGCAGACATAACATTTTTCTGACTTCTGCACTCTCCGTTCTTATCTTTGAAAACTGTTTATTTTTATTTTTATTTAAAACATGCTTCAGGAGGTTTTTCCATTCCCTGTTTTACTGTCTAGCAGCTAGAGCTAAAAATCCTGGGTGTCTATATCAGTACCTTTCTAGAGTCTGCTGTAACATAGCTACTCTGAGAATGAGGATTTTTAATAATGAGTAAGTGACAAACAAAGTTCAAGAGAACAAGAATCCAATTTTATATAAAAGAAATTGCTATAATACTGACATAAAAGCAAACTATTATTTGCCATGTATATATATATATTCTCTGAGATCCTAATTATTTAGCATGACTTGTTACAAAACTTAGAAAAATGAAAACAACCCCAAGCTATCTTCATATACTTAAGGAGATATCAACTACAGAAAAAAAGAGATCTTCATGTCTGGTGAACTCAGAAACACATACAACATGACCAACAGGTGGGTTCCTGCTGAAGTTATCCTTGAACAATTCCTTCAGGGAGTCATTAATGTTATTTGAAAGCTGAATAAGTGTTTCTTCCACTTTAGCAAAAGCCAGGACCTCAATGTTGTGTCTTACGAGAAAAACCATTAGGATGCGCAGGAGAATGATATCATGCCACATGAGCCCAGAAATAATGTTGAGAGAATAGAAAATTTGCTAAGTTTGTGCATGTAGGAGCAGCTGACTGGTATTTTTTAACCCCAACAAGAGAGAAGATAGAGATTCCCCGCTTCATGCAACACTCTTGTGCTTTGTGTTCTTTTAAAATAAGTCTCTTTTTCTTGTCATGCCAGTGGTCAGGGCCTGGTTGGGTTTGAAAGAAGAGAAAAGATGATTTATGATGTCACTGTAAAACAGCAAGTAGCTGCATAAGCCATTTCTTAATAGAGATTTAAGATTATAAAATCCAGACGTTGATACTCCTAAACTATAGTTAGTGCAAGATATTTCTAACATTTTTTAGAAAGCATTCCTTCTCTCTCTTGCTTTCTAGAATAGAGAGTCACATTTGTTCTTTTAAGGTATTATAAGGGTGGTGGTCTTAGAACTTTTGAATTTTGAATGCTGTAGTAATTGTGGGGAAGACAAATACGTCTTATGATGGTGTATTTTGGGGTCAACAAGAGTTTGAGCTGTTCATCAGCTTAGGTTCCCTGAACACTTATTTATCTTGACCCTCTATGACTCTAAGGGGTCTTTTCTCCTTTCCCTTCCTTTCCCTTCCCTTTTCTCTTTTCCAACATTCTCGTAACAGTAGCATCATGGGCTTTCTGAAGCACGTGGTGCTGAGAGAACCTGACCAGTATTCATCAAAAATGCAGATGAGTGAAGAAGAGCACTGCAACTGGTCTTGACTGGTTTGGTCAATGGAAGTGGGAACAAAAGAGTGTGAATGTTGAAATGAGTAACTAGGATTCTAACAGTATTTTCATATATTTAATAAATGGATTGTTATAAATAAAATGAAATTGATAAGTCAATACCTTCAGTAGTTGCTACACATGTTTCTATCAATTAGGTTGTTCCTTAGGGAAGATTAAAAAATACTGATATGATAGTATGATTACATTTGGAAGAAACTTAAATTAAGAAGCTGTTTATTAAGAGGGCAAACCTTTACCAACAAAATGTTACTTACACACATGATAAACTTAGCTCTAAGAATACAAAAAATGTCCTAACTGGTAACTATGATAAGAAGTTATTAAAAAAACTCTTGACTGTGAGTAAAATTATCAATACGGAAAGTTTTTGAGGAAAAAAAATAATGGATGGCTATAATATGATCTACTTGAAATAGTGGGTAAGGAGTAGTTTTAACAGTTTTACTGCTAAAAGCTCAAGCATCAAGACATAAATTTGAAGAAAGTCTGAAGTAAATATTAGAGGTTGGCTTTACAGTATAAAATTGATTTTACTAGAGGCAGAGTGACCATTTTCCAATGTTTATTAATCCACAACTGCCTTCTAAATTGATACAGTGGTAGGGAAAAGATAAGAGTTCAAAAAGTTGTTTGGATCTCCTTTTATTCTCTCTATTTCAAGGAATGTATAGAAACTGTCACAATACAAAGAAGCTTTTTCTCTGGGTATGTCTGTGGTCTGTTTTGGTCATTTCCAGAGTGTGTGGGGAGCAAAGCAATTCATCAGTACTTTTTCACAGAAGAATTTTTTAAGGGTAGTCAAAAAAAAAAAAAAAAAAAAAAAAAAAAGGCTTTGAATAAAGTGAGACATTCTTTAAAGGTAGAGGATTTGGTAGAGTATAAAAGGAAGCAATCTTAGGCTCAAAAGGTTATTAGAAGATCTAAGAAGCCCTGTTGCCAAAATCTCTGTAGCACTATTAATAAACATACTTCAGTGGGTAAAATACAAAATAAGATTATTATGAGGATAAATGTAAGAGAGCACAGATCCTTTGCAATACCTAGTTTAATTACAAGAGGCATTACTCTTGATTCTAAAGCATTGAAGCTCAACATGGAGAAGGTTTCAATTGATGTTATTAAAGCACGTTGATATGATATAGATTTTGTTGGTGTCAGGAATACTTTTTAAAATAAATGTTTCATGTTAAACTTCAAACTGAAGTGAGGGAAGCTCTGCAATTATGTTGCTAGTTAGTGAATGTGAAAAGCAGTTATTACTTGATTTTGATATATCTTTCCTTGACTAGTTTAATAGGACTTAAAGAGTGTCTTTAATGACATGAGCAACAGATGCATTTGTTAATATTTTTAGGCTTGTTTGAAGCAAGAGGCAAATTCCATCTATTTCAAAGTCATATGATGTTACAAGGGGTATATGAAAGATCTGTAACAGAAGTGTCACTTAGGAAAATTTTGTTAGATTTCATGTTTGTTACCAGTAGAAAATGTCATCAGAATTGATTATATTTGAAGATTAATCTGGGCTGGGCCGAATTTTGGTTGAATATGAAGAAACTGAGGTGAGTGGGGAATGTGGGAAATTTTCCCCCAGAAGAATTATGTCATTGTATTGTAAGGGATTTTACTAAGCCTGAACCTATGTTTAAAACTGAAAATTCCAAGTAAAACTTCAAGGATCTTGAATCTATGTAAAATGAATTGAGGAACATCTGACAGTGTAGAAAAAGTCTAAGGGGGAGAAAATAATTCTGACTTCTGAAGCTGACATTTACAAATGCACTGCTCAGTTGTGCTGACAGGAGTCTTGATGTAATCAGAGCTGTTCTACATCAAAAGGGAAAGCAAGGACTTCCTCTTTCTGTTGCTAAGAGCAATAGATATGTATACATGTGTGAGAAAAATAGTTATTTAAACAAAATTAAGAAATACTTACATATATTTACACAGAGATGTGTACCTGTGCTCCTTATTAGCTCCAAATACACATGCTCATGTGCACACACAGACAGGCACACATCTCTCTACAGTTAGCAGATTTTCATACACTGCTCTGCCCTTCTACCTGGGCTTTTATGTTCTTGTGTATGTGATCACTTATTCTCCCCAGTCTTACAAGTCTGTATGTCTGTATCCTAGTGTGTAAAGGACTCCTTCTGTCTAGATGTGCCTGGCTAAGTACACTTCTGTGTGTGCTATCTGTGCCACTGTCCTTGCGCCCCCATCTCTTTAGGAGGCGTTTCCCTTACTCTGCAAGTAGTCACACTGAACTAAGGAACAGTGTTCCATGGGTAAAAAACTGAGCGTATTTAAAATTGGCAAAATCTACCCTTCAGAAATCTGTTCTTTCACCCAAATTTTGCCTCTAATGCACTATCTGAAGATGAAGTAGAATTCAGGATAAAATAAGAAAAGAACAAAATCAATTCTTAGATAAACTGAATCATTTCATAACGGGATCACCTGAGGGTATTCATTCTAGCATATTTAGATGACTGGTTTAAGTAATTTCAGAGCCATTAGTAATAATTTTTTTCTCAGAAATTGTGTAAGCCAGAATATCTAAAGACTGGTAGGCCAGGAAATTGTAGACCAGTTATCCTAACTACCATTCCTGGAAAAAGTAAAAAGGTTACTGAAAGACTACAAGGAGGTGAATAGCACTCAGGGTGGTCTTGTCAAAAGCTTATCATGTTAGAACAAGCTGATTTACTTTTATGACAGGGTAACAAGTCTTGCAGACAGCACAGTAACAGCAGATGTCATACATAGCTGTCTCAGGCTTTACACTGTTTTAGACAGTACACTCATAATAACAGAGAAAACGTAGTTTAGAAAAGAAACTACTGTAAAGTGAATGCACAGGTGTTAGGAGAACAATAAGCAGAGAGTAGTCATCAGTGGTCCACATTTTTAACAAGACAGGTGTGTCAAATGGGGTCTAAAATAGGTCTGATATTACTCCTTACTGTTGTTTGATGATTGAGTGGGGACTGCAAATATTGCATTACATGAAATGTGATAAATCAAATTGGGAAGGGCTGCCAAGTTGAAATTTCATTTACCCTGAAATATCATGGAAAAGGTGCAAAAACCAGGATGAAGTTTCACATGTAGAATGGAAAACTTCTGCAAGAATAACTGCACAAGGAAGACAGGGAATAGTAGTGCAAGTAGCAGTTCTGTAGAAGTAGATCTGGGAGAGGCAGCTGACAACTATAACTCAGAGATTGTGACTCAGATTGTAACAACAGCAAGTCCTTTTTGCCATTCTGTGACATTTCCTAGCTGGTAAAATGCTAATCAAAAATGCTATCTAGAACTGTGGTTTGTGCAGTGCCTTCATATGTGGATGGGAAAAAAAGAAAAAAAAAAAAAAAAGATGAACAACAGCCTTCTAAATATATTACTGCTATAATTATCCATCTTTGAAATCAACATAACAGTGTTTTGGCTAGGTATTTAATTTAGCTTTGTTTTCTTTACCTTCAAGTGTTATGTGGGTTTGAATCTTAAAACAGAACGTACTAATTATAATCTACTCTAAGTTGTCTTTATGAGGCAAATGAAGTTTTCCTCCAGTTCATTAATTCAGCCACAACTAAAGGTATTGAAGAACCTCTGATACTTTTTTCCAACTTTATATTGATTTAAATGATTCTACAAGGTGGTGGGTTAGGAAGACCATGAGCTTTGTTTACACAGCTAGTTAGGATGCCCAATATAGCCTCTCAGATTAAAACCACAAAGAGTAACTGGTAATTGCTGGGCTTGCCAAAGAGATGTAAAGCAAGTGCTGTCCTCAGACTGCTATAGTAATAATTGCAGGTAGATGGGGAGGAATAATAAATCTCAAACATTTCCCTTCATAAGAGAAGTGGTTTGTTGCCAGGTTAAATAGAACAAAGTAACAAAGCTATATACATTGCGTATAGGACAAGTAGCTTCTTGTTCCCAAACTCTTTGACCAGGTTTCCAGTTGCAAGGCAAGAGGGATTACTGTGACTTGCACAATAATTCTTTATCCTTCTGTCCCCGCCTTACTTGTGTGTCAGTTCCCTTCTTATATGGTATTTACTTTCATTCATTTCAATATTTTTTTCATTCAAACAAATGTGTCTAAATATCCTTGAGAAGAAAAAAAAACAGGTAAAATTAGGCTCTATTAACTTTTTAATTTATTTCTTAATAATACTCTGTCTCTGTAACAACTTGCAAATGACACATCCACAGTAAAAAAAATGTCTGACAGTAAACTTCTACTTACAGGAAGACAGAGTTCTTTGTGGGTTTTGTTCTGTTGTTTTTTGTTGTTTGGTTGGTTTGTTGTTGTTGTTGTTTTGCTTTAGGTTTGTTTTTTGTTGTTGTTTTTTGTGGGTTTTTAGTTGTGCGGTTTTTCACTTTTTTGTTTTGTTGTTTGGTGTTTTTTTTTTTTTTCATTTTAAATGATGTGAAATATTTTGAAAGCTGTGGACAGCCCATCCAAATGGTGTTTTAATAGTCATTTCACATGGACAATCATGGCTATGTGCTTTTTAGGAAAGATCGGTTGGTGAAGCGAGGTGGTGGAGTTGCTCTTTATGTGAGAGAGCAGCTAGAATGTATCGAGTTTTGTGCAGGGGCTGATGAGGGGCAAGTTGAAAGTCTGTGGGTAAGAATTAAAGGGCAGGGTGGTGTGGGTGATACAGTTGTGGGGGTCTACTACAGACCTCCTGATCAAGATGAGGAAGTTGATGAGGCTTTCTACAGGCAGCTGAAAGCAGCCTCACAATTACAGTCCTTGGTCCTCATGGGAGATTTTAACTACCCCGTATCTGCTGGAAGACTTACACAGCCAGCCTTTCACAGTCTAGGAGGTTCCTCCAGTGCATTGATGACAACTTCTTAATGCAAATGGTGGATAAGCTGACTAGAAGAGGAGCGCTGCTGGATCTTGTGCTCACCAACAAGGAGGGCCTTGTTGAAGCAGTGATGGTAAATGGCAGCCTTGGCTGCAGTGACCACGAGATGGTGGAGTTCAGGATCCTGTGTGGGAGGAACAGAATACCCAGCAGGACCAGAACCCTGAACTTCCACAGAGCAAACTTCGGCCTCCTCAATCAATTGTTAAGGGAAGTCCCATGGGACAGAGTGCTAGAAGGTAAAGGGGCTCAAGATAGCTGGACAACATTCAAGGACCACTTCTTGCAAGCACAGGATCAGTGTGTCCCAATGGGTAGCAAATCTAGTAAGGGAGCTAGGAGACCAGCATGGTTAAAAAAGGAACTGCTGAGCAAACTCAAGTGGAAAAGGAAAATCTATAGATCATGGAAGGAGGGGCTGGTTACTTGGGAGGAATATAGGACTGTTGTCAGAGAATGTAGGGAGGCAACTAGGAAAGCTAAGGCCTCCTTGGAACTTAACCTTGCAAGTCGGGTTAAGGACAATAGAAAGGGCTTTTTCAAATGCATAGCCAACAAAACTAATACCAGAGGCAATACAGGCCTCCTGCTGAATCCTGGTCTCACCAGGGTGCCCTGGTGAGAGAGGATTTAAAGAAGGCAGAGGTGCTGAATGCCTTCTTTGCCTCTGTCTTTACTCCTGCAGGCTTTCCCCATGAGCCCCAATTTCATATAGCCCCAGTAGAGGTCAAGATAAAGGAGGAGTTTGCCCAGGTAGATGAGGATTGGGTTAGGGATCAGTTGCGTAATCTGGACATCCATAAATCGATGGGTCTGGATGAAATGCATCCAAGGGTGCTGAGGGAGCTGGCGGAGGTCATTGCTAGTCCACTCTCCATCATCTTCGGTAAGTCATGGGTAACAGGAGAGGTGCCTGAGGACTGGAGGATAGCAAATGTCACTCCAGTCTACAAGAAGGGCAAGAAGGAGGACCCAGGTAACTATAGACCAGTCAGCCTCACCTCCATTCCTGGAAAGGTGATGGAACAACTTGTCCTTGGCACTATCTCTAGACATATCAAGGAGATGGGGGTCATCAAGAGCAGTCAACATGGTTTTACCAAGGGTAAGTCATGTTTGACTAACCTCATAGCCTTCTATGAGGAAATTACTAGGTGGATAGATGATGGTAGAGCGGTAGATGTGGTCTATCTTGATTTCAGTAAAACATTTGACACCTTCTGCCACAGCATCCTTGTAGATAAGTTGATCAAGTATGGGTTTGATGATCAGGCAGTGAGGTGGATCAAGAACTGGTTGAAAGGAAGAAGTCAGAGAGTTGTAGTCAATGGGGCAAAATCTAGTTGGAGGCCTGTGACTAGTGGAGTCCCTCAGGGGTCGGTACTGGGACCGGTTTTGTTCAACATCTTCATCAACGACCTGGATGAGGGTACAGAATGTACCCTCAGCAAGTTTGCTGATGACACCAAGTGGCTGACACACCAGAAGGCTGTGCTGCCATTCAGAGAGACCTAGACAGGCTGGAGACTTGAGCGGGGAAAAACCTGATGAAGTTCAACAAGGGCAAGTGTAGAGTTTTGCATTTGGGGAAGAAAAATGCCATGTACCAGTACAGGTTGGGGGCTGACCTGCTGGAGAGCAGTGTAGGAGAAAGGGACCTGGGGGTCCTGGTAGACAGGAGGATGACCATAAGCCAGCAGTGTGCCCTTGTGGCTCAGAAGGCCAATGGCATCCTGGGGTGTATTAGAAAGGGTGTGGTTAGTAGGTCAAGAGAGGTTCTCCTCCCCTCTACTGTGCATTGGTGAGGCCGCACCTGGAGTATTGTGTCCAGTTCTGGGCCCCTCAGTTCAAGAAGGACAGGGAAGTGCTTGAAAGAGTCCAGCGCAGAGCCACAAAGATGATGAAGGGAGTGGAACATCTCCCTTTTGAGGAAAGGCTGAGAGAGCTGGGTCTCTTTAGTTTGGAGAAAAGGAGACTGAGGGGTGACCTCATCAATGTTTACAAATACGTAAAGGGTGAGTGTCAAGAAGATGGAGTTAAGCTTTTTTCAGTGATGACCAGTGATAGGACAAGGAGTAATGGATACAAATTGGAGCATAGGAGGTTTAAGGTGAATATCAGAATTTTTTTTTTTTTACTGTGGGAGTGACAGAGCACTGGAACAGGCTGCCCAGAGAGGTTGTGGAGTCTCCTTCTCTGGAGACATTCAAAACCTGCCTGGACACCTTCCTGTGTGATGTACTCTAGGTGACCCTGCTCTGGCGGGGGGGTTGGACTAGATGATCTTTCGAGGTCCCTTCCAACCCCTATGATTCTATGATTCTATGATTCCATGAAAGTCTACTAGTGCTGGAGATCTGTGTCAGATTAAAGAGGACAGATTGCCTTTTTCCAAACTGCCTACCCTGAATCATGCCTTGCATCTCCTGCAAGAGTGCTAGCTAGTTGGTAGAGACCAAAGCCATGACAGGTAAGATGTTGAAAGCTTAATAGTAGGGACTATGACATGTAATTATAAAAAGTGCATTTTAGCTGTGGTTTTATTTAGCAGTAACTCAGGAAACAGCGTAAATCCAAACCTTGATTTCAAATTAAAGATAATACTCCATGTTCACCATGTGGACACACCACAATGCATATCACGGTACATAAACTTATAATAATAATGCATATATGTGACATGGCACATTAGAGAGGCAAGAGATCTCAATAGAAATAACTAAAGAATTTTATTCTGTGTTGGTTTTGTTCTGTGCTTGTTTGTTTTAATAAATCAAAAGTTTAGTCTAGCATACTCAAAATTAACTGGGCCGTGGTCCAACTAGGTCAAAGACAACTTAAAATTCCATGCTACAGAGCCACATTCATCCACCTATGACAAACACTAGAGAATAAATATGCTGATTTTATACACAAACACTTTATATTTAAATTATTACATTTAATTTGGTAAAGAGTGACACTGGAAGCGTGTGCAGAATTGCCTTTAAGCATTCCATAGAGACGAGGAAAAATTAAAAATCTTATCTCAACATAAATCCTACTGTCTCAAATAGAGTCTAGATCCTTAACAAAAAGGCAGAAGAAAAACTCTTTTTCAGATTTCATACTGGGATCACTGCTGACAGACTTGATGACTTATGCCAGAGTTTTGTTCAGTGTTTTCTCCCTGCAAGAGAAGAAGAGCTACACTGTAACTAAGCTTTTGCAGAATTATTTCAAAGAATGAAGCAGAATTTCAGCTACTTGCACACTGTGTTTTCAGAGGGGCTAACTGTGCATTCAGTTGAAGCCATTAAACAGATACAACCGCATCTAAAAAGAATGCTTTTTCCAGTGACCTCAGCCATCAGAAGAAGAAAAACACAGCTGGGAGCAGTATCACAAAGCAGACGACCTAGAGGAAGAGAAGGCTGCAAGCTGTGCCTCAGTAGGGCATGAACAGCTGCAAAAATGGAGCTGTGAAGCAGCCGGTTGGAGAAAGCCAAGCCACGCAGTAGCGTCACTATGATAAAGCTGTGGGAAGTTTTTTGAAGCTCTGATACGACTCCCCAAGCAGCATGGTCAATGGAAAGAGAAGCACTGCCCAGGGCACGGTGGCCCATGGAAGTTCTGGGGAGGAGAGATAAAGTATGTGCACACCAAGGGCAGGAGACAGCTGGGCAACAACAGACATTGAGAGAAATCACTAACTGCCTGTTGAACACAAGGGCAGAGAAGCAAAGCCAGGGCTATGCTTAAATTTAGGGCAAGTGAAGGTTAATAAGCCATTTATGCAACTGGTATGAATGGCATGTGAATGCTACAGCATAATGAGAAAGTAAATAAAACTTATTTTTTTATTTATTCATTTATTATATATTTTTAAGTGTATTTCTACAGGATATTGTAAAAGGAGACTGGATAGGGAGACCAAATACACTTTCAGGAAGAAACGTGTCAAAACTCAGTAAGGCAGTAAGTTAAAATGGAACAGCAACTCTCTAAGTATTATCAGGAGACTTAGCCCTGAGCTGACAGCCAAAATTCAGTCATAATCTGAAAGCAATCCTACCAGGCTGGCTTTATCTTATGATTTGCTGCAATGGTCCTTCCTATACCTATACCTAGCAAAAAAGGAGAAATGTAGAATGCCTTGGTGACAGCCCTCCCTGTGGCTAGGATGACAAATGTATTTGGACTAGCCAAGCCCTGGGAGATGAGGCTATACAGAGATCCATGGCTGACCTTAGACTCCAAGCACAATGGCAGATACATGAAAACATAGACAAGCAGATCATGAAAAGGGTCTTATCTAATCCTGTGGAGAAATTCAGTGTTAACACAACAATTCAAACAAGAAATTGTAGCTCTTCATTCTCCTGTAGTACCAACCCTGTTGATTTCTCTGCCTCATTTACTGTATAGGTTGTTCAAAAGTATCACTTCGGGGTTGTTTGCTGTATAGTACAGGGTCGAGAGGACAGTCTGAAAGCAACAATTACTATAAAAAGTGTATAAAGGGAAACCATGAACACTTCAAAACATTTTTAGAGGCTTTAAAAGTGTAAAGAGTCTTATTATGTTTCTAATGTAAATGAGAAACAAGAGGAATTGAAGTGGTTGGTAAAATACCACAGGCACAGGTTTGAATACAGCTCAGATGTGAAGTGCCTAAAAGTTGCTGCAGTGTAAAGAATACTTCAAGAGCCTTCACAAGCTCACAACAGCTTTAGTTCAGACCAGTTATACAAATGTGCACATTACAAGAGCTCCTGTTAAAAATTAGCACTATTTTGTGTTCCAAACTGTCAAGCCAAAGACTGGTCAAAAAAAATAGGGTGTCCTCCTGCCCTTGTTGTTATGTTATTCTTGGACCACACAGGACACTGCATTGGATAATATTTTAATGACATCTGCCTATTTAGTTACCATTTCAAAATTTTTCCACTGGAGTGTTGACGGTTCATTCTTTAATAGAGAAAACTGAAGTTTGGATATGTCAAATAGGAGCTTTCCCCTAGATTTCTTTTTCATTATTATTTTTCTTTAGAAGGTATCTTTTTAGAAGATATCTGAAAATGAGAAAATCCTTATTGTTTTTGCTTTTGATAAAGAAAGCACTTTATCCACCAAATAATTCATAGAAAGACACAATTTTTTTACCTACGAAGTCATGGGTGAAATTCTTGCAGAAAATAATGAACTCCCACATTTAGGAAGAAAAAAAGGTGGATTTAGACTGTGTAGTGGTTTGTTTCTGGTATTTTCTTTCTTTTTTTTTTTTTTTTCAGTATGAAAAAGCAAAAAGAATCAGCCTTCTTTTCCCCATTCACCTTATTAGCTAATGCCTTACACATCACTGCAGTTTACAATATCTGTGAACAACAGTCTCTTGAATGTTATTCATTATGGATTAGATTGAAAAGTAAGGATTTAGATAACTTAACTAGACCACTTATGAAGTCTGACAAACTTAATTTTTATCTTACCATGTCAATAGCGTTCCAGAGAGTCAAGGAGACTTGATCTAAGTCTTCAACCATAATCTTTTTTTTATTATTATTATTTTATTTTGAGCAACAGGATTACACCAATAGATCAAAACACTCGGTGCTGAGTCTTCTTTCTTCATGTGACTTCCAGGTTTTACCTAAATGAAATCTAGTATAGTAACCTGAATCTAACACTTCCATCACATGTGTGATTTTAAACAATCCAGAGGACCAAACAGTGGGTCAGATCTTTCTGAGGATTCACACTGTGTTTGGTGTGCACTTCAAGCTGTTGCCAATTTAGTTCCCTCTGAAAAGAATTTAGTTACTGCACACCAAACATGTGCAGTAGATACTATTGGGGGATTCAAAATTGTACTGTTAATGGGCTCCAAAATGCTAGTCTACATGGCATCTCAAATCACCTGTTTCTGTGATTGTCGGGTGTGATTCCCCATACAAACAATAGGGAGAAGTAGTCATTAAGTCTCAAGTTATCCTGTTGTAGTAAGCTGCTTAAATACAGTCCAGTTTAAGTTTCTTTAGGTTCAAATTAAAAACTTTTGCATCCCAACTGAAGCATTATTTAGTCCTTAAGCTGTCTGGAGCTCAGTTTCTGACAGAAATGTTCTGGATAACATTAATGCAGAAAGCCTCCTTCAGTGTTTCTCACTGGTTAGCTCAGGTGATCCCTGGCTGCTCATGCTGGCTTCTGTGTATCACATTGACACACACCTTGGTTCATCTAGAGATTTTTCAGGGTGCCAATGTGATTACCTAACGTCTGTGGATTTTTCTGTACTGATTATGCACTTATGTCAGCTACTAGGTCCCAGTCTTTGTGTACCCTGGAGGGCTGGGTTTCATTTAAATGCAACCAATTATCCTCCTCATCTTCAGACCATATGGCTTCTTTAATTCTCCAAGTAGCTATGAATTATGTCATATTCTGAGTGGTTGGTGCTTTTACGATTGGCTTTTTTAAAGTTCCATTTCATTTCTTAAACATATTATCAGTTAAAATTCACATTAAAAAAAAATTAAAAAAAAAAAATCCAGTGGCTGAAGACACAGTATTTTATCCGCACTTCAAATTCCAAAATGTCATCAAGTGAGCAACTGAACTTATTCCATATTTTAGAATCTTCAACAAAAAGAGAAGTTGAAGCATCATTTGGGATTTTTCGTTGATGACTTGAGCTTCCACAAAACATGAATCATGGAGTTAACATAGTGGTTAACTTTTCATGCAAACTCTTTTGAGAAGCAGCTGTCACATGTAAATGGTGCAATGAGTCCATCTTGTACAGCTTTGGAAAGGAAAAAGTCCCTTCTATTCCCATGGAGAAAAATAAATAGCAAAACTGATAGGTGTTACAGTTTAAGTCATGTTTGAGAAAAAATCCACTCTGGATGATGTAATCTAATGTTATGTCTAACGAATAATGACAGGGAGAGCCATGCCAAGACCATACTACAGCAGCTGAGCAAGGCAGCTGATGTTTCAGCAGTCTGTCTTTATTAGCATGTATCCTATTGAAAAGCATTTCTTCTGTAGCAAATACATATATCCGAGAGTGTTTGTTCATTTATTTTTTGTAACCCAAAATTACTAAACAGAAGCAAACTTAAATTGTGATTTTACTGAGAAGAGGGAGAAACATCCAGAGTGTTTTAATTCAATCACATTTTCTGACTATGAAATTAAAAAATAATGCGGCATTTTTTTAGAGAAAAATGTTTTTACAGATTATATATTCTGGGTCCAGAAATTATATCAGACTTCTGAAAATAGGTCTTTATACCATCAGAACTTTTGAAAATACTCAGATTTAGTAAAAACTAGGATCACTGATAAACTTGCCTATGAAAGGAATACAACCAAAGACAGACCTTGCTTGGCAGTGGAGAGAGACACACATTTTACAAGTGACAAATTTTTGCAGAAAATTCTCCACAGTGATCTGATGAGCATTTATTCAGGTCTATAAAATGCATGCAAAAATAGCAACCTTGTCACTGGCTATGTATGCTTTGGGTTTTCCAAGTTGAAATTATTTTAGGAGATGTATAGATGTATTTTTAAAAAGTATGTCACAGATATTTTGCAGAGAGAAGGGCCTTAATGTCAGAATTAAAAATGGAAACACTATTTTGTATTTGAAGGTGTATGGGGTGCAGGTACCAGGCACTGGCAGGGAGCTGTAGGAGGACAGGGATCTACTTGAGAGAGTCCAATGGAGGGCTATGAGGATGACTGGGGGACTGGAACACCTGCCTTATGAGAAAAAGCTAAGAGACCTAGGGCTTTTCAGTCTAGAGAGGAGAAGACTGAGGGGGCATCTAGTTAATGTCTATAAATACATGAGGGCTGGGCATCAAGAAGGCAGGGACAAGCTCTTTTCGCTTGTGCCCTGTGATAGGACAAGGGGCAATGGGTTCCAACTTGAGCACAGGAAGTTCCACCTCAACATGAGGAAAAACTTCTTTACTGTGAGGGTTACAGAGCACTGGAACAAGCTTCCCAGAGAGGCTGTGGAGTCTACTTCTCTGGAAACTTTTAAGACCTGTCTGTATGCCTTTCTGAATAATCTGCCCTAGTTTGTTTGTTTCTTTTGTCCTGATCTGACAGGGGGGTTGGACTTGATGATCTTCGAGGTCCTTCCAATCCCTAATATTTTGTGATTCTGTGATTCTGTGAGGGTCTCTGTGAGGAGAGACCAGAGCTGCCCCATGCCAGACACAGCCTGTTCCAGCCAGTTCCAATCAACCCCCCAGAGGGCGTGGCCGAACCCTCTAACCAAGACAGTGGTACCTCAGTGAAAATGTATTTAACAAAAGGCAAAACACTGCTTGGCAGAGAGGAGTGAGAAAAATAAAATAATATGTGAGAAACAGCCCTGAGAAACCCAAGGTGAGAGTAGAGGGAGGAGGTGCTCCCAGTGCAAAAACAGAGGTTCCCTGGCAGCCTGTAGACATGACCACACAGAATCAGGTGGGTATGCCCTGAAAGGAGCTGTGGCCCTTGGGTAGCCCACACTGGAGCAAGGAAAGTGTGTGAGAGGGAAAGGTGACAGAAAAGAGTTGTTATGCAGTGACTCAAATGTCCACTCTCCATCTGCCTGCCCTGGTCTGGGCAGGAGCAAAGGAGTCAGGAGTGAAGCAGTGAAGTTGAGCCTCAAGGGAAAAAAGAGAGGAACGTGGTGTTTTAATTTGTCTTTCTCTCATACTATCACTCCATTTTAATTGGATATAAATTAAATTAATTTTTCTTGAGTCAAGTCTGTTTTTAGCATGATTGTAATTGGTGAGTGATCTCTTTATTTATCTTGACCCATGAGATTTTCCCTTATTTTCCCCTCCTGTCTTGTTGAAGAGGGAAAATAAGAGAGTAGCTGGGTGGGCATATGGCAGGCAGCTAAAGTGAAACAACCACAGGAGGTATTTCTTTAACTGAATAGTCAAAATTTTCTGTATATTTTTAAAAATAACAGCTTGCATGGAAGAATCTCTGAAGAGAGTGTATTCCTTAGACCATATGCCAGGGTGCAGAAGTAAAAAAGAAATATACATAAAGCACCTCTTCTCTTGTAAGTTTTATATTGATAGTAAACAAAACCTGAAAATGAATGAATAAATAATGTGTATTGTGCTAAGCTCAGCCAGAGGGTAGGGCTTGAAGAAATCTGAAGGTTAGGGCAGACCAGAAGCAAAATACGTGAATAGATATATATATGCATGTGCACGCAAAATAGCTGATTCTGTACTTGTCATTCAGAGATATAGTTAAAAATCACAGTTTTTATGACTGGTATTTGAAAACTTCTATACACTGAACACCTATTGGTATTTAATCACACTACAGTTCATGAGGACCCACTGTGAGTGAGATTATTGCTCATCCCAAGCAGGAACGGGAAGATTAACCCACATGGCCAACAAGCAAAATGAGGTGTATTTTAAAATTCTGCTAGCTTATATAAATCTGTTTCACACCGTTTAAAAACTGTTTTTACATAATCCAACACATTTGGAGCTTTGCTTTAGCCAAGGCTTTGCACAGCACAACTATTGCAACATCTTTTTATGCAGCATGGACAGTGGCGTTGAGTACACCTTCAGCAAGTTTGCCAACACCAAAGTGTGTGGTGAGGTTGACATGCTGGAGGGAAGGGATGCCATCCACAGGGACGTCAACAAACTTGAGTAGTGGGCTTGTGCAAACTGCATGAAGTTCAACCAGGCCAAGTGCAAGGTCCTGCATCTGGGTTGGGGCAATCCCAAGCACAAATACAGGCTGGGTGGAAAATGGATCAAAAAGAGTCCAGAGGCGAAGGACTTGGAAGTGATGGTGGATGAGATACTCAACATGAGCCAGCAATGTACACTTGCAGCCCAGAAATCCAACTGTGTCCTGGGCTGCACCAAAAGAAACGTAGGAAGTGGGTCAAGGGAGGTCATTCTCCCCATCACAGCTCTCAGAAAATCCCATATGGAGTACTGTGTCCAGTTCTGTAGCTCCCAACATAAGAAAGACATAGAGCTACTGGGGCGTGTCCAGAGAAGAGTCACAAAGATGAACTGAGGGCTGGAGTACCTCTTCTATGAGCGCAGGCTAATAGATTGAAGGTTGTTCAGCCTGGAGAAGAGAAGGCTCCAGGGAGACCTTGTAGCAGCTTTCCAGTACCTAAAGGGGCCCTACAGGAGAGCTGAGGAGGGACTTTTTACAAGGGCTTCTAGTGAGAAGACAAGAGCTAATGGATCAAAATTGGAAGAGGGGAGATTTAAGTTAGACATTAGAAGGAAATTCTTTATTATGAATGTGGTAAGACACTGGAACACATTGCCCAGTGTCCTGGTTTGAGCCAGGATGAAGCCACTTTTCCTTTTACTGCTTTAATTTTTTTTCCTTCAGTAAGCTTTCTTTTAACTAGTAGCAAAGTGTTCCAGCTTGGACTGATAACAGCACGAATGTTTTTCTAACTGCTGGGTCTTCAAAGTCACATCCTTGTTCTGCCGGCTCAGACACTACGGGGAGATCTATGACCCCCGCTGTAGGAGGCTGAATTAGACAGACAGCAAAACTGGCCAGAGATATTCCATTCCATATATCTACGTAAGCTCAGAGGAAGGTCAGAGATCATAAAAGACAACTTCCTTCCTGCTTCTTCTTCCCTTCTCTTCTGTCCGTGGCTGGCATCCAAGGAGGACTCCGTCCATCCATCACTGTCAACCCCCAGGCTCAAGCTCTCCTGAATCCCATAATTCTACAGTTTCTTAGGCAGTTCTGGGACTTTTCGTGACTGTTCACAGCTCAGGAGATGCTGTGGGAGATGCTGGGGATGTGGGGAGATGAGAGGTTTTTGCACATATCTGAACACATTTGTATATAATTGTATATATTTTCTTTTATGATTGGTGTTTAATTAAAGCTGTGTAGTTTACTTTTCACTCCAGGAAAGTCTCTTTTTCTCTTTCTCCTTCCCTATCTGGGTGGGAGGGTGAGGGGATGGAGGGTGTTGTTGTTGATCCTGATACGTCAAACGGTGACACCCAGGAGGTTGTGGAAGCCCCATTCCTGGAAGTGCTCAAGACCAGGTTGGATGGGGCCCAGAGCAACCAAATCTAATGGGAGGTGTCCCTGCCTGTGCGGGGGGGCTGGAAATAGATTATATTTAAGGTCCTTTCCAACTCAAAACATTCCATGATTCTGTGAATATTAGCCTGAATCTCAACAGGATTTCTCACATATATTCATCTAATACTATTAGAAGAGAATTTCTACCATCAAAATGCTGTACAAGGAACTCACATGTTTGCATCTGACTCTTAAGGTCACAGAATCACAGAGCTCACTGTGTATGTTCATTGTGGGTCAAGAAATAATGTAAAAATCTAGCTTGGATAGAAGTAGAAAGACAAAAAAAAAAAAAAAAAAAAAAAAAAAGGAGCTTTTAAACTGAAATTTAAAAAAAACATTGGTAAATTGTTAAAGTACTGGTGACTGAGGGATATCACTTGCTAATAAGCAAATGGAAATCTTCCAAAAGCAAGGCTGTGTTGAGAAGATGATGTTCTCATTTACAAGCATTCTGGCCTCTGTTCCTTTTTAATAGATGCAGCAGTTACAAAAACAAGATTACAGAGGCCCTGTGTAGACCCTGTGGCATCTGGTTAAGTGGTCCACAGTCTGTCTTTTTTCTTTTTTTTTTTTTTTTTTTTTAAGGCCTACATCAAAGATGTGCCTTATTTATCTTTGTGTATTTGCTAAGCAAGTGACCAGACTTACCATTTAAAAACTTGACTGGTTATGTGTCAAATTCCACCTGGAGGAATCCTTTCACCTCCTGTGGGGACATGTTAAATGGCTCTCTGGATTGAAATCTTTCTCCCTGTTTTTTGCAAAAACAGCTTTCATTTCAAAGGGTTGTAAATGTACTGTAGCAGTCATACAGCTGTTGTATTTTTCAGTTCTATGCCTGTCAGTCAGTGCTGCATCAAAGGCATACAACAAAACCAAAAATTCACAATAAAATCTATGACATGAAAATCCTGTGATCCTAGAAGATTGCACATTCTGATTTTTCCTTTTAGGATAATGAGCCATCTACAGAAGAAAATCTGTCTGGTTTCTTTTCTTATTTCAGAAAAAAAGTCCAATTCTTCGGATAGGAAATTATGTGTTTTGCAGCCAACTGGGTAAAAAAATCACAACATTCTGAGAGTATTTACTCAGGAAAAACAAAACCGATTTAATCTTAAAACAAACTGCAAATGGACTTGAAAATGTGTAGTATTAAAATTTGTATCAAAGAATACATCTAGATTCCTTTCATTATATATGTTTTCTTGGAAAATCACAGAGTAGGTGGCTAAGCAACAAGACTTAGCTGTAGCTTTTCAGCACAGCTGCAACATATAAGTGGTCTACAGCCTCTCTTAAAAGGAAACTGATATTGATGTAGGAATAGCTGAAGATAATGAGACTTATTTCAGTAGGAGTTGGAATAGACCATTTCTATGGTTCAGCTGAAATCTTTAATTTACCTCATAAGTTGGAAGTTTCTCAAAAGAAAAATAAGGAATGCATTTGAGTGTCACATACCTGCTAATGACATTGGAAGCTGTTACTTTTTTATGGCTCAGTTTACAAGAGAGCAAACAGAAAGGTAAAAAAGTCATAAAAATATTCAAAGAAACTTAGTTAAGCCATAAAATAGATTTAAGGCTTGCTTTTTCTTTGCACAACATTAACTTGTTCTTTTATCAGTAGACACAGGGAACAACTGCTCAATAAGGGCAACTTAAAAAGAGCAGTAATCCAGGGAAAAGACAGAGACGGCGTTGTGGTGGTTTCACTCATCTCTTTATTATTGCTACTGACAGGCAACTGAATTTCTCCTTGCCTGAAGCCATACCACCTGAGGTTCTAATCTTGTCAGATTTTATGTGCTAAGCATGGTTGAGAGAGCTCTAAGGAATAACAGGTACTACAGCAAACGGTTATTCTTCCCCTTGGCTGGTGACACTTGTCAGTACAACACACTTCCAGTGCAGCTTTCCCTCCCAGGGTGTTCATATTTTTAACAGTATTATACTATTAAGTTATAATGCCTTCTGTGATATGAGACAGGAGATAGGCCAGCAGACTCAAATTAAAGTATCAGCTTATGTCACACTTTTGCCCATCCGGCCTGATTGGAGATACATCAGGACAGGACGAATCAGCAGTGTGATCAAGGAAAGCCATCCATGGGTCCCATCATGTGCTTGCTCAACTCTGCTCCAACATGCTGTGTAACTGCATACTACATCGACTCTGAAATGGGAAGGGTCTTATAGTAATAGTTCTTTTATTTGGTGCAACTTTTAATGAATTTGCATACACAGAAATACTTCCTCTACCATAATCAAATTAATCAAACTATTAACAGGTAGGAGTTCATAAACTGAACACCAGCTTTGTGCAAAGTAAAAGAAGATGGAATAGCTGCAATATTCTTTCTCCTTTTTTTTCTTTTTATTTTATTTTTTTTCTGCATTACTGTGGTGGATATTAAAAAAAGAGGGTTTTAAAAATATCCATGTTTTTCCAGTGTAGTAAAGAGTGATGATATCTATGTTTTAATAGGGTGATTATGTTTAACAAGTAGACAAGTTCTCAGAAATCTTGGTCTGAAGCTAGGAAAAAGTATATGAGATATTCAGTTCCTTAGTCTGGGATTCTTCCTGAAATCATTAGCTGATTTTTCTCCTCCCTCCCCATTTTTGTTTGTTTGTTTTTTTATTCTCCAATTTGCATCCATCACTGTCTTTGGTTGCTATACATTTTATCAGGTCCCACATTCTCTTAAGAAACACAGCATGTTCTGAAAACTGTAACAAATTGACAAGACTGCCATAAATCCTACTTTGGATTTCCATTTACCCTTAACACCAAGTTTAGTTCTTACCAGTGGATTACAAGGAATCTGAGAAATGCTCACATGTTTTTTCACTAGCTTTGTCTTTGGATCAATAAATTCAGTCAGAAAAGCTGTTATAAACAACTAGAGGGTATTTTAAACACCACATTTTTTTCTTGCAACGATTATCTATACTCAGACATGCCCCACTACCCCAACTGCTAGATTTTAATAGAGTGGCTCTAAATTCAGAGTTCATTGGAGCCAAACTTCAGTTCTACTGATGGAAAAGTGATTCTGGTCCTCTGGCTTACTGTATTTTCCCTGGCTTGAGTAGCCCTTACATTTTTAACTCATCTCCTTTAAACTGATGAATCTCAAGTAATCCAGGAAGAAGGACAAATTTTACCAACCTAGTGTTTTGTCTTTCTGCCATTCCTACATACTACTCATTTAATCATAATTAGTCTTTATCTACCATTTGATCAGAGACATCTCGGTAGGTAGCTAAGATCCTCCAGTTTTCTGAGCTGTCATTTTGCTTAAGTGGCTGACTCAAATGATGTGTCATGTTACTTGCCTTGTGTTATTTGACTTCCTATATCCATTATTCCAATGTTTAATTAAAACATATGAATTGCAAGGCAGATGTTGTACAACTACAAGATTTATTAAAGCATATACAAAGAAAAGAATATGTGGGTACATGGCAGACAGTACACCTTTTTTGCTTTTGAGTCTTAGAATTCTTGTCATAGTCTAACCAAAGACACAGTTAGTCTTGGCACCCCAAAGTCAAAACAATAAATACTGCAATGTATGATCTCAAGCAAGAGCCAGCAGTGAGTACATAAAATCCACAGCTGCATAACTTCTTGTGCCAAGTTGTAGGTTTTGAATGAAAAGCACAAGATTTGAAATGCTCAGCATGAGATTAAAAGAATATTTAACCTTGATGACTTGCTGACAGAGCTGGCCACTTAATGGTCAAAGATTGGATGTAGACAATAGTTATGAAGCTAACATCTATTAAGAAAAGATAGAAATAAAACTGCCTGGAGAGAAAAATAAAAAAGTAAAAAAAATAATTTAAAAAAGGGGGAAAAAAAAGGAACAGGATATAAAGATAAGCCTGCTTTCCCAGGCTGAGGCCCTCTCTACAGTGTAAACTCACAGAAGAACTGAGTCCCTAGCTAGACAATCAGGTGAGGGCATTATGAAACAGGCAATGGAAAAGCAGATAAACTCTTCTTGCTATATTTGTGGGAGAGGTAAATACTGGTAGATATCTATTATGTACCCAGTGTCAAAAAAGACACACAATCCCATTTTAGGTGATTCTTTCTATATCTGTATTATTTTTCTCATCTTTCTCTCAAGCAATATTAAATACCCGGGGCTCTGGAAAAACTGGTTATTAATGTACAACACTGTATTGAACTGAGTAAACACAATAAGTAAATCTTGTTTTATTTAGCCATGAACAAGTCCTCCAAAAGGGTTAGTTACAACAGCATACTGGAAATGTTCCTTTCTGGAAATCTTAGGTTTCCTGTTATTGCGTGGGGGTAAATCTGCACAATATATTAACGGACTATAAAAACTGTAATGATAGAGAAATGCAAGTACAAAGCAAAATTCTCTGCTGCCTGCCTCATCTTCTCTCTCAATAAAGCCTAGCATCCACCCCACTGGTTGAAGCAAATCTCCCAACACTGGAACCATGTTCTCCTGCTAAAAAAAAAAAAAAAAAAAAAAAAAAAAAGAAATAAATATGATTATGTAACAGTGCCACCTGGTGCTACCTGCCAAAACAAAAGCTTCTGCATGGAATGAAAAAAACCACAAAAACCACAACAAAATAAGTGAAAGGAATCAACCTCTTTTATGACATTAAGCAAATGATCATATGTTGTTTCAGCCCTTATATTCTGTTACAGCTTTCTTTTCCATTCTTTTTTTCACTGTGATTTGCACTGATATCAGTGCACTGTCATTTATTCTGAATGAGAATTGCTGTTACTTTGTACTGAAAAACACAGGAAAATCTCTAAAATTGTGTAAATTATAGACAGTGCTATTAAATGTATAATTATGTTCTATGTTATTGCTAATATCTGAAATATTTTCATTACAGACCCTCATATCTAGTCACCAATTCAAAGGTATATAACTGTTTGTGTGTTACTAGAACAGTTACAGGAAAAGTTTTTTAGAGGAAAACTCAGCAAAACTCTAGTATCAGCTGAAAATGAGGACTTTAGTTAATTAGTCTATTACAGTTCCTTCAGACTAAGTCATCCCAACCAGAGGAACAGCATAACAATGAAGCATAATAAAAATATTTTTTTCTTTTTTTTTTTTTTTCTAAATTCCTCTTGAAAAGGTGATTTCCTTCTCACTTCAGTCCCCTTGGATTTTTTTTTCACTTATATTTTTATTTTATATATATATATGTGTGTGTACATGCACACACACAAACACACAATATATGCAAGAAATGACAGCCATTAAAATGTTACAATAACTCCTATTAGCTCAACAACCTCTTGACCTCACATAGAAGCACCATCTGAACCACAGGAGGGTTTCTTGCTTTCAGCCATGGCTGTAACAACATGAAGCACAGAAATACTTCATTCCAGGCACCAGATGGACTGGTAAGTTTGTTCTAGTGTCTTGCCACCAGCTTGCAGACACAACAGACTACAGATAACTGTCACTAAACCAAAAATACTTATTGGCTTTCAAATGACTGTACCAAATCTGTTGCTGCAGTATGTTTCTATTTGTCCATAATTGCACTGAACCTTTCATTCTTGTAATTGCAGAAGCTTGAAAGGATAACATAATAGGGTCCTCCAGGGCCATGAATTTGTGCTCTGCTGTCTTTGTTTGTACAATGTTCATCTTTCATTACATTAGTTTGAAATGAGCAGTGCTCATTAGAAATGGCAAACAAGACATATTTACTTTAAAAAATTCTTCACAAAAGTATCCCAGCAACTTTCAAGTCCTGAAGGCTGGATTTTTTAACCTCTGTGACAATTTTCCTTTGCATACAGCCTATTGCTTTGCTCTTTTTGAAGACAGGTACCATTTCCCCACTGCAGGCGGGGACTCTCACTTTTGTCCTTATACCAAAGAGAGTCAAATAAAGGTCTGGTGGGGAAGAAGCATTCACTCTCAGAAGATATACCTGGGTAGGTTCAGCAGCTGATATAAGTGCTAAGAGCCAAATAATTCAGATTTGATCATGACATTTCTGCTATTCCCCACTATCAATGTCAAAGCTGATGAAAAGATTAGGAATCCATCATTCTTCAAAGAAATCAGTACCACATATGCCTAAACTCCCCTTTTTGAACTCAGGGAGGATAACAAGTATAGCACCTTCCCTGGAGATAGAGAACTAGGTTCTCCATTTTCCTTCACTGGGTCTTGAAGCCAGGAATTCAGTGCCAGGAGAGCCTGACACTAATTGTGTATGCTTACCTCCCTCTGGATTTATACCAGCTGGGGTGGCCCAACATCCAAGCATTTTCCTTTCACTTAGAGGCTTTATTCTATTTTGTGTATTTTTTGGTGTGTCCCAAGTTTTCATTATTCTTATCAATGTTTTTTTCGCCGTGGGATTTTTTTCCCTTCTGAATAAATTCTGGAAAATCAAACTGAGTTTTAAAAAGGCATTAAGAATTAAAAGCAATATTTGGTTTATGTGATTATTAAAATGGACTAGGCTTAAAGCTGAAAAATTAGAGGAAGAGAAAAATAATAGACAAGGTTGAAAAATGGGTTATTATTCAGGGATCACAGACCTCTAAAGGCTAATCATTGACTGCTTTTATTATGCAAAACGGCATCTGGTGTTCAGCTTCCACATTTGGAATAAGTGTTGTCTAATGAACCTGCTATTCTACACTTGCTTTCTACTTTCAATATCCTGTTAAGCACACTGATGGCTTATCTGCAATAAGAATCAGAGTTTTAAAAAGAATTAAATGAATCCATCCAAAAGTACAGAAATGTAAATCCAGTTATTAGTCAGATCATTGACAGCATTAGTATACCCATTAGTTACCTTTTTTTTAGGAAGAGCAAGACATGCACAGATGTGAAAGGGGAAAAAATGTCACAGTTTTTACTTACTTTCCTTTCAGTCTTTGCAGCATGGCCTGTGGTGCTTTTTACACAGAAAGGCAAGGAAATCTAATGGGAAAAGCCTAATTAAAGACAAACTGTAATGCCATTTTTCTTCAGTGGGAGGGGTTTTTTAGGGGACCTGTCGTATCCAGTAGAGTTTTGCAGGAGAGACAGGTAGTAATATTGGTTGTAAATTATGTGATTCAATAACCCCAATAAGGACCTGACATATTTAAGCAGGTTCTGGTCTCCTCACAGAATCACAGAACGTTTGGACTTGGAAGGGACCTTAAAGATCATCAAGTTCCAACTCCCCTGCATGGGCAGGGATATCTCCCACTAGAACAGGCTGCTCAGAGCCCCATCCAACCTGCCCTTGAAAACCTCCACAGATGGAGCCCCCACAACATCTCTGGGCAGCCTGTTCCAGTGTCTCACCATCCTTACACTGAAGAATATCCACCTCATATCTAATCTAATTCTCTCTTCTTTCATTTTAAAAACATTGCCCCTTGTCCTCTCACTGCAAGCCCCTGTAAAAAGTCCCTCCCCAGCTTTCCTGTAGGCCCCCTTCAGGTACTGGAAGGCCACTGTGGGGTCCCTCTGGAGCCTTCTCTTCTTCAGGCTGAACAACCCCAATTGTCTTAGCCTGTCTTCATAGTAGAGGTGCTCCAGCCCTTGGATCATTTTTGTGGCCCTTCTCTGGACACATTCCGACAGGTCCACAACTTTCTTGTGCTGGGGACACCAGAGCTGGGCACGGTATTCTAGGTGAGGTCTCACCAAGGCAAAGTAGAGGGGCAGAATCACCTCTCTCAATCTGCTGGCCACACTTCTTTTGATACAGCCTTCTGGGCTGCAATTGCACATTGGTGGCTCATGTCCAGCTTTTGATCCGCTAGTACCCCCAGGTCCCTTTCCACAGGGCTGTTCTAAAGTGTGACCTACCCCAGCCTGTATACATATCTTGGGTTACCTCTGCCCAGGTGCAGGACCTTGCACTTGGCCTCGTTGAACCTTGTGAGGTTCATGTGGGCCCACTTCTGCAGCTTGTCCAGGTCCCTCTGGATGGCATCCCATCCCTCTGGCATATCGATCACATCACCCAGCTTGGTGTCATCAGCAAACTTGCTGAGAGTGCTCTCAATGCCACCATCAATGTCGTTAATGAAGATGTTAAACACTGGGTCCAGCACTGACCCCTGAGGGACACCACTTGTCACTGTTTTCCATCCGAACTTAGAGCCATTGACCACTACCCTCCCCTGCAATACAAGGCATTGGAGATCCATGGTGAGAACCAGGCAGGTCTCTTATTTAGGACAGTAGAGATGCGACTGGTGTTTGAGGCAGGTGAACCATGGAAAAGGGTTGGAAGAGATATGCCCTGGGAGTTCATGGCTTGCATGTTATGTGTTGCCAAGAGTATCCAGAATGTAGGAAATATGGATGTGACTCCAGCCTCTACTTGCTCGTCTATAAATGGGACAGCTCTCAGGAACCATCTCATGGAGTGGTAGAGACAGGCCAGGAAAATGATGTCAAGCTTCAATGTTGTCCTGTGAAGACAAGAGGCAAATTTACCCTTGGTTCACTCCAGGAACCGTTATATTGAGCACATACCTGACTACTTACTGGCATAGTATGGGTTTTAGGCAAACAAAAAAGAAAAGAAAAGCCAAAAGATGAAGGGCACAGCAGGAGCTTGCAAATTAATGGATGCAGAAGAGCAAAACACCTCTTCTTCTCCCCACAGACAGATTTACAAAAGCACCTATATATAGGTTTGAACTCTCAATGGGATCCATCTGACCAAGCGTAGACACGTAAATGTACTCATCATGAACTGGTTATTTTAATGGGTGCCCTGTTACCAAGTGACTCAAATAGGTCAGCTGAATCCCCCTTTAGAAGTGCTTATATCTCTCTGTAAACTGCAAAGTAAGTCTCAAGTGACTAGTTCAGATGTAGATGTCTACATTGCGGATGTCTAAAGTTAATGAGATGAATCTCAACCATAAGTGTCCTACTCACTGAGGAACCAAAGAAGAGTTTGGAAGCAGCTTATTAAAATGCACAAATGGAAACATTGTTCACTTACACCACTTTAATTCCAAGTGCACCCTGCAGTGAGAAAAAAAATCTGGCAGAGAAATAGTTTAACTCCTCTTAAAAATAACTGACAAGTTGACAGAACCGTTGCTACTCTTGTAGCACTTTTGCTACATGCACAGCACTATGTAGAGACAGGATTAGGCTTGAGGGAAACTGTGTGTCATTCTGACAGTTCTGATAATGTTACCTGATGGGTTGAGATCTAATACATAGTAGAAGGGGTAAATAGGTAAATAGGTAAAATAATCAGCATGTAATATGAGCTAGCAGAATTAATTTCCCACTTAATTTCTTGGTAGTTCTAGCTTTTTCAAAATAGAAGAGCTAAGAAATAGTAGCTACAGTGGTGTCTGGGAACCTACTTTAATTCTAGATCAATTGTTATTGGTTCAAAATTATCTACATACTTGTGTTTTGTTTAGTGGCCAAGAGCTATTTTATTCTTAATGAGAGTTTTTATTTCATTTCATCTGTATTTCATCTTTATAGTAAATGGAGAAGATGGAAATTTGTTATAAATAATTTTGTGCTTTGGGGAAACCAGGCTGAAGTTACATACCTTTCTTTGAAATATATCATGTAAGACAATTCAGTTACTGATGAGGCATGAATGTATCTAATGGCATATTCTGTAGGGTGGTTTGTTTTAATTGTCACAGTGGGATCTGTTATTACACAGTGGTAGAATGGGTCACTACCTTATAAAATTAAGCTGATGCAAGGCATTAGTTTCTACCTTATTTGTAAATTCAAATATTTGAGATAAAAATATGCTGACTATAGAGACAGTGTATGACAACATGCATAGCAGTGGCAAAGGTCTCTTAATAATAAACAGCTGCATGAGGTCAGATGTTAAGGAAATTCCAGGGAGTGGCACACTGGTATTTTGTCATATGTGCGTTAGCTCAAATGAAGTCAAGGGGAAAATATCTGAGGGTAGGAATAAATTTTATTACCAGAGGTTACTGTTCAAGGACAATTAGATGTGCTGGCTCGTATTCATGTTACTGTGCTACAGGATGTGAAAAATAAGCAAAAAAACCTGGTTTTGGTGGAAAGCACTTTTTAAAAAATTAAATTTTTAAAATTAATAATTAATTACTGGATCAATGACAGAAGGATGGCTTTTGTGGGGTTTTTTGTCTCCTTGTTTTTGGTGTTGGTTTTGTTTGTTTGTTTTTTTGTTGTTTTTTTGTTGTGTATGTTGGGTGCTTCTGATTTTCCATTCTGCACCCAAAAGCACTTCAGAAGCACATTGTGTGTTCATGTATCCATCTGCTGGTCCTTACCTCGATTGGCAGGACTGGATTCTTTTGAGCATCTCCCTTAAGTCTCTACTAAAATTAAAATAAGAACCTCACAGCTCAGAATCTTCTATAGTATTATCAGTTCCTGTAAGTATCACACAGAGAAATTGGTTTAGGCAATGTTCAAAATTAGTGAAGACACTGATTTAATTTAAATCTATCAGCTGACCTCAGAGAGACAGATCCTTTGTCTATTTATCCAAATCCAGACATTTTTTTCAATGAATCATGGTACAAGACACTGGCAAACAGCTACCCAGCCTTAGAGTTAATTTTAATTAGTGTCTGCTACAATATCTTGTGTTATCTGTGTCCCCCCACAAAATATAACTTCTGTGGGTAGCTAAAACAAGGTACTTTATATGGAACTGACAAGTAAACTGAATTATTGAACATACTCTCTATTTTACAGAAAGTGTATAGTGATTTTCTGAGACATCATTACTCAGAATCAGTGAGACAGAGCTTATCTTGCATAGATACCAGAGCTTACCAGTACACAATCCTATACTGGGATTGATAAACACCATTCAACTTCATAATTATGTGAGCTCTAGGAATGAGGGGAAAAATAAAACAAAACAAAAACAAAAACAAAACCCCCATGGCTTCCCAGAACTACTTTTTCCTGCCTTTTTATGACTGTGGGAAAGGAGTAAGTGAAGCTGGACTGAGAAATGAAGGTGTTACTATAGCCTGTGTTGTATCATAGATACTAGTCCACTATTACCATTCTGAGACTGGAAATAACAAGGTGAGAGTAAGGCCCTCTACTTACCATTAGATGGTGGTTTTCTGCAAGTCACCGTGATTTTTCCCCAAATAGGGCACAGAAACTTTGACAGAGTCATCACATTTAAACTACAAAATCTATTATTTCTTTATTTTACATATGTGCTGGAGCAGCATTTAAAGTCAGCATTTAAATTGTGCTGAAAACATGATGAACAAAGATGCAAGTTTAAAGCCTTCAAAGGCAACATTAGAATCACTCTGCTCCACAAGGCAGACTATTATCTTACTCTTCAAAAGAGTGCAAGAATTGGGCTGTAATTCTGTAGTCAAAATCAATAAGTTATGAAATAAATAAATAAAAGGCAAACAATTAACAGCTTGCATACTTTTAGAACTGCTTCATCAGTATGTACTGTGTAGGTACTAGTGAGAGAATAGTTACTTATTGTGATGACATTTATCCATATATATATATATATATATATTACTGTAATTATATTCAGGTAATTTAGCTATATATCAGCTTGTATACTGTTTCCTTAAAACAAAACATCTGAAGTGTTTATTCACCTGCAAAATATTGCCAAACCTCAAAGTAGGTCTGGACTTTATATAAAACATACTCATAAACATTTTTGTGTTTATATGCAAACACAGGTATCCAGGGAACCACAATACAAGGTTGTTCAGATTTAGGTCAATGCCTTTCTGTTCATGATTCTTGTTTTCTTCTTTTTCTATGTCCTGTAACAACCAGAACTATACTGCCCTGGTTTGGCTTCATGTCCAACAAAGCTGACTGCTGAAGAACAGTCTCCAGTGCTATGGTTCAGTGGCAACATCATTCTGCAATCCAATACCCACAAGCACTCCTATCTCTTAGGATATGGAAGCAATTATTTTATGTCAGATACTTAAAATGGAATTTTTCATTAATGTCAAACATCAACAAAGTTTTCTCCTCTTGTGACACCTATTTAATAGCAATGCTATGTTGGTGGCAGCAGCCAAAATTCTCATGGAAATAGTTTTGTCATTAACATACTGTGCTGTTGGGTTTGCTGCATGCAGCTGACACTTAACTACTGTATTTCCTACATTTCCTTTTAATTTATCATTACTTCATTATGATAAATCATCGTCACACAACTAGATGTGGGAAAGATCTATGTGATCATTAGTAAAGCTAATTTTTTCTTTCTTTTTCCCACTTACCTTTAAATAGATTTGAAAATGAACTTCTATTCATGTATTTTGAGAGATACAAAACATTACAGACTTTTCTGTTTCACTCTTTTAATCTTAACAAAGGTTACAGTTCTTACTACTACAAATACTTTGCAAATTATCTCTCCCCTTCCACATGAGATTTAATGTGTGAAAAATGAAGTCTATTCTCTTTCCTGTCTTTTAGTCAGGTAGAACCTTCAAGATAGCTGTGATCTCTCCAATCTGAAAATAAATGCAAAAATAAATTTCTTCTCTGCAGTTCTTAAATCTTGTCATCTGATGTCACTAATAAAATAATACAAATTCAGATTTTTTAAATTCTTGTTGAGTTCACTTATTGCCTCATTTATTTTCACTGTCTATTTTTCTATGGAAGTTACTCTGCCTTACCTAATCTTTGAAGTTATCACCTCTTCTGACATTCAGTACCTCACTTTGCTTTTTCAGTTCTCTCCAGTAGACTGCAGAAAATTAAAGGAGAGAAGTTACTAGTGATGACATCTATCTTAGAGCTGCAGATAGAAACACTTTCCTTTCCCATTTTGAATGAACTACCTATTTCTGCCTATTTTATATGTACTTCACAGTCTGTATGCTTTTTTCTGAGGCCAGGTCATCTAACAGGTCAATCTATTACTGCCCTGAGTTGGGTCTGCTTTGTGGAATTGTTTATTGCACTGACATCCACATTTGCAGTCATTCTCCACTGCTGCTCCTCAGTTTCATTTGCATTTTCTGGAAAAAAAAAAAAAAAAGAAAAATAAAAAAAAAAGAAAAAAAAAAAAGAGAGAGAAATAAAGATTAATAGGTTTAGATGCTCATTGTGTAATTTTCATGCCTGGAGAAAGAAAACTGTTTTTCACATTGCAAAAGAGCATATGCTTTAAATATTGCTTTTCCAGGAAGGCCACTAAGTTTTGTTTCAGACCCTCATGAGAGACGAAATGGATTCAGATGAGAGTACACTGGTGACAATGAAACATGACAGTTTTTTCTTTTAAGCAATCAAGATCTGATCTTTCACTTGTCAGGCCTTGGGCAGTCTTTGGAACCTTTTACAAACTTACATTTTATATACATATAGTAAAACAGCAAAAATACTGAAATATTTTAATGTGCTTTTCACTGCTAATAAATCTGTAGGTCTCTGCAGACAATAAGGAAAGCTCAGAAGTGGAATTTTCCATAATATCTCAAGTCAGATTAGATGTTTCTCATTGTAAAAAGACGTGTGCTTCCATGCTTTTCAGGTTAGTGTTCTATTCTCTACAGTTGGCTCATCCTTAAGATTTCTGTAGCAATTTACTCTCCAAAATTGTGCAGCAAGATTTTCTCCAGCCTACTGTACTCTGAAGCAGGTGTTAATTTTTGTTTCTGTTTGATAGGCATCCATTACAAAAGCTCCAAAGTATAAGCATGGAAGGCTTCCTACCCTTTTAAAGCACAGTCTGCATTGCAAAAGCCTTACCATTTTAATAAAATAGGGAACAAAGTTACATGTTTAGCACAGAAGGCACAAGACCGGCTGCTATATGTTAAATCAACATATATCTTGTTAAAAACCTTTTATTGAAATATCCTCTGGAGGCTTGATGGGGAATGTCTTCTGTGTCTTAGTAGTCCTCACCTCATTTCTAGTAGCGTTTGTTCATCTTCTTTAAAAAATAGATTAACACCATTCAGAAAATCATAAGCTATGAATTCTGCTGTCAACAGGAATACACACCATTTTTAGCTTTATGCTTCCTTTGTATAACCAGAGGATTAACATCTGGCTGCAAAAGATCCATACGAACCAAGTATAGATGGATATAAGTAATTCTGGGCTGAAGAAGTTTTCTGAGGAGTTAATCTAAACCCTTACTTCATATTGAATGTAATAACTGTGATGTGATTGACTGACAAAAAGAATAACTTGGTGAATCTTCTTCCTCACAAGGCTGAGTTAGTTATCATTTGTTCTTCCCAGATCACAAGTTTCTTAATCCTTTTTCTCTATCCAGGATCAAAGTGGATTTTTTAATTCCTCCCTTGAGACACTAAAAAATATAAACTCCTTAAAAGATGGATAGCATAGAGGGTTCTTCAGTGCTGTTAAGTTTTTCCTTTGTCCCAGATGATGAAAAAGAAATAAAGCTGTTGAGGAGGCAGTAAGAATAAAAAATGAATACTTAGCACCTGTTTGCTACCAGCTATCTGGTCAATGGTCTCACCAAGAAAGAATAAGGAAAAAAAAAAAGAAACAAAATTCATTATAAGAGTGATAATGAAAAATAAATTCATAAAGGTAATCTTGCATATTAATGACAGGTTAAACCACTTTCACATAATTGAATTTTCACAGGATATATATTTAAATTTTATTTTTATTTTTAATTCTAGCATGGAAAATACTGCATTTCATCTTAATGTGCTAGCACTTGGGAAAAAATGGAAAAAAAACCCGGAAAAACACAGCCCTGAGGAAAAGGACTTGAGGGTATTGATTGATGGAAAACTCAACATGAGTTAGCAATGTGTACTTGCAGCCCAGAAAGCCAGCCATGTCCTGGGCTGCATCAAAAGATGCGTGGCCAGCAAACAGGTTGAGGGCAATGTTTGTGCCCCCTCTACTCTGCTCTCTCTCTGAGTCCACACCAGTAGTACTGCGTCCAGTTCTCAAGACCCCAACATAAGAAGAACATGGAGCTCCCGGGGCAAGTCCAGAGAAGGGCCACAAAGATGGTTAAAGAGCTGGAGCAGTTCTGCTATGAAGACAAGCTGAGACAGTTGGGGTACTTCAGCCTGGAGAAAAGAAGGCTCCAGAGAGACCTTATAATAGCTTTCCAGTACCCAAAGGGGGCATACAGGAAAGCTGGGGAGAGAGGGCTTGTAGTGAGAAGATAAGAGCTAACAGATCAAAATTTGAAGAGGGGAGATTTAAGTTAGACATTAGAAGGAAATTCTTTAGTGTGAGTGTGGTGAGACACTGAAACAGGTTGCCCAGGGAGATTGTGGAAGGCCCATAACACGAAATGTCAAAGGCCAGGTTGAATGGGACTTTGAGCAACCTGGTCTAGTGGGAGGAGTTCCTGCGTGGGGGCTTAGAACTAGGTAATCACAGAATCACAGAATTTTCAGAGTTGGAAGTGACCTGTAAAGATCATCTAGTCCAACCCCCCTGCTAAAGCAGGATCCCCTCAAGCACATTACTTAAGACTGTATCCAGCATGGTTTTTGATATCTCCAGAGAGGAGAATTCCACAACCTCCCTGGGAAGCCTGTTCCAGTGCTCTGTCACACTCACTGTAAAGTTTTTACTCATATTTCAATGGAACTTCCTATGTTCCAGCTTCTGCCCATTGCCCCTCATCCTGTCACTGGGAACTACAAAGAAGAGTCTGGCTCCATCCTCCCTGCACCCATTCTTTAGATACTTGTAGACACTAATAAGGTCTCCTCTCAGCCTCCTCTTCTCCAGGCTAAAGGGTCACAGCTCCCTTAGCCTTTCTTCATATGGGAGATGCTCCAAGCCCTCAGACATCTTTGTTGTCCTCCACTGGACTCGGTCTAGTAGTTTCCTGTCTCTCTTGAACTGAGGAGTCCAGAGCTGGATGCAGTATTCCAGACGTGGCCTCACCAAGGCAGAGTAGAGGGGGAGGATGACCTCTCTTGACCTACTGGCCACCCTCTTTATGAAACCCACAATTCCATTGGTCTTCTTGGCAACAAGGGCACACTGCTGGCTCATGGATAATTTACTATCCACCAGGACTCCCAGAGCCTTCTCCTCAGAACTGCTTCCCAGCAGGTCCACCCCTAACCTATACTGGTGCATGGGGTTCTTCATCCCCAGGTGCAGAACCCTAAACTTGCCCTTGTTGAACCTCACTAGGTTCCTCTCTGCCCAGCTCTCCAGCCTGTCCAGGTCATTCTGGATGGCAGCACAGTCCTCTGGAATGTCAGTCACCCCTTCCAATTTTGTATCATCAGCAAACTTGCTGAAGGTACACTCTGTCCCCTTGTCTAGGTAATTGATGTGTATGTTGAACAAGACTGGACTGGGTATTGACCCCTGGGTGACACTGCTGGCTACAGGCCCTCAACCCTCCTTCATTCATCACAACCCTCCGAGTTCTGTCACAGAGCCAGCTCTCAGTTCTCCTCACTGTCCACTTAGCTAGCCCACTTTCCCTCAGTTTCCTAATGAGGATGTTACAGGAGACAGTATCAAAAACCTTGCTGAAGATGACATCTGTTGCTCTCCCTTCATCTAGGCAGCCAATTATGATGTCATAGAAGGCAACCAAATTGGTCAAGCATGATTTCTCACTTCTTTAATGTCTCTTCTAACCCAAACCACCCTGTGACTCAATGAATCTGTCTTTTCTTATTGCCTTACATTTTTAAAGTTTTTTCCATGTATTACAGGCCCCAAATGTTATGCCATCTCCATTGACTCTGCCCTGTGTTGTTTCCCAAGTAGCTTCACAGTCATGTCGTTCTTCCCTCAATCAGATCTTCTGAGCACAAGGCACTGTCTCACAAAATAAACCTGCCAAGAAAAGTGCTAAGTAGCAAGTGGGGGGTACAACTCTGAAGCATTTAATAAATAAGATATCTGCTGTTTAGTAGGGTTTAGTTTGTTCAGAAGAAGGAAAACAGTTAATAGTCTTGCTAATAATCTGAAATATATATTGAATATGTCTATAGAACGAGCATGCATTCTAATGCATTGTAGAACATAAATTATGGGTTCTTTGCTTCAGGCCCTTTTTGGCATTTAATGTAATTGCAATAATGGGTCCACTAAGTTTATTCTCAGATGTTGCTCCAGCAAAGATAAATGCTAATTGAAAAAGAAAAAAAAAAAAGAAAAAAAAAGAAAAAAGGAAAATAATAAAATAATGGACTTAACACTGCTAGAATGAGAAGAATTTAATCAAACTCAGCAAGCTTGAAATTCATGGGGACAGGTACAGTAATGCTTGGTATAGCACTAGCCAAAAGCTCAGCTTTATCTGTTCATAATTGTGGCATTCTAGCTAGAACTGGACTTCATTGTCACAGCCTGGACCACTGCATAGCCAGGACAGGATTAAGATGAAAATACTGCAAGTGTGATGCAGTTTACAGTATTATTCTTCCCATGCAGAAGAGCAGCCCCGGGTTCTTGTCTCTGTTCCTGCTGCTTTTGCACCATATCTGAAGTTTTTTTCTTTACTCTAAAATGTATAAACAAACTTTGGAGCACATATTCCTCATGCCTCCATTCTTCTGTCATAGTCATGTAATTTCTTTGATGCGGTTGATGAATCAAGTTCCTTTATGTGCATCCACTCCTTGACTTCCTGGAATGATAAATTCCTCATTACTTGAGAGATTTGAGCTGGCTTCAACAGCAGTGGTGGAGGCTGACTCTATTATGTACAACATCACCAGCTTCAGGTGAACTTCTGGTTATAGAGATCATTATGGTCAGTGATGCTTTTTTTTTAAGGATCGCATAGTGTTAACAATTTAGCCATAAGCATCCTGTAAAATACTGGACAATATTTTTAAAGTCAGCTATCCAAAGATTTAGATTTTTACTGAAATCAGAAGTAATGTGGAATTTAGGCAACAAAACTGAGGATATTAGTCTTGTCTTTTCTGTGCTTCACTTTCCACTGCACAGAGATTAGATATTACATTTCCTTCTCTTGGGGCAAGACATAAAGGATAAATGCATTACAAATTATGGGGCACTAAAATACCATAATGACAGAGGTTGTTAAAGTCCTCAGCCAGAAGAGCTTTCTAATGAACAAGTCCTGTTTTCATTAGTGACTTAGAACACAATGTTTAGATTAAGTTGCTGTATCTCAACTATCAAAGATAAACTGGAAAATGTGAGTGCATTCCCCCACCCCTTCCATGCTTGTCTCTAGACCCATTTCAACAAGTCTTGAAAGCTCTCCTGAAAGGTCATGAATATTCAGTATGTCTTAGGAAGAATCCAATGTTTTGCAAGTTTGCCTTCTCATTGGTTTTCTAACAGTGATTAAAAGGTTTCAGTCTGGAAGAAAATGCCAAAAATACATAACTCAGAATTTTTTTTTTTTTTGTTCTTGTTCAGTGCTCTTGTCAGTTCATTGCATGTCACATTGGGAGAAGTGTTAGTTCAGCATGTTTACTATTAGCAGCTCTCTGTCTTTTATCTACTTTCCATTTCATGGCTATCATTATCACTTGTCAACTGTGGAGATGGACTAAGTTCTCTTCTACTCTTCTTTACCAGTCATACAGTATTTTAGGCTCTACCTATTATAGCTTACATATTTTCTTTTTTTCTGTGATTTAATGTTTCTGATTTCAAAGCAAACACACAGAAAAATAAGCTGTTTCCTCCCTTCCTGCTTGCCACTCCTTCCTCTTATGCTTATGACAACAGTAATAAAATCAAAGGAAATATAACTCCTTTTTTTTTGGCTGAAAACATCAGAAATGTCAGAAGAGTGTTTTGTTGAGTTTTTTTCTGTTTAAAACTTTGTAGGTCTTTGTCGTCTTTGATTCAAATTGAATGCTGAATTAATCATGTCTTCATAGATATCTATTCCTTTCTCCTAAACAGAGCTATGAAGTAGTTTCTCATACTGCACTTGAAGCTTAAGCCTAACTGATGCTGAACACTTTCTACTATCAAACACGTTCTACCATCACTACTGATGGAAAGGAAGACTACAAGAGCACTTTACATGAGCAAGAACTTAAGCTTGAAAATCAGGGTGACTTTGAAATACCAGCCAACCTGTTGTTTTTGTACAGTTTACCTGTTTGTGACAATTTCTCCTTCCATGTTATCATGACTACAGTTTTTGTCGGGTCAGGCTCTCATCTGAAATTTCCTTAATTTATAAGACAGTGGACTGCAGTGGTAGACTTCTCCTTTGAATGGACTTATTACACAGAACAGGATTCTGCTACCAGTTAACAAAACTCTGGCAGAGCTGATCATGATGCAAGACCTGTCTTCTTGAGAGGGCTGCAAAGTAAATCAGACTTAGGTGGGGGTGACTTTACAAAAGACAGGAGATTATTGAGAAGAATGTTATCTACCATGTCTTTTGGGCATGGAGGCTGCAGTTGATTTATTTTGACCTAATGCCTTTTATTTACATAGACTCCCAAAGTTTATGCAAATTTTATTATATTGTCATGCAGTGGAAGGGTAAATAAATATATAACTCAAAGGGGTTTTTTTGCCCCTTTGATTAACTATTATTATTATTAAAGAATAAGAATAATGTATATAAAATTACTGCAAACAAAAGGAATAGACCTCCAAGACAAAATCAATAAAATAACCCCCAGCACTCCAGAAATCAGAAATTACAGACAATAGAAAAGACTGGGCATGCCTCTCCCTGTCTGAATGTCCCAAAAACTAGATAACAGAGTCAGATGCACTTTGGCCAGCAGTACCTCACACAAAGTGAGAATTCTTTTGAATTCATAGTTTGATGGTGTGGTAAATCTGGACCTATTTCTTATAGCACCAGGTTAAAAATGTTGTAGTCATATGACACCTTTTGTAAGTTCACTATTGTTCAAGTCTGCATAAAAAACATATTTTTCTATCTTTGCACTGTCAAACTTGATGTCAAATCAAACATACTTGATATGTAACACTAATTTTGTGCTATATCACTTATCGTATGCCTTCTCATAGTTTATAAAACCAGGATGAGAATATAATTACGGAATAAATTATATATTGTGTATTCTAGATAATGCACCAATTAAGAGCCATCTGCGTGTGCCTGCTCCACATAAAACTTTTACATTTGGGTGGTCCAATAGTTCACCAATCTAATATCAATGTAAACGTGGAACTGCAATCTTAGCTGGTTGCACCTTTTGAGGACTGAGGTTTGTGGAAGGAGGTAGAGCTGGAAATCCCCATCAAATCTGAAACGCAATGGGATGTCAGAGGGAGCCTGGGATCTAATCCTCACTGGTTTAAGCTCTAGAGAAGTCAATTCTCACTGTGACAAAGTCCTGTGCCAACACTCTTGCTTAAGTAACCCCCATTCATCATGCTGAATCAACCTTGCTAAAATAGATACCTAATTTTTAAAGGCATTTCAGCACCTAAATTGGACACCGAGCTTGAAGGCAGTTCGACTGCCTTACTTGACCACTTCTTTAATATTTGTCCCATCATCTCAAAGTCCAGTCAATTTTCATCTTCCCTCTCCCATGACGATTTACCTCTCGGTTCTGTTTTTCCTCAGACCGCAAACCTTAGGACTGAATGAAACTTTAATCAAGTACTTGATAGTAACAGAGTAGAGCTTGGAAAGGAGCTAGATGTGATGTATAAGGTATGAGAGGGCTGGTTAAGATATACTGAGGCAGTGGGAAAGAATTGCATAGAAAGAGGGAGTATCTGCAGACAGACAGCAAAAGCAAAGGTATTTGTTTGGAGAAGAAAAATCTTTACTTGATTCAAACCTGTTCATTTTCTAGAACATATGGTATTTATATGAAATATGAATAGATGAATACACTTTCTAATTGTGGAAGGGTCTAGGTCAGAATTCCGTAGTGTAGTGAAAAAAAAATTAGGCTGAAATAATCAACATGGTTAGGACATAAGGCAGAAAGAAGGAATACTATAGACTAAGAGGAAGATTTTCATTATGATCACAAAAGATCATGGAGGAAATGAGGGTCAATTTGAACTTGTACTTCCTATGTCTGAAGTTAGAGACCTAGCATTAGTACCTATATTTAATTATTATTACATTTCTGTTATCATTGGCAAACTAGCAATTGCATAATCCCTTTTTTGTAATTAAAAGCTCTTGCATATCTTGATTAGTAAGAAACTCACTTAGTTTAGTCCCACTGAGTGCAAAAATAATTTATTTGGGAATTTGTTTTTCTCCCTTCTATTTGAATTTCTGAAGGGAAACAGTAACTGAATTTGGGCCCTTCCCAATTTATTTACCATAATATCACATAAAAAGCTCAGTTATTAAACTCCATCATTTTGTATAAAGATCTCACTCAACTGAAATTATTGCCTTGTTGGACTCAGATCAAGTATTTCTTACTCCCACTGATTATTTTAGTTAATTTCTTTCAGTCTGCCTTTGTAAAATGACACTTGACAGAACCCTTTGAATTCAGGCTCTAGAAATATCTTCCATCTCCTTTTCTCAAATACAGATTGTTTATAATAAATTATGTCAGTTTTCCCAGACTAAATATTTCTTTTACTCTTACTATTGTGCAGACTTAAGGAAAGTTTTTTCACACTTGTTCAAATACGGGAACAAGTTATCCAAGTTGTGCCTTCTCTCTATCCTTGGAGACTGTCAAAACTCACCTGGACCACAGCATAAGCAACCTGCCTTTAAATTATTTGTCCTTTGAGAAGGAGCTGAGCATCTCATGGGATCCCTAAAGGTTCCATCCAAGCTAGCTGTCCTGTGAACTTAGGATCCATGTTCTCAGCGTGAAGAAGTCAATTTGAAGATTTTGATTCAATTTCTTGATCCTATGTGATCCATACAGGCTAAATTTCTGCATGCCAAAAAACACAGGCTACTATGGACAATGACTTTCCTGTTTTTGACCTCTACAGCTGTAAATCCCAGAAATACTGTCTAGGGTGTGAGGTCACTGTCCATAGTTGCAGAAATGTTGAACTGAAGGATTGTGTGCTTCAGAAAATTGAATATAGGACAGAGACGGGGCAAGGGGATCAGGGGAGAGAGGTGGGTGGGGAAGAGAAAAGGAGGAGAAAGAAACCCAAAAAAATCCCCAAAGCCAAACAAAAAAAAATATCAAATTTAAATATATTTTTCTGCAAGAAAATAGAGAAGATTAAAATAATCACAAGGGAAGGACATGAGAGTGTTTCCTTCTTGGTTTATTTTCTCTGTTCAGTTCCCTTATCCTTCCCTATAACTCCAAACTAAAGCCTCTTTTTAAAACTTCTCAAACACTGTTTACCAAAACTGTTAGATTATCAAAATGAGAAAAGGCCTGGGAAGATTATGTGTTCATAAAGGGTCCAGACTCAGAAAAATCTGCAGCAGGAATGGATTATGACGCAGGAGCTGGGTCAGGGTGATGTTTCCCATCGTCAGTCTCATCCTGCAGCAATGATAAAGGGGCTCACCAAGTCCTGTATAACCACAAAGTGAGAACATGGATAAGGACCAGGACAGAAACTCAGATGAGGAATGGTCATTCACGATTATGCTACTTAACTATATAATTGAGATTGTAAGCAGAAATTGTTATTTAAAATCACAGAACTTTGCTGATACATATGAATAAAACACTGTTTAGGCTACCTCTTTATAACTTTTCCCAGAAAAAGATCTCCTGGTTAGGTACTAGGGAGCTATCATGGAGGTGTTAAAGTAAACCAAAGAAGTAGCCAGTAAAAGCAACAATAAAAAATAACCCAAGTGTGCATTGCCTGTTTTTTATTTCCTGGTGAGTTGAAGTAACATTGTATAGATAAGAACATTTCTGCTTCCATCTCTAGTTTCACTCAGAAAATATACTACTAAGTATTAATTGGCAAAATCCACGTATTAACACCTGTAAACCAGATGTTGCTGAGCATACAAATGCAGCTACAGTGATTCACACTTTGCTGCCACATTATAGACTAGTAAATCATTACACTTTTATGCTTAAAAAAATAGTAAGATAATAATAGAAAAACTCTCAGCAGCTGTCACTGTAGCAGAAAAAATGCACCATTGCCAGACAGCATTAGCAATCTACTAAGTCATAGTGCCTTGGACCACAGCCAAAAAGCTTACATCACCACTTTTAGCTGTTCTTATCATACAGTTTAGTTACTCTAATAATGTAGTTTGGGACTCATCCATATAGGCTTGCTTATATTTTTTAATAAAAAATCTGTGACAGCAGTTTCTGAAATCACTATGGCATGGAGTCAGTTGATAATGTGACATGCAAATAGACACAGGTAATCTAAAGAGACTGTTATTAAATTATACTGCATCCCCTGGTAGTGGGAACAGGTAGATTAGAAGTCTCTATTGTGGTGAATTAAGTTTCATTTAATAAAACCTTCTTTATTTCCCAACTTTATATGAAAACTAAATAGATTGCTTTTGGGCATGTCACTGGAAGTAATCTCTGTTCCCTGAAAGTGACAATGCCCTGAACATGATTAACATTTCTAGATTTGTTAAACAGCTGCCATAGCAAAGGCTGAGGTTATTCCCTTGCTATTCCAGTATCACTGATGACATTAGCAGTGCAGCACTGTTTCTCAAAATACTGTCTTTAAGCAAGCTGAATGAGTAAAAAATATGTTGATTATCAGCTAGAAAAGAATGCCTACAATTTATGCCTGAAGATAGGTGGAAACACTGTCAACCTAAGGAGATTATGACAGAGAATTAGATCAATTTGCAGTGAAAGTGTTATAAAGCTCGTTTGTGATTTTTTCTATTACAACCCACCACAAATAATCTTGCTATTTCAGCAAGCTTCAGCCTTCTCCTCCTGTTGCTGTTCTTCAGGGTTCCATCAATTTTATTCTTTTCCTTGATCAAAATAATAATGACTTAATAATTTTCTCCATATTAAAAATTACTATCTATTTACACACAGAAAGACTCATAGAAAGAGAGGGGGATGTATAGAGAGATAAAGAGAATTTTGCAGAGTTTTTATTTCATTATTGGAATTTAGTCATTGCCAGTGAAATATAAGGATGATTAAGTTACTCACAGCAGTATAATATGAATCTGTGGAACAATGCAGGGAATGTTGATATATTAATATATAAAGCAGGAATCATGAAAGGTTCAATATATTTAGCTAGCTTGACATTTAGTAGAAACACCACAGCTAATATTCTGTTTGTTTATTTATTTAGCTACAGGAATCAAGTGACTTGACATGGGGTCAAAGTTTATAACATTTTAAGATAAAAAGAAACCCATAATGATGTATCACCATTACGCCTCAGTCTCCCAAGTGGCCTGATATCTCCCACCCAGATTATGAGGATACCTAACTCTGATTAGTTATATAGTGCAGAATGATATGCACAGATAGCAAGATAAAGCAGCTAAATTTGCACATGCTGGATATCTTTTGAAGTTGATGAACACCACTAACTGAATCAGCTGCTGGGGACTCTTTTTGAGAAGCACTGGATACCCTTCTGAGACATTACAAAGAGCATTATTTGCAGAACTTGTGTGCCAGAATGTCATGGTTAGGTCTTATGTGAGGGAAAAGAACAGATTTCAACAGCTACATGAAAGCAGTTTCTCTAAGAATAGTACAACCCTCGCAAATGTCGTGACAGAAGTGATAAATGCTCTTAAATAAAACTGGTGCCTGTTAGGCTGAAACAAAAGGAAAACAAAAACTATTGAGCTGCATTCATTTTATGACTCGCTGGTTCCTGAATTGCTTTCCATTGTGCTGCTTCAGTGATTAAATCCATGCTGATATCTGTGAATGTATCAAAATTGCAGAAAACAAAGCAATAGTACATAACATGTAGACAACATGGGATTTTATATCTCCAAATCAGCAGTAGCTTTCTCAGAAACTCTGCTAGTGCCTGAAATAGGGCACTTCTATAATATAAGATGGTTAATTGGCCTAAGCAGGGGTATCTGGAAGGGGGGCATAGTTCACATTCAAAATTAAATTCTATTTTCTATAAGTTTGAATTTAAAACAGTAGTTGGAGTGCTGATTATTGCTGTAGTCTACAAACTCTAGAGAACCATCATAGTTACTTAATTATTTTAATATCTGTGAGCTGACTCTCTGTGTGACTTCCTAGCTACTCAGCCTTGAACAAAGAGGGATAATCTATGGATCTTCTGACAAGATCCCCTTCCAGCCTAGTTTTTATCTATGGCTGTCTATCTCAGATGAACTATTAGGACAAATCATACAACTCTGAGTAACAGAAATTAAGCACAGAAGTGCATTATTAGGACCAGGATAATGATAAAGGTTTTATTCTTCTAAGAGAATATGAGGTTTGCCAGGGATTGATGGAAAGATTGAAATGCTTAGTGTTTCACCAGTCAATCCTAAGGTGTTATGAAAGTGATACAAGAATTTTCAATCCATATGTATGTGTAAGCATGTTGAGTGTGGTTCATTTTGCTGGAGAATGGTTATTATTTTACAACTCTCCATCTGTTTTATTGGCCATATTTAAATGAGTGTGTTCAGAAAAAAAATCAGATATTAGTTCATTAACTATGTCCTAGAGAGTGGATTAATATCCATTATGTAATGGATAAACTTGCAATTTACTACTGTAATTTTTTTTTCTTGTCAAGGTAAAAACTTGTAAATTAGTGGCTGCTTTGCAGAATGGCTCCAGATACAAGGTAGGTGATCATAGCTTAAAGATGAGATATTTTGGCTCAAATTCAAAGTAAATCTTCTGTTATTGTATGTGACAGAAGATATCATTAGATCTTCCTTGGCCTGTTCAGTTGAGATCAATTTCATATATGATCCGTCATTAGCTTTATGCCAACTTCTTGCACAGCCACAAAATGTTTGGATGAGACAGCATTTGTAGAATCTCATCTCCTGCTGAGACATTTTCTGGAGATGTTGTCACCCTTTATGTATTAGAAGATTGCAGTTTTCATGCATAATAAAGCTAAGTTCCTCACAGCACATCTGCAAAGCATTGTAAAGACTTACTCAGTTGTAGAGTTAGAAGCTTTGAAGCAATTTTGGTACTCATGATGTAATTACATAAGGAGTTACCATAACAAATTTATTTTTATTTTAAAATATACTTGTAATCAACTATTGTAAAATACAAGGCAGGAAAGGCAAAGAAAAAGATCACAGCAGATCAGGGAACATCATGAGGTGTAATGAAAAGGCAATAACAAAACAGAAGCAAAACTAAATCTCTCTCACATAAACATGCATCCAACTAAAATAATAAATTTGTCTATGTCTTCTTGCTTTTCACTTTTGCAGCTACTGTGAACAGAAGTGTAATTGAAAGACCCAGAACTGGGCTAGGAAATGGACTGAAACTGCCTTTCCTACTTTTTGTTGTTGTTGTTTTCAGGTGTACCTGGCTAAATTAAGAAAATCCTTTTAATTTGAATTACTTAAGCAAGAACTGATAGTTGCCTACATCCCATCTGATGTCTATTAATTAAGCAAATGGAAACATCTCTGTCAAAGGTAAATAGTCATTTTATGTTGATGATGACAATATTTCAGTTTAAAACATTCACTTGCATCACTGCCCAATAATTGTTCATAGGATGTTTTTTAACACAATGGAGAGTGGACAAAAATCCCTGGAGCTGGGCAAGTTCTGAGCAGTTGTTTGCACAATGTTCATTCTCATTTATTCCAATTTGTTCTTACTGTTTCAAATTTTCTTATGTCAAGTAGACAAGAATTGATGCTGTCTTTGATTACAGACATTGTTGTAAATATTCTGATAGCAGGATCAATCCAAATGAACAGCAAGACATGAGTAGTATTACTATTCCCAAAATGAAGCCTAGGTTACTCTTTACCCTATTTCCAGAACAAACACAATTTACTTCTGTTTTTCTTTCTGTATTTGTTTCTTCTTTACAGTATGTACAATTGCATACATTGGAAGGTGAAAGGGATAAGGATCCATGTGTTCACCAACACTTTTTACCCCTTCCCATTTCACCTGTATCAGAAAAAGAGTGCATCATAACCCAAAATTCTATAAATAATCCAAATTGCTGTCCACAATACAAATTTAGATAAAAAGTCAAATCAAAAACATTCAAAAGAAGCTGGAGAAGATGTATCTCTGTTTTCTCAATCCAACATCAAGGTTTTTTTCCTTCTATGTAGAAGAAAGGTCACAAAGCACACAAAGAAGTTTGCACAGGCTGTAAATCTCAACTTTTATAATGAGGAATGTTAATAATAAAAAATCTAAGAAAATAAAACAACAAAAAAGCAGAATTAATTCAGTCTAATTTTTTTCTCTGCAACAAGGAGAATAGTGTGTAAGCAGACCCTGTATGGAGGAAATGATGACTCCTATCTGACATGTAGTCCTATCTCCAGGTTCCCTTTATGTCAACCTGCATAAGCAGTCATCTAGAGGCAGAGAGATAGGCAGAAGAGTGAATGCTCTGCTGGCTGGCTGCCATTATCTGTGTGGTGATGGATAATAATACTTAATCAAATTCCTATTTGTGTTCTTTATCTTGCACCAGTATATGCAGTCATTCACTTGTTATTTGGATCACGTCTCCCTGTTGCTAGTAAGAATCTGAAAATTATGTTTGCTGCTATTTTTATTTATCTTCCAGGGAAAGATAAGTTTCTTCCTCTTTAACCTCCTCTCTCCCTCCATCAACATACATATATTGGATTATTTGCCTTCAGCTGAACTCTCTAACACTGAACAAGCTCTAGTTTTTTTCTTGCAGATTAACATTTTAACATAAATGCTTCCTGTTTCTGAAAATGGTGAATTCATATACACAGCTAAACTTGGCCACATAACAGATTAAGTGTTTGAGAGGAAGATACAAATACTGGTTTACTGTTAATAAATTCTGGTCAGAGATAGATGTTGACAAATAAATATCCCCACAGCACTAGAAAGGAGGCTTTAGTTAAAAGCATATGAGGTAAATGTCCTTGAGTAGCAAACAAAGGTGGATATTTAGAAGGCACTTTCAGGTAAGTACTCCAGGATATCTTTAAGGCTGTTGCATTAAGAGTCTTCTCCTCTTTGGTAGAATAACAGTCCGAGTTCTTCCTAATAGTTTTTAGTCCTTCATGTGACTGCATTAAAGGCCTGTCTCAGCTCAGGCCCTCAGTAGGAAAAACAGAATGAAGAGTTTAAAGTAATATAGTGTAAATGTAACCATATTAAGGCTAGGTCTAAGTCTCTGAGTGTGTTTAGAGAAGTTTAAGTTGTCTGCTCAGTATGTTTTGCAGTCTGACAGTACTAATTTCTGTTTATCACTACTCCCCAGTAACATATGTGTACAGAGAACTGAAGATGAAGTAGTGTAAATACCTGAAAATCCAGATTTAATGGAGAAATAAGGCTCCAGAAACACTCACTCTGCCTAGGATGGCAACAGCAAAACATAGTTTGCCCCCTGTCCTTCCATTTCAATGCCCCTCACTAAAAAAAACCAAGGTGGAAAGGAGACACTCAGCTTTGCAAATAAGCTTTAGTTCCTGAAGGGACAGAGAGCTGTATTGGGTTAATGTCTAGTGGAAACAAGATTCTAGCCTCCCTTTCCAATAACCGGGTTTTACTCTGGTTATCAGAGTTCAATCACACAACAGTCCTTTGAAATTCTAGGAAGATTTTACCAGGTGTTTCTCAAATAGTTAAGAGAACTGGATTTGTATTCTACCCCCTTTATGTGAGATAAAATTGGGAAAGGGATGGCGGTTTGCGTAAGTTCTTAGTTTGCTTTCATATATTTCATAATTAGCTGCATCTTTGGATGGAACTGGCCCTGACCATGAAGTTTTTGATGAAATGAGAAAACTGAATACAATCACATGGTATTCAGCAATAGCAAGAGTGAACAGATATTTTTGGCAGGAATGTACAAACTAGCTGGGAAAGTCAATAAAACAACATGAATATCAGACTTGCCTTAAGCCAAACATTAAGCTTGTTTAAGATACCAACTGGAGCAAGCTAGGTCCAGAGTCAGAGTTTGAATTATTTTTTTAATATAATTCACCATTTAAATTTCAAGAGTCAATGAAAGGTCAGTTCTGACCTCAGATTAAGTAACTTTAATCTGAGTAAAAAATATTTTTTCTCTGAAAGGTTTAGAAAAGGAAAACAGAAGACACAAATATCCGAGATACACTGAAGTGAACCAGCTTGTTTAGCTTTATTTGCAAAACCAGAGGAAATTGCAACAGAGAACAAAGAAATTATAAAACTGAAATAAAAATAATTATAATTTAAACTGCTCATTTGAATAGTCTTAGACAGGTGAAAAGATGTAAATAAGTTTATAAACTCCATCTTTATGTGCTCCACACAAAAAAAAAAAAAAAAAAAAATTATTCTAGAAAACAGAATCACAGATTCTTTCTGGTTGGAAAAGAAGATTGAGTCCAATATCATGGTTTGACTCAAGACTGGCAATTGAACCAATGACAATAATGCTATTGATCCCCTACCCCTCCCACCCAGATAGAAAAGGGAGAGAGAGAATAAGTAGAGATACTTTCTGGATTAAAAACTAAGCTAGACAGTTTTAATTACTTACTAAAGATAAAAGAAAATATATACAAATATATACAAATATATATATTATATATATGTATATATATATATGTATATATGTGTATATATATATATATGTATATATATGTATATATATATACAAATATATATGTATATATAAAAATATATACAAACATATACAAGTATGTTCAGGAATGTGCAAGCCCCCTACCACCTCCCCCAGCAACTCCCACAGCATCTTCTGAGCTGTGAGCAGTTCCAAAATGTCCCAGAGCTGCCGGAGAGAGTGGCAGAGCAGACAGGAGCTGAGGGGAGAGTTGTGAGGGTCAGGAACACACAAGCCTAAGGATCAAAGGTGATGGATAAATGGAATCCTCTCTGGACGCTGGCCATGGATGGAAGAAAAGGAAAAAGGACTTCCATGATCCCTGAATTTGTACCAAGAGCTACATAGATATATGGAATGGAATACTTTGGTTCACCGAGTTTGCTGTCTGTCTAGCCCACTCTTCCATACAGGAGTGTTGTAGATATGAGTCTTCTGCTCCCCTGCTATCCCAAATAGAGCAATGTGTCCTTGGTCTCTTGGCACTAACTATAAATATCCAGGCATTCTCAGTCCACTAGCTGGAAAACTTGTGTGTTGCTTAAAAGAGAATTCACTGAAGAAAAAAATAGTAAAAAGAAAATTTGTTATATCCTGATGCTAACCAGGACATTCAACCATAACGGTCTTCCAACCACTAACCTAACCCTACAGAAAAAAAACAGAAATGCAAGTTGATGGAAATTAGCATAGGAGATGGCTGACAAGAGCTTTGTAAAGGATAAGAAACCCAAGAAGGTCATACAAAGTCCATTGGCCTGATACGAAACAGAACAGTTGGAGGTGAATTCATAAGGTAGTCAGGAGACTGGAATCAAAGTTTAACAGAGGAAATACAACCAAGTATCAGTTATAAGAACTGACATTCACATCAATGGAAGCCAGCTGAGTTCAACTTCAGAAAACACAACATTAAATGGAAAAGAAACACTCCTGTGGCCACAACCCCAAACTTGCCTTCAAAATTAGTTATTTAAAATACATAGACAGAAAAACACATATAGCAATAATTTGATTACATCCAAATTATTTCTACATCTAAAATTAAACTAGTACTCTTATTTTGTACCCATACTTCATAACATTTAGGTGAGATCTTATTTATTTTAACACTATTGATCTCATCACTATTTTCAATCATATAAAGTTTCAATAAGATAAAAAATGAGAAAGCAAATTGAAAGTTATTTAATATTTAATAAGTTCAAGGAAAAATATTTCTACATGCATTTTAGCAATTCTGCAATAATTTCATTGCTAAAATTGTCATGTCTATGGAAAAGGGTTCATTAGCAAGTGTATGTGAAATGAAGTTGACATATCAGACATTTCAAAGTAGTACCAACCCAAACATTAAACTTATGGCAGCTTGTTATTCACGTGGTCTGCCCAGCAAGCAAAGTTTTAAAAACACATTGCCTTACAGTATTAATACATTTAACTGAAAAATGTATATATTTTACCTGTTATTTTGAAATTACATTTTATGATCTTTGTGCATAATGTCTAAGTGTCTACTTTCCCCCAACTTCTTATTTTGTACCATCCATTGTCAGAATATGCCCCTTTTTTCCTCCATTCTCATTCTCTATATAAATACATAAATTCCACCCCAGCCACCCAGATAATGAGTTTAAAATTCCCTGGCTTGTATCTATTTCTTTCTATGGATTCTAGAATAACTATATGGAAATTCTAACTTCAGTGTCATTATAAGATTACTAAAGATTACTAAAGATAAGTGAGGTGAATCCAAGGTCTAGAGCAATAGCAACAAGAGATCTATGATATTAGTTGTTTAACTCCATGATAATAGAACTCCATGGTAGTAGATTAAAGTAAAAGCAGCTGAGTGGGTAAAAAAATAAGGCATCAATTAAACAAAATGCAATAATTTGTCAATTAAATTGAAAACTAAAATGCAGCATAAAGAGAAGAAGGTAAAGCAAGAAATGCTTAAATACCCATAAACCACTAATTTTAAAAAAGCAAACTATGAATTCATATCTAACAACAAGGTAGATATCAGTTCTCATCACTGGAAACAGCCACCGTTCTTCTGAAATATACAATATTGCAGATGGATTTGATTACTTGTACGTGGACTTATCTGCCTACATTATTGCTGTGCCTGGGGTCAAATTTTAGTTAAGCTATCCCCAAAGTGTATTTCCCCCAAGATGTGATCCTCTTTACCATATCATTCCCCTGAATGAGTCCATTATCCTTTTGTGAGTTTTTTTCACCAGTTTATAAAGCCATACTCTGAAGATGGAGTAATAGTCTGGCAAACCAAATGTCTGCAGAAAATATAATCAATTATTCTTCTGCAAATGGTAACTGGTTGATCGGGTTAAGCAATTCAGTCCCAAAACTTGTGATGTAATTTTATCAGTGTGTTCCAATAGAAACATTAATTTCTTCACTATGTGGAAACATGTTAATTCATTAATGTTATCTAGAGTTAATAGAGATATGTTTATTCATGATTTGTAGCATACCCTAGATCTTGAAAAATTTACAGGTATTACTAGTAACTCTGCAGTTGATTTAATGCAAAAGACCTTTATATACTTTATCAGCTTAATATTAAGAAGTCACTTTCATCATATTTAGTAGTGTTCTCATTTCAAGTAGAGAAACTGATAGCTTTGTAGGCTGCTCAGTGATGTAGTGTGATACAAATAGGAGAAGTAATAGAATAAGCTGAGACAGAGCAAGAAAAACAACACATCTAATTGAAACAGCAAGAATTAAGCAAGCAAGATAGAATTTATCTCCTCTGTGTTTAGCCATTTCAGCCAGGCCATTAGTAAACATGCTTATTCATCCTAGTAGTACTTTGCTCACAAATAATCAAGTCTACAGTTTTATGCCTCACTAGAAAATACAAGGCTGATTTGATCTGTGATCACTAGTGTAAATAAAGAATAGTTTAATTTAACCCAGTTGTATTCCAGCAATGTAAAGCCAAGCGAGACCCAAATATCTCAGTGGGTTAGAGTGTCTCTAACACTGATCTCTGCTGTGTAAAAGCAGGTACACTAGCATAATGGCCACTTAATAGTCATGACTATTGTAACCATTTCCTGACCTATTCAGAAGTTTCATTTTCCATTCCTGTCTCCATGCTCATCATACTCCAGTCTGATTACTTTCAGATTATTAATATGAACCCTATATAAACACTAGCTTTCAGCACTAAGCAGTCCTCTAAAATATCTTTTATTTTCTCACAAAATCCCCTTAGCACTTCCTCTGCCACCGATGTTCTAGCCCAGAAGCTTGTTGTATGGCCTTCTTCTTTGTAATGTGATCTAACAGCTAATAAAGTCTGAGGACCCTTTTTGTTAGTTAGGAGCTGCAATTATGTCTCCTGCATCTGAGCTCACTAATATCAAATGCCCTTTGGATTAGACCATGAAGAAAGAATGTCACAATTCAAGATGTAAGTTAATCTAGATTTAATACAATACTATTGTGCCATTAAATTTTATATACATTTTATAAAAATATATAACTATATATAAAATTATATTATTTGAGTTCATTGCCCCTCATCCTATCACAGGGCACAAGAGAAAAGAGTTTGTCTCTGACTTCTTGATGCCCAGCCCTCCTGTCTTTACAGACATTAATTATATCTACCCTCAGTCTTCTGCTCTCTAGACTGAAAAGCCCCAGGTCTCTCAGCCTTTCCTCGTAAGGAGGGTGTTCCAGTCCCTTAATCATCCTTGTAGCCCTCTGTTGGACTCTCTCAAGTAGATCCCTGTCCCTCTTGAGCTGAGGATCCCAGAACTGGACACAATACTCCAGGTGGGGTCTCACCAGGGCTAAGTAGAGGGAGCAGAGAACCTCCCTTGATCTGCTGGAGACACTCCTCTTAATGCACCCCAAGATACCATTGGCCTTCTTGGCCACAAGAGCACATTGTTGTCCCATGGATAGCTTGTTGTCTACCAGGACAACAATAGTTGTCCATCTCCACAGAGCTGCTCTCTAGCAGATCACCTCCTAGCCTGTTTGAACTCTTGTAGATAAAAAACCATACATCTAGGATCTTCTGTCTAAAGAATGATTAGTAGGATTATTTCATTTTGTACATTTTGATCATGCAAAGAGGAAACAGGAAAACTGAGATAATTAGGCCAGATTAATTGCTGGTGTTACTCCATAGATTTCAGGGAAAATAAATTTGTGGAGAATTTGACCCAGAAAAACTGAATCTTTTTACATCTAATGAAACTGATTAAGGTCAACACCTGAAAGCAGGACTGCTACACTACGAATGAAATTATTCCAATAGTTTTCATTTTTCATTTTTCTTTTTTTTGTTTGTTTGTTGGGGATTTTTTTGTGGTTGTTGTTGTTGTTGTTGTTGTTTTTATTATGAAAAATTGGTTTTCTATAAAGGAATCTCTTTAGAGTACTTCCTGTTTTCTTCACCATGAAGATATGAAACCTCTACCTCCAAAGAAAGCTATTTCACAGACAGCAGAATACAGATTCTAACTTAAAAAACCCGAGATCTTACATGTCACTCTACAGCTCAGGTTACACAGAAATCTAAGATGCACAAAGCAGAAACAAGGACATGGCCCAGCAATTTCAGTCAAGCAGATTTATCTTCCTCTTAGCCTGTATGGGCACAGGTTTGTACAGCTGTCCTGAAGCTAAAGGAATTGTACAGCTCTAACTTACCTGAAAATCTGAATCTGCATGATCAAACAAGCACACACATGCCGCAGATAGACCCAAAACATTTTTTAAAGTAATATCCTGTATCTGACAGAAAAAATAATTAAAGCTCTGTTTGTGTCAAATACTATCAATTCATTAACTATTTTAAGCTGATGCTACTGCTTGTTTTTTTGTGCTTGGTTTTTTTTTTTTTGTCTTTCAGAGCTACGAGATAAGATAGACACTAAATAGATTCTGTAGATAGGATGGTTTGTTTACTTCTTTGTAAATGAGATTTTAAATATTTAAACATTTTTTACATTTAAAATATTTTATTTAAAGGTGTAACTTAAATTCTCATTATTACTGCCCTTTTGTGATATGGTGCATGGAATACCTAGCAGAGGGAATGTTGTTTAATTTACACCTGTTATGTGCCAAGGATATAAAAATATGTATTGAAGGTACTGCTGTATCAGCTTGACAGCATTTTTAGTGAAATGCTACCAGTCAGTTAACAAATTATATTCCATTCTTCTTAAGGAATACAGAACCTTTTTGTAGCACAAATTATTCACATATAGGTGGCTATACAATGTTGAGGAAAGTAAACAAAAAAACCACAGTTTCCAATGTTATTAAAATTATTGTAAAAGTCTTTGATGGACAATTTATGTTTTTTTCTCCATACTGAAGTAGTAGTGTTCCCAGAATGATAATAATCTATTTCTCTCCTCACACTCCTGAGCTGGAAATGACCTCACCTGACCCAATTGAAATTGATTTTGCTGTTGAACTCCTTGCTAGTGCAAATTAATCTTAGATCCATACAAGATCAGGGAAGCAAGGCACAGAGTACAAAGACCTCAAGTACTGAGGGGAAAAATTAGTTCAGGAAAAAGTATTTTAAGTTTGGAAAGATAAATGGTTACAATGACTTGCTTTGATAGAACATCTGTAGGATGGGAGAAGAGAATGACATGGGCTCTGTGAAAAAGCTGTAACTTAATAGCCTAATTTCCTGCCTGGCCCCAAAAAAATATCTGTCTGTTTCTGACAGTTGATGACAATGCACCAGGATTTGATTTGTTCACCAGTGTGGGACAAGTTCAGTCCCATCTCTCCCTCGGCTCCCTTGAGACGTGTGGGCACAGCAGACAGGCTCTATTACTGGTGTCCACTTTTTTCATTGTAAAAATGCATTACTTGTGGTGTTTGTTGTTGTTGTTTTTCTTCCCTGAGTATATTCCTGCCCCCTTTTTGGTCTATTTCAATATTTGTATTATTTTCGCTGTAAGCAGCTGATGTCCCTTCCTAGTAATTTGAAACAATATGCATTTCAATAAATTCTCATGCCTCCAGAAATGTCTAAAAGCAAAAAGAAACCTTACCTTTGCAGACATATAACGTCATTCCCAGTCAGAGCATCTGTTCTACGCTACATGGGTTCTCCTGTAGTAAATGCCAAATATAGCTAACACACTGACCTTATTTTTACACTCTGTAAAGGATTCCTCTGAACACCATGGGCTTTGACGAAACTCAAACTTACCTGAAAATGTAGGGCCCCTGAAGTCTGCATTACTATAAAAATTAGCTACTAATGCCTGATTTATCAATCTAAATATAGAAAAAACTCTGAAAGAAATAACTTTTTCTTAAACTTCTATGCTTCTCCTTGGAAAAAAAAAAAAAAAATCATGATAAATGTTATCTCCTGAAATAAAATGTTCCAATATTGTATAAATGAATATTAAATAATTCAAATGGAATAAATTAAGACTCAGCCACTGTGCAAAACCATTTATTGTAGTTTTGAAAAAGATCTGAGGCTAAAAAAAGGAGGAGGCAGCAGCAAAAAAATCAGCAATTTTCCTGATTTCATTGTGTAAGCAGACTATGTCTTGATTGGATAATTTAACTATTGTGCTCATAGATACAGGCATGAGTTAAATTTTCTGTTTCTTTGCTCTTTTTTGCAGTGAAAAATTATTCTACCTTTAAAACTAAAACAACTTTTACAGTAACTTTTGATTAACAAGTATTTTTAAAATATGAAACCTGAAATACAATTAGGTGTTTAAGTAAAGAACTCAACAGCTGAAAATCTATATAGGCTAGTTTGGAAGGCTACTTGAAAACCCCATGAGCTATAGAGATGATCTAAGCAGTCATAGATAAACATGTTCTGAAAATTAAACAGGACTGAATTAGTCAGAAGGTTCTAACTAGTCCCAATGTCATGATGAGGAAAAATCTATGATGTGATGGTTTCTAAACAAACTTTAAATCCCTGTCTATACAAATCTGATTTATTGAAACACTCATACTGTACTGGATAGGGAATCCCAAGCTCCACTGGCCTAACTGGCCAATCAGTTCACCTGTGTCCCCCTGTTGCCAGACTTTATCCATGCTGCTTATTTAAACGCTCTTACTGGCATGAACCTATTATTTCTTCCTGTTCTCCTTCCATAGCAGAGTCCTAATCTTAGTCATACGTTACTACTATGTCTTTTTGTATTGGCCCAAAATCTGAGGTTAAATGAACACAGACTGAAGAGAGTCTTTTATTTCCTTGAGTGTGAAAGATAGGAGACAGATGTGTAGAGGGACTGCTCCTTTCTCATTACTAGTAGCTGATATGCATACTTGGAGGGCACAAGATGTGTTTACAGCTGTGAAAATTTGCAGCTTCCATAAACACAGTGAGCTTGGAGAAACATATACACAGCAAGGCTTGGAGGATGATGCTGTGGTTCCTCAGCTGGAATTCCTACCTCCATCTCTCTAGTGAGCTCTAGTAACTCTAGTAACTAGCTCTAGTAACTTCTTAGCTAGCAAACATGGAAAAATCAAAACAATACAGGAAAGACAGAGACAGGATTTCTGGGCCAACTTCATAAAGAGACTATCAGGGAATTTTTTAAAGATCTAGGAAATTGTGCTGAGTGATGCAAAAGGCCAAGCTTTTCCACAGAATAGGATTCAAATTAAATGGATACCTATGCCCTATTCTCATATGATTTTTAATTTTTAATAGCTTAAAAATATTTTTATTTATGAGAGACTGGAGGCACTATGATGTATGTCTATACATATGATATGTAAAACAAATGCTGTATGTTAAGAGCTAACAAGAACATCCAGTAATAATTAAACAGTCTCTGCCTTCCTTTTCCCAGAGCTAAGGTTAGGCTGGAAAATGTGCTTGTTTTGCATCATGAAAGTGATAATTTTAGAAACTGGATGTCTCATAACAAAGAGGTCTTTATTAACAATATGCAATGCAAATTGTGAAGCACTTTGCTTTATGCATTTTTTTGCAAAATCCCACTTATTTCGCTGGAAATATGCTAGTTTGTCTCTAGGCAGAACTGATCTTGCAATAAATGTGTTTAATTTCACAGTTTTGTAAATATTATCAGCAAAGCACTGTTTATGTGATTAGTTCTAAAAATGTCAGTAGTTAGATGTACCTTAAAAATACAATTATGCTTAAAAGAGGCTAAAATATTATACAAAATAGCTACAAAATTAAAGACATACGTAGATGGACATCACTTTTCCATGGCAATGTGGTGTCTGTTAAAATACTATATTTGTAAGCCACAGAAAGAATGTCTGTGATGACAAATGAGTATTGAAATTTAACGTAAAATAAATCTAAACAATAAATCTGGCAATACGAGCTTCTCAACCGTATTTTCTAATATTTCACCTCTTTAAGGGTTGTATTCATCATTAGTCAAAACCAAAATGTCATGACTAATCCAGAATTCACTGAACTATGTCAGTTGTCTGAATGGAGATGAAGTTTAAAATAACCAACCAGCACCCACATATTCATTTTGTCTACAGAATCACCAAATGATTTTTTGTATAGGTTATCAGTAAACACTTCCTGACTGCTGATTTGACCAGTCATTTAGAAATGAACTAATCATACAGATTTAATCAATACTGTAATTACCGTAGATAGGAAAACAAAGAAGAAGACACCAAAAGTTACTGCAAACGTTAGCCTGAGCTCCAAGGACTTGGTCCCTTCCCCTCATCACCCATGTTACAAAGATACTGGATTATTCCAGATTCTTTTGAACTGAACCCATTAGTAGTTCATCAAAAAGCACCTCAGAATGGTTTTCAGTGTAGCTGATCTGAAGGTCTTTTACCACACACAATACTGGTACCAGGCCTGACTCTCTCTGCCATACTTCAAGCAGTATCCTATCAGATTTTTGTCTCCTTAAACTCCTTTATATGCTCTCATACCACAGGACAAATACCCAGGATATGCAGGATATATGCCCAGTTTTGCAATATATGCAAGCTCAGTTGTGTACTCTCCATCCTGATCTCACAGGAATCTTTCCCTTGCTCTATAAATATTCTGGATTAGACCCTAAATCACTGGCCATTTCCAGACACAGGCAGCCCCACTACCATTTAACTGTAATTAAGTATAGTTGTGTTTTCCCTTCTTCTATATAATCACTGTATTTCTATATGGTAGATCCTAGTGATGTCATCCTATAAAAGGAATATTCTGGAGTAACAGAACATACATGTTTGTTACTACAAAACATGTAAGGATTTTTTCTCAACAAGGCTTTAATGTTTCAATGGCTGTTAAACATACTTTTGCCAAGAATCTGTAAGGAATCTACTTTATGGTCATTGCCTAACAGACTGTTTAAATGTTAATGAATCAGGTAGCTGAATTACATGCATGAATAGCTGCATATAGTTATTTTAGGCAGGTTGCAAAGGATGGAATTACCAATATAGCTTACCTGTCACTCTTGGTAAAATGTGAAATTTGTTTCTGAGTTACACATACATATATTCCAGCTCCATCATCAGTAGCATTTGGTAAAACTCTGTGATTGCCAAGTTAATGAATTTTGTCCTGCCTCTTCATATAAGCCATTAATCCTGAGCTAAGAGGGAATTACATGCAAGGGAAGAAGTTGTTTTATCTCTCACTTTCTAAGATGGAAGCTGTGATCATGTGTATGAAGGGTACACTGGAAATTAAATGCTCACTTTTAATAATCTTATTGCACTTTCAGTGTAGGAAATTTTATTATTACAAATAGGAATTGCTCTTCGTTTTCCTATGTCTTCACTTTTTAAATGAAATCCCTATCTGGAAGGATATTTTCCTTAATCATATGGAAATACAGAACCAATTTGTTGATGAGGGACCTCAAATAAAAGTTATGAGTTTTATGGTCGATTGATCATTAAAAATATTTCTAAAGATGCCTCAGAGGTCCAGAGCAATTATAAAATTCTACAGGATTCTAATTTGAATAGCTGTTTTGAGAGGCAGGGTCTCAAAATTCTGTGTATTCATTGTATGCAAACAATTCCATTGCTTTTGCTGAAGCCTAGGAGGAAAAAAAAAAGGAAAAAAAAAGGGGGGTGAGGGGGGGGAAAGAAAGTTTATTAATTATTTTGAACTAAAATTTTTTTTTAAGAGTTGACTTAAAATCATGCAAAAACACAATCACAGCTGATAAATATAGCCTGTGTATTTAAGTCATCTCAGGACATAACACAAAAGCCTGGTAAAAATAGACGACAATACATTCTATATGGGCAACAACAGATTAATAAATCTAACAGAGTTGACTCATATTAATCTTGAACTGACACATGCAAATCAGACATTTTGTTGCATCACTGAAAGGAAGCTTCATTATAAACAGCGTAAAAACCAGGCCTAAAGGGCAAACATTTTATTTAGTAGAAAGAAAATCAGAAGTATTTTGGCCTTGGTCAATAGCCCCAGCTGTCCATTAAATGTTATCTATTAAAGAGACACACAACAGAGTGAACATAAAACACGTATGCACTGTTCTCCATTTTTTTCCAGTATTTTGAAGGCCTGGTCTCTAGTAATCCTTCTTCCTTTCCCATCCTCTTATCTGCATCCACTGCTTTGATATATTCCTGTCTAAATCTATTTCACCACATCTCAAACAGTACTGACCCTTTTGTATATCCCAGTTGCTCACACATACACACTTACACAACTGTGATGCAAACCCCCTCCTATCAAACAATGTTTCACTATAGTCTCAGCTCCTCCATTTTCATGCCTATTTGCTGTAAAAGAAGAAAGGATTGTCAAAACTTTTACATTTTTTCCACCTGAAAGAAAAAAAGTCAACCGAACTAATAATAATAAAAAGAACAACAATAAATAAACCTTGTTTTATTCCAAGTTCAGCTACACACATCTATTGGGTAATAACATCCTCAACTTCTCCATGTACAGAAAAAAAAAATAAAATAGCACTATTCTTCTGTCTATTCAATAAATTATGCACAAGGACCCTCTAGTCCTAAAGAAGGCAAGTGATCAGCTATCATGTTATTAATTCAGGTTATGAACATACAAAGCAACAATGCTAGTGACAGCTGCATGCAAGACTCCTGAGGAACCAAATATCAGCTTTTCAGCTAGCTTTTGGAATCTGAGGGTCAATATAGGCATCACCTTTTAAAAACCCTTCTTGGTGACAGCCTCTGTGAATTTCAAGGAAAAGTAATAATCTACATCAAGAAAGAAATTTTAGAAATCCTGCTATGCTTTAGAAGTCTGGTCTCAGAAGTTTGTAGAGGCTTTACAATCAATGCAACATAGATCTGAAAGCTGGCTGGAGCAATATACAGCATGAATTCTCTTAAATTTATCAGTGTAATATTAAAATATTGATCTGCAGAGACTGTGTGTAATGAAAGCAAACAACTGAATGTTAAAAGATCCCTCTTCACTGGCAAAGTATTAGCAGATTTGCCAGGTTTTTTTCTATTCGTATCCCTGACATTTACCAAATACCTAGGACTTTCATTTGATTTCCAAGCGAAGATGTATGTCATGAAAATGATAATTAAGCTGCAAAAAGCAAAACACACCCTACTCCCTGGTTGCCTTGCAAAGCGGTTTTCTTTCAGAAGATGGGAATAGGCATAGAATGAGGCAAGGAAAAAGACATTTATCTCACCAACAGTTATTAGTCAAGGACATTTATAATTGCCAGTCCTTGCAGTCTCTCCTTGATGGTACTGCTTCCTTCACAGTAGCTCTCTAATTCCTGTAGGAATTGCTTTTAGCTAACTATAAGCCTCACAAACTCCCATGCTGCTCTTCCTGGAAAAACAGTGGCAAGCAAAGAAATAACCACATAATTTGCTTTACTTGCATCTTTCAGGGTTTATCCTTCATTCCAGTATTCGGTGTTCTACTTTCTGATATAACTTTTTATCAACAATAAACTGACCACCCACAAAAATCCCTAGTGACAGCGTAATGCCCACCTTTCAATCAACATTGCATGCACAGTGTCACTGAAAATGAAATAAGGGTCTTAATAAACATACGTGTACTGCCAAAACTGAGAAGTCATTCAAGCCAAGCAATTTCTGCAGAGAAGTAAATAAGAAAAGGTATTTTAATTCTTATTCAGGACTTTTTTAGCCCTTAATTGGGTAAAACTCGCAACAAAATAAGTTGATTTTTGGAGTAAGAGAATGATAGGAAACATAATGGGAGGATTGCAAGCCATATGAATAAAGTCTCATTGACTACATGTTTATATTTATTTGTTCATTCCATGCCTAATTAGAAGACCTTCAAAGGTGAAAGGCAGAAAAGTAACTGCAGGAAGGAGCAAAAAGGAAAAAAAAAAAAAAAAGATTTGTGAAATAAAAAGGTGCTTGAGTCTTCATCCTCAGCCGGCTGCTTCCAGACTATCAGACAATGGAGAGCTCTGTGTTCTGAATGCCAGAGGGCTTTGCTGTCAGACAGTGCTGGAGGCCTTCATGCTGGATTACATGTACATGAACTTTTTTCTTCCAGACTCTTGATAATATAATACCTTTCCATTTGAATGTAGCATGAGATCCTCAGAAACATCCAGCTGTACTCATAAAAGAATGTCTTTCATGCGTGAACTTCTAAACAGTTCAAGAGTGCTTTTTAAAATTAAACAAAAACACTTGGCATCAATCTGCAACTTTCTGGTAAGAAAGTACATAGTGTAAGTGAAAATCACATGTCTGTTTTGCAAATAAGTAGAAAATCCACAGTCACTGCCACACTGGTAAGCAGAAGCACACACAAACAGATAATTTAGTTTTCCAGGTAGTAATGTAATATAAATGTTCATGTGTGCAGGTGCAAAAGCACTAGCACATGGCCACAATTCTATATGGACATGTACTCTATGCACACTTAAATGTTTAGCTTGTATGACATTATACCCTGGAACTATTCCACTCAGTTTGTAGCTTTAAACTTGCAGAGGTAACTGCTGTAAAACAATAGTTTTCTTGTGTGAGCTGGCAATTGCTTCAGTTAGCACCAGAGTATTTAGTAAAATATTTTTTCTTAATTTTCACTTTTGACTTGTGATTTTCAAGAAAAAAATCTGATTTAACTTTTCATTTTTTAGTCAAACACAGCAAAGGACAAGCGTAAAGCTAAAACTGCCATTTCCAAACTCATCTTTACTCATTCTGCTACTTTGTCAATGCATTCAAACCCTAAACTATGAAGACGAGTGGTCTTGCAGGCACAGACTTTATTAAGAAATGCCCAGACAGGGCTTTATAATCTGCACTTTCTAAATCCTAACAGAACAGTAAGTGTTAGCAATCCGGTCTGCTTAAGATAAAGTACTTACTAATGTTTTAGGTATCTAGCAAAGATCTCCTGAAATACGTGACTAAGTATCATATAATCACCTGAGGAAGTCTGGAAGGTCACACCAAGTTAATACCATAACACTTGTCATCTCTGGACTGAAAATATGGGAACTGAAAATTCGAGGTGCAGGGAGTCCAAATTTCACCCACAAAGCTGTGTGGTATGCAAAGAAAAAGCATCTGATAGAATTTACTGAAGTTGAGGAAACTGAGAAGATAGTACACCTAGCAAAGCATTCTTATTGTTTCCTTGACATTTTTTGAGAACAAAAAAACAAACAAACAAAAAAAAACAAAAAACAAAAAACAACAAAGGTTAGAATTGGTATCTTGCAAATACTTAAAAAGATTTGTTTGAGTTTGTCATAAAAGTGTAATTTATTGTAGAAATTGTTAAGTAGGTTGAGGAAAGAACAATAAATACACAAAGTATATAACCTTTAAAACCTCACCCTGTTCAGTTTCTACCTCCCCTTTCCTTTCAACAGTGAATCACATTTTTATTCAGTCAGTAATAAATTATTTCAGTAATGCTTCCTAATTTCACTATGATTGTAATATTTTTACTCTCACTGAACTTACTATACAAGCAATTAATTTCATTCAGATGAACATGGCTGCAAGATTAAAACAAAATGCATATTAATAACCTTAATTATACCATAAATATTCAAAATATCAGGCTAATAAATTACACCTTCTGGAGAAGATGCTTTCTGTCTGGTTCTCAGCTCAGAAACAATGACATTGCTTCACTGTCCTCACTGGAGTTATTTCTGATTTTGGTTTATTCAAGAATTAATTTCCTACTCTATTACTATATATCAAGGAAAAAGTGCTAGAACGGTAATGCATTAACCAAAATTCTGCAAACATCACAGCAGTGTGACTTGTAGGCAGAGGAAATTACAGTTTGCCATTCTGACCCTTTTTTTCTCCAAATTATTTTTGCTATTTACAGTGATAACATAATGACTAATTGTGAGAAATATCATACAATAATTTTCAAATAGAAATCACAGTGTTTTTAAACACAGTTTTCTTTTCTTAAATCAGGCTTAACACAGGATGAAACTAATTCTAGATAATTGTTTCTCATATTTCCCATCTCAATGCTTCTTAAAACTAAAAAGATATCATAGTCTCCAATTACTCCCTACCATGCTTATATTTAAAAAAAAGACATGTACACACTCAGAAAGCATAGATTCACCTGTAATCAGTGGGGAGTAAAAGGGCCCAACAGGCAGTGAGTCAGAGCTCCCTTCCTGGTGGTCTGCAGTGGAAGAAGCTGAAGTAGTGCAGTAACAAGATCTGCATGTGCACAGGGAGTCCAGTTTCTCAGTCTTATGAGATTTCACCCCCATCTAGAAAGGGGCACAACCACTTCTTTGTACAACCTCTGTGAGAAATCCATGATTACTTTCTTTTCAGCCCTTTCCAAACTCCACATTCAAACTCTAAATTTTTACATTAAGAATTTAAAAAATGTGGTGTGAGGGTGACTTAGATCTAAAGTGGTCATACTTGCATAAAACAGGTACAAATATTGTAAGCACCAGAGGGAAGTCCATGTTGGTGGACTCTGGTTGTTGGTGAAATTTTTTTAGTAGGTAACTGCATGTTATGTCAGTCAAGTCAAAGATGCTGCAGGTCTTCTGTATTGAAGACTATTTCAGTCCAATTAAACCGTCTGTAGCAAATATTTACTCTCAGGGCCACATTCACTACCATATTTCAACCGTGCATCAATGCAATAGTGATGCCAGACAACACTAAACTCAACTTTCTCACCACTTAAGACATACCACAGATTTTATTCACACAAGAGATGCCAAACAGCCAGGAGTATGTATGAATACAGCTTACTTGGGGACATTTTAACGTTAAAAAAAATGTTAAAATGTCACTTCACTTTCACTTATCATCACTCACTCCACTGTGTCATCTGAATCACAGAAAGGAAGCTGCTCACCTGACTATTGAATTTTGTCTCCGTATGTCCTTTTGATTCCTAACATTAACCTATAGGCAATTAAAAAAATCAGCCGAATAGACAGGTTGGAGACAGCCAACTCAAATTTCACACTGCTGATTAATTCTGAGAGAATGAACACTACTCAATGTTTCATTTCATTGTCATATCAAATCTTCACATTTAGCACTTTTATGCATCTATCATTCATTCTGCAAATAAAATGTGCTTGTTCTTTGTATTTGACTATGTGTTTTTAAATTTTTTTTGCTTGCTCAGAGCTATCCCTGTATTTCTTGGGACAATATGGGATGAACATATTTTTTGTACATAAGTCCTTGAATTGATTAATTCAAGTCGATATCTAACGAGGCTTGTCAAATTGCAAATCTTTAAGTGCAATACTAACGGACAATTTACCCACTACTACCCATTACTACTACCCAGATTCAGTAAAGACATTTGAAAAATACAATGTCTGGCCTTAAAAAGACAACAAAGAACCTTATAGGGATTTACTGTCTGCTCAGGGGATGACTTTACTTCTCATCTTCAGTTCTGCTGTAATACACAGTAAGAAGAAAATACACTGGAAGCAGTCCAAATACATGGCAGACAGAAGGAGAATCATCCTATTAGTATGAAATAAATGACCCTTTAGCCTAACTTCATTGACAGAGGGACTAGGCTGATACCAAATTAGGTCAGAAGGCGGTCTCTGATGTTATCGTGTCTTACAGGCAGCAGGCAGATCTCCATGCTTTTAAGACTGAAGCAAAAAAAGGATTCTGCAACAAAGGCAAGAAGGGTACAGTTAAAAATCAACATATCTTACTACTAAGCTTCAGGAGTCCTGGAAGAACTAAGAAAAGGTGTTTCCATGCTGCTAAAGTGAATTCCAGACAATGAGACGCCAACAGGATGATATTCTTCAACGGGTTCACAGGTGAACAATGCACTCGTAAGACAAGCAACTGAACTTGAAAACTAAATCCATCAGGTCCCAAGCTGAACACAGAATAGATTGAAATTGTGAAGAGTTTCATGTTAATTGTTTTTTAGCCAAAAAATATGATATTTTTAATGAAATCTGGAATCTCACTTTTAACACTAACTTCATTTTATTTAGCAGTTCATAGTATTTTAACATTTTAAAATAAAGGAAAAAATAAATCAGCAAGTATTGAGTGAATTGAAAACCCATTAATGTATCTTCAAAAATTAATTGTATGTAGAGAATCCTAATCCTGTTAGTGTCTTATAACAGTTCCAAAGACCAGCCCTCATTCTGCTTCTTCATGAGGTTCAAGACAGTGACATGACACGTTTAGGAATATAGATTACGGGTTACCTCCACTTGGCAAGAAATTATTCAAAAATATTTAAGAGTTATGTTGGATAATAAACTTAATGTGAACCTGAAATGGAGCGGTTCTGACAGAAAGTCAAGCGCAATCCCTCAGTGTAAGTGAGAAATTATATGCGTTATTAGAGAGATATGACACTTTGGTATACAGGAGGGCCATTACTGGAATGTAGTGTTTCGCTGTTATCAGCTACTTGAAAGAGCCACTGACAAACAGGAAAGTCTGCAGAAAAGAGAAAAACAACAAGATTATGACACTAAATGCCTTATTAAACTCACTCTTTTAAATAAAGATGGATGTCAAAAGATGTCTTTCAAATGCTCTACAAGTTGTTCATGAGAGACAAAGATGTGATTTAACAACATGATAAACCAACAGAATCTGTAGAGGCTGGAATCTGAAGGCAGATCAAATCAGACTGGAAATAAACCAAACATTTTTAACATCAGTAGTAATCAATCATTAGAAGAGTTTATCTAAACGTGTGATGGATTACCTATCATTTGACATATTTACTACCAAGTGTAAAGTTATCCATCTACAAACAAAAAAGAGAGGTCACACAAAGTGTGCAGGTCAAGCACTCAAGATAGAGACCTTGTCGTGAGAGAGGATGGCAAGACTTTCAGGGATCTTCGTGGATTACGTGCAGAATTTGAGATTCCTACACAAAAAGCTGCAGCCAAGAAAGCTAGCATGATCATCAACATTATAAACAGGACACAAAAGAGAAAAATGGAGCTACTACCTCTGTATTTGTCATTACTGACATAGTACGAGACTGCAGTGCTCCATCAAAATGGTAAATTAGGAAGAGTTCAAAGGAGTCACATAAAAACTGTGAGTCATATTAAACTCATACCCATTCAAAAAGGAATGGTGCTGCTTTGCACTGAGGTTAAATAAGAATGAAAAATATACAGTACTGATTCCCATTAGTGGGAAGGTTGTTCTGGATTTTATTTTTAATCAAATACACATGGTTTCTTTCTAAGAAAGGGGAGTTTAGTTCATACAGAAATTAATATGGGGAAAATACAAGTCCTGCATCATACAATTTGTCAAACTAAATGTTTCTGAAGGTCATGACTTTGTGTTTTCCAAAATAATAGTCATGCATATGACCACCCACATGGTGGAATTCTATATCCACATTGTCAGATACATAGCTTTTGGCAACCTCATCTGGCTTTTAAAAAAAAAACAAAACAAAGTAAACTAAACCAAACAAAAATGCTTTTTTTTTTCCTTTTATTTGAAAAAAAAAAAGACCACACCAACAAACCACAAACAACAACAACAACAAAAAAGCAAACAAATAAAAAATAACCAAACAAAAAAAGCCAAAGAATTTTCCACAACTAATTAAAACTTTTTCCAAAACTGCTTGTTGATGAAATAAGACTTTTCTCAAATAAGAGCAAAAAACCCCATGGTGTCTTCAAATCCTTAGTTTTTACTGTGTATTCAATCACAACAGTGGGAAGTATATGTTTGGGTTTTAGCTGATTTAAATCTGATTGGTTCCACTTGTAAACTTGTACAACAAAAGAATTTTGCACTGTCACGTGCAATCCAGCGCACATTCATTCTGCCTACACCATGAACCATTCGGAGCAAAACTTCCTGGGTCCTTAGCATGCCTCCAGTATCGTGTCCATATTTTCAGGGGACTTCACTTCATTTGTGTGTATGTGGCTATCCCAGCTGGGGCTGGTTAAAGCAGTGAAGGCCAGCTGGCGCTCTTAGGGTCCCGACACTTTTGACTGTACTAGAAGTGCAAAAAACAAAGAAGGAAATGTGTCCCTGCAGAGCTGAATTAGTTTTGTGCTGAAGAATTCACAACATTACAAGCTGTGCTTTATTTAACATGAAATTAGTTCCAGGTTTGAACGTAAAAGTTCATTACCTTTTTTATACCTTTAGATAAACCTAGATTTCATTCTCTTTCCTTTTCTTTTTTCTTTTTTTCTTTTATGAAACAAAATAATTGATAATAGCATCATTTCAGATTTCCTTGTCAATGTTTTTAAGCACTTGCTTTTATCTTGATCAAGATTGAGATGATCTGTCAATGACCAGGTCTGGGGAAAAGTCACTTCAGGAATATTATAATACATGGCACAAATACAACTATGGGACAATAGATTCTTATCTTTGCTATATGGTTCAGGGGAAGTCTTATTTCACGGAGTATACAGGAAGTATACGACGGGGCTAAAATTGTTTCTACATCACTAAGGCAGATAAGAGAATGTTGATAAAATAGGGATAAATTTATAAAGATTCTTTCTTTCCTCTGACTATACACGGTTAGAAAAATGAGTTGAAACAACATTCAGTATAGTGGAGCAGACATTGTTCAACAGCTTTTTAATGTATTTTGCCACCAGCTTTGTAAAGGCTGATTTAGAAAGAATGAGAAGGCAAATATACTAAAATGTAGGAATTAATACATATATGAAAATTACTCACAAGCTCTCAGAGTCTCAATGTGACAAACAGTAGAGGCATAGTCCTGTTATTTGTAACGTGTAAACAAGATTTCACTTCACTTTCAAAAGCGTGAGGAGAGTATTGAAAATCACATTTTGAGGTTTTGTTTTTAAATTTAAACGAGAAAAAAATCCAGAACCAGCAATTTATGTGGTCACCAGTGACCCTTTATAAAAAAAAAAAAAACACCTGTGGTTTTTTAAATTAAAAATAAATTGTCTTGAGGCTTGTTTTTGTTTGTTTGGTTTTTTGTTCTTATTTGTTTTTAAATCTATGTGCATATTTGGGTGCTGCCAAAGTGGTCAGCATACAATAGCAGAACAAAACCGAAACACTTGTAGTTTGTAATAAGACTTCTGAAATTACAACAAAAAAGGCATCCATAAAATCTTCTCTGAACCAATTGTTTCAGGTTTCTTTAGAAAATTATGGAATGAGTGAACAAGTGCTTGTCAAATCACTTTGTAATTAAATTCATACATTTGTTGCTGTTTTAAAAATGGCCACGTATTCCATCTGCCCATGCAAAATGCTAAAGTATTTTCAGCCAACTTCACCAAGTAAAGCAGTACACCCATCACAGGGAGCACACTTCACTGATACAAAGACCAGGGCTGTAAAATATCCTAGTCAAGGCCAAGTGATTACCTTTGCTTGTCTTGTATATCTTTTGTTAGGGACATTGTAGAATGAAAATGTTCAGATCACCAACTACTAAAAAAAAAAAAAAGGTTTATTTGTGTTTTCTGGAACTCGCTGGAACAGGCATATCAACTGCTTTGAATGCTGTCAAGGAGATTTTTTATCCTGGCCTTTTCTAAAAGGTAAGCTGATCACAAAGGGTTAGGCAGAGCTGGTACAAACTATTTTGTACTACAGTGTTCTTATATTTGTGCACACCTCTCCAAGGCTTCCGGAAGTTCTTCCTAAAACTGGAAACCCTGATCAAAAGTCCTTACTGAAGATAACTGTGACTTTTACCTTTCTTGATTGTTTCTGGCATTTGCAGATGAAGCTTTCATACACTTGGTGCAGTCAGAAAGACTCTTCAGAAGTCATATTTCTGTAAGAGCCCTCACTTCAGTTGCAGATCTTGAATTATTATTGACACAAAAGCCAAAAAAGCATAGAAACTTCAGCTGCCCTTTAAAATCTTCAGGAAGCACATTTGGCAGAGTAGCAATAACAGCTGGTGCCAGGCAAAGCAGTTCTAGTCACTTACAGTGTATCCTCTGGAGAAAAACAAAAAACAAAGAATGAAGGAAAATTTGAAAAGGAATCTGAAAAAAAAAATAAAAAAAAATAAAATATATATATATATAGATTGGCAAACGAACTCTGGTGCTATGAGTAAGGATGAAAAACAATTACAGAAAACTCTGAACATTCTGGTGAATCACTGAGAACTCTCCTCAGCCAGGCAGACAGAAGCACTGAGCTGAACTGCTTCCAGATGCTGCTCTGGATTCCCAGTGGCACCACGGGCCATCACCCTGGGTAAAATGCTTTAAAATTCTGCCCCAGATCTGCTTTTTGCATATCTACTCAGGTATAATAAAAGTCTAATCTCAGCATTTCTTGGGGAAAGACATGGAAATTATGAGGTAGATTAGAATCACACAATCACAGTACTGCTCAGGTTGGAAAGAACCTCTGGATTTTATCTAGTCTAATCCCTACTGCTCAAAGCAGAATGAGCCAGAGCAGGCTGCCCAGGACCATGTCCAGGGAGATTTGGAGACTGCAAACTCTCTTGATAGCCTGTTCCAGCATACAGCCACCTCCACTGCAAAAGACTCCATCAGTGCTGTTGCAGATATAGACAAAAGAACCTTCAGAGTGATTCAGCTGAGCAGCTACAAGGAAACTTCTGATTAATTTTCTGATTCAAGCTGAACTAGTTCCCCCTCCAAGCTCTAACAGAACTTAATATATGTCTAATCTTGAAGTTTGTCTACAAAATAAACCCAAAAAACCATGTAGCTTGCTTCATGGCAAGTCTTAGAGGCTTCCTAGAAGACAGTTTTCTGCCTGTGTTTCCATAGCATACTGTACAGAAGGTGGCATCAAAAAATGGTGGTTCACTACCCCCTAAGATCTAGTTTTCCCAGGTTATTGCTTAAAAATCATTAAGACATAGAGATGGATGAACCTGAAGCAATACATTTTTAAATCACTTATATTCAGTTTGTTTTAGTGAGTTGTATAACGTAACACATAGCAAAAGTGAAAAATTACATGGAGCAAATCCACACCCATCCTCCCCCCCTTTTTAATAAGTGCTTGCTAACCTAGAATAAAGATTTCCAATTATGTTTCATTGGCCAAACATACTGGAAACTTTTATCTCATTGGAACAACTGTTCTGTGGCTTTCCATACTTTTTGTTCGGTCATAAGGCAATTTCTCAGGTACAAACCATTAGGCTGACAAATTGTTGACAAAAAAAGACTGTGGGATGTAAGGTGGCAGACTGCAGAGGGCACAACAGAATGAGAAACAGACAGGCAGTATAACCTGCCAACTGGCAAGTTTCTGAAGTGTGAAGGTTGGTCTCACACTCATTCTAACACTCAGAGCTGCAAATTCAAATGCTGAGCCCTGGGGTCAACATTTGCCAGGAGCAGGAGTTAGCCTTCCAATACAGATTCACAGTAGTGGTAGTAGTAGTAACATAAAGAGGTAGAACAGCCAAAAGAAGTGAATGGTTCCAACACTATTAAGAAGAGTATATTAAGGGAAAGAGTGAAAACAGTGATAAAGAATTTACACTATTTTTCTAATAAAATCATAATTTGCAGTGGAATTATAATAATCTGATGTATCAGATTCAAATTTACATGAGATAAATGCAGAATAGGTAAAAAGTACCTGTTTGGTTAAATGGAAGTATTTTAAGAAATCAGCTATTATTTTTCCTGGCCCTATTTCCAAGTTCATTAGAGCTGATAGGAGTTCAGTCATCAGTCCAGCAAGCACTATTGGATCTGGTCCTGGACTGGGTTAGATTGGTTATTGCATTAGATGTTCAGGTGAAATGTGAAGTAGATTATGAACAAATCTATTCCCTTAATCAAATATATATGGCAATAGCCATGTGTATTTTTAAAGATAAGGTAATAAATCAGTATTAGTCAACTACGTATACATATATATATATATGTATATATATATATATCCCAGTGAAATTATGCCAATTTATACCACCATGAGGTAGCTCAGAACATTTTTGATGGAACTTGGTAAATCCTGAGATAAACAACACGACTTCATTCTTGAAAATGAAACACTTGTCTGTAGAAGTCTAAGAAGAGAAGTAGAATATGGCTATTTCTTAATCCAAACAAGATTCTGCTTCACAACTCTGAGATAACTAATTTCTAAGATACAGCCAAAGGACACTGTAACAGGAAGCTCTTCTGGAGACAGTGTTATTTGCCTTGGCTTTAGTTAGTATTTTGCACCATATAAAAATGTACCTTCCTCTCTAACCCTGTCACTTCTGAATCTTGGGTATAAAACAAATTCAATTCTGAGATCCAAAGAGGAGTTTTCTAGGTCACTAAACTCATTCTCTCAAAAGCTAAATGAATTTTAATAGCTTTGATTTTCTTTCCCACATAATCATCATCTAATTACATGTAAAGATCAGTTAATAAGACCAAAAATACCACACAATTTCTTTTACCATAACAGAAGAAATGCTTATTCAGAAAAAAAACAACAAAAACAAAACATAAAATCTTCTGATAGTAAGAAGTTGAAAAGGAGAGGCATCTACAAAATAAAAGGAAAGCTTCATCATCCAAGAATATCAACGAGTATGTTTACAAAGCTGTAGGTTATTTCAACCCAAGTTTTTCCAGTCTGGGGAGTGCCTGACAGATTCTAAAAGCTGGGTGATTTTTATTTTGCATTTGCTGTAATTTGAAACTCCAACTTTTTCTGCTCAGTTCACTGAAAGACCCTTTCCAGGCTGCTTTTAACCCTGCTCAGAAGAACAGAAATTGAAGCCAAGTAACCCTATTCAAAATTGGTTTATCACAAGGAGGTGCTCTCTGCTACTGATGTTTAACTACTCTCGTCTCTTGTGTCTGCACTGCTTTATTCTCCTGGTGTACATGATAGAATTTAGCAATCCAGTCACTAAAACAAACAAAAGTGGAAAAAGCAATCCAGTTATTAAAAGATTGCATTTCTAGAAGGACAATCAATCCCAGGGTAGTTCAAGATTTGTGTTGTCAAAGAGTTTTCAGAGGGAAAGTGTAAGTCTGATAGGTAAAGCTAAATGTGAAAGCAAACCTCTCTTCAGAAATAGCAGGGAGGAGAGAAACTGAACCAATGGTGGATGCTCTGTTGACATCTGGTTGAGTGAAGAAGAGATAAACAGAAGGCACTGGTCACCAGGCCTGAAGCATACGTGTTTTTTATATTCAGGGCTTATTGTGTGAGAGGTATTTCTGTGAAGAGGGAGTCATATTGTAAAGTTTGTAGTTCTAATAATGCATAGACATCATGGTCAACCAACTGCCTAAAGGTGACTGAGTTAAATCATAAGCCTAATCTGAGATGAACAGTAAGATGCAAAAGTTAGAATCTAAAAGATGGTGGGGAAAAAGGTCAGGGATTTGTACAAAGACCTCTTGAAAGATGAGACAGAAAAGTCTCTTAACAGGGATTCTGTTATTTGACAGGCAGAAGAACGTCATTTGAGATATAAAAGTGTTTAGTTTCAGTGCTGTCTATATGTTTCCAAGGGCTGAAACAGCAAGACCAGAGTTTGTTGGTGTGGCTAACAAGGTAAGAAATAGTAGGAGACAAAACTACTTAGTGTGACCAGCACAAGAGATACGGCGCTATGTTACTAGCAGCAACAACTAGTGGAAAAATAACTCAGAATTAATCAGGCCTTGCTACCCAAGAAAGTGTAATAAACTCAAGCACTGAATGAAGATTAAGCCAGGAAGAGTAAAGTAATGTGCCCAGCCTTGTGGTTGCCTTACCAAGAGACCAACCTTTGGAGCAGCTAAACACCGCAACACTAAATGCCTCCTAAAAACCATAGAATCATAGAACTATTCAGGTTGGAAAAGACCATTGGAATCACAGAGTCCAACCACCATCCCTACTCTACAAAGTTCTCCCCTAAACCATATCCACCAACACCACATCCAAATAAACCTTAAAGACATCCAGGGATGGTGACTCAACTGCCTCCCTGGGCAGCCTACTCCAGTGATTAATTACTCTCTCAGTGAAGAAAATTCTCCTAATATCCAATCTAAACCTCCCCTGGCTCAACCAGTCCATTTCCTCTTGTTCTGTTGCATGTTACTTGGGTGAAGAGACCAACTCCCACCACTCTACAACCTCCTTTCAGGTAGCTGTAGAGAGCAATAAGGATAAATACAGTGATTAGGAGCATGGTTTAAACATTGGATTTGGTAGAGTTGGATTAATGGGTGACAGAGTTGGTTATGGTTGAAGTCAATCTTAAGGGTCTTTCCCCACCAGAATGATTCTGTAATATGGTTTATATTTGTTAGTAGGAGGAAATTACCTTGCTGACTACCCAGCAACTTATGTCTGATAGTGGGGACTTGAACTGGTGTTCTACTGCAATTCTCTTAAACCAAGCACAACATGTGCACTGCTCCTGATCCAGTTTTGGGAGATGTGTGGCTACTAAGCCTCAGTTTCTGTTCAGTACTCAGTACTGTTCTGCTTTTAGTATCCACAACTAGCAGGAAAAAGAGGGTTTTTTCCTCCCTTTTTTCATGCTTCTTGATGATTGACCATGTAGTTCAGCAAGATAGGGCGAGCTTATTTATCAGCTAAAAAGAGTTTCCTTCTCTCCTCTGCCATTCTGATTGCATGATCCTGCTCTTTTCTCCAGCTGCACTAGCTCTACTTGTAGTCAGTAGAATCTTTGCTGATTCAATTTTGTTCATTAAACCAACAGAAAAATATTCCATTCTTTCTGCTTGGTTTATTTTCTGCCAGACTAGTGACCTGAATTGGCTTGTCAAAGGGTCAGGCAGTGCCATAGCAGAATGAAGTGGCAGGAGTACATTGCTGGGAGCAGGAAAAACAACCCTTTTACCAGGAAGAAGCTATTAGATCAGCTCAGTCATCTCCTCATTCAGCACCTACACAGACACTAAACTCCAAAACATAGGCAGGAACAACCTGAAGTAAACCTGTATTGATCCTACATAAAATATGTCAGGTCACAAACTGCAGCATATCTGGAGCTCATGGGCTGCAGCTAAACTGTCCGTAGAACTGCAGAAGCCAAACTCTTCAGTCATCTCATTGTCAGATACCTTTGTGGATGAGGCAAAATCCTAATAAGTAAACAGGGAGGAAAAAAAATTCCTGCATGTCAGCTAATCTTTGCTGACCATCCATGTGTGTGATCTCAAGCTTCAAGTTAATTCAAGTTGGTTTAGTCTTCCTTTACTGAAACAGTATTTGCATTTGCTGGGGCTTAGATCACATGCTTGGATAGTTACCACAGACCTGCTGACACACAAAAGTTTTTTTGTGTGTCCAAACCCTCAGATTTGATGGATTTTTTCCCTATTTGCTCACCTTCTTTTTCTGCTTTAGTTTTTAGGGGGATTTTCTTCCGTGTATCTTTCTCTGCTATCCATCAGCTCATTTCCCAATTTATCGTATGCAGAATATGTATTTGATAACATTAGACCTGTCATAGATGTATACTTAAAGGCAGCATGACATAAATATTCTGAGTAAACCTGGGCAAATATTTTTGGTTGGAACTTTTTTCCAAAAACAAACCCAGCTCCACATATATTCATTAGTACTTTCAGCTGATTGAAATAGCAGTTTAAGCTGTTAGAAACATATGTAAGTGAACATGCAATAGATCCTGAAAATAAAATGAGTTTTCATCTATCAAGGTCTCAGTGTAACTGTGAACTTGATTCTAGACAGAGCACCTCTTTTAAGCTCCTATAATTCTACTGAAAAAAAAAAAATGTAGCTGATTTACAGCAAGCTGAGAAAAAAAAAAAAAAATCAGGGTAAGCTGTGGGTACTGAACAGGTCACTAGCTGTTTTACTTTCTTCAATGCTGATCAAATGAGAGAACTTGAACAACAGGAAAAATATCCTGGACAGGTAATTGAATGTGTTTGCAAGAGATTGGGGAAAAAAAAATAATAATAAAAAATAAAAAAAATCACTGTTGCTCCAGTAACCAAATTAAAAAGAAATGTAAGGTGCTATGAAATACAGATTTCAAAATAGTATTAGAATGCTTACATTACTTTCACTGCTCAGTCAAAACTTTAATCCAAATGTGGGAGTCAGTTATCTGTGGATGGTGATTATGCAATAGAGAATACATAAATAAAATTTTGTTTGAATCAGCCATCTAAGCAGGCAATAAGATATTTCTGATTTCTATGAGGTATACATCCTGTAGTTTCCTAGGCCTTACTCAGCTGTAACACACCATGAAACAACACCAATGCCTGCAGTAGGTGCCAAAGTTAAGTAAAGAATGGGAATATTATACCTTTCACAGCCAGTGAAATTACTCTAAAGTGTTTCTACCTCTTTCCTCAGTTTTACTCTTCCTTACAAATGAGTTTACAGTTATCTCTAAGTTAACCACTTTTCATAGTTTTGAAGCTCTTGAAAAACTGCCAGATGCTGTACAGAAAACATACAAATATACAGAAACAAAGTGATGACCCCAGGGCTTGTTGCTTGACTACAAAACAGCCCTATGCAAGAGCTACAAATAACAGCGCAGGGATTACAAACTGCTAACAGCATACTTGCTCACAAGTGACATGGAAGCTGATCAAAACCAGGGTTCCAGACATCGTGATGCAAAGCCTGATGATGCCTGCTACATTTCCTCAAGCTGTAAATCAGAGTGATAGTTTCCTTTTCCACTAGCTGATCTGCAGCAGGTGCCAACGTGCCTAACCTTTGACTAATAGCCAGAGGCTCAGGCTTTTACCTATGCTGTGCATCTCCCTCACTGCCCAGCAATGTTTCCTGTTTGATTTTGTTTGCTTTTCTCCTCCTTTTAAAACTTTCTGCCTGCCAGGTGGCTAGAGACAAGCAGCTGAGGTGCTTTGCTTTTCTCTGGCTAGTCATCTATTCAGTTTCTCCCCCTTTTTTTTTTTTTTTTTTTTTTTTTTTTTTTTTTTTTTTTTTTTTTTTTTTTGCCAGGAGCTGGAGACAGTGAATACAACCTGCAGGAAAATTACTCTTGCATGGTATTTCCTCCCAAGCTTCATCTTTGTTGAGTGTAGCTCCTCATCAGTGAGAGAATAGGAGGCACATATCGGGAGTAAAATTGGTGTTTGGGGCTGGAAATCTTTAATTAAAAAAAAAAAGAAAAAAAGGCAAAAACAAAATACCAAGTTCAGCTCAAAATACTAAAAAGTGTAATATATTTGTCCTTAACAGCAGAGCAACCTGAAGCTGAAGAAAAGGTGGGGAAGAGGGAAAAAATCACACGCAGTTCAGCTTCAGATGACAGGCAGAAATGTGCAGGTGTTGTGCATTAGATGACCTCCTCTATGTGGGTCACCATACATCAGTACTCTGTTAGCAGCCTTACCTAGGGCAGCTTGATGCCCCTCATTTCTCATGTCTTCATACTGGAATGATTACAATGCCTAAGTATGTATAGGTTGGCTTACTGACCACTGAGCAGGAAAATAAATCTACAAATATATGAAAGGTGTAAAAGCCATCTAGAAAGAAAAATTGTTTATCATAGTGATAGGACTAATTCAACATTAAAGAAACACAGAGTGGAAAGTCAAATCTGTCTAGCAGTGGTAATAGTTTCTCACATAACTCTCTCTCTGGTCCTTTTGTGATTTTCTCAAGGCAAAAAGGATGCAATATGGGTACATTTGTTCTTCATTCCTGGCATAACATATAAAGAGGTTATGGTGACATGACACTTGTGCTTGTGTATGCATGCCTGTGTGACACAGACCTCTTTCATCTTGACAACAGAAGCTGTTAAATGACCTATAACTGATATTGCTGATTTAGAATATCCTGGCTCTGGCTTGCTTTTGTAGCTTTTATACAGTTGAGGAACCAGGATTTTGCTGCTGCCTGGAAATGTTTTTGACCTAAACAGCAAGTATCTTTTCTCTGTGATGGCTATGACTGCACAGTATCAAATAAATGTTAATAGGCTGAAAAATAGTATCACCACCTCGAAAATATTTTATATTACTTGTTAACACTCTTTATAAGAATAAGAAATTAAATTCTTGTTCATATTCTACAATCCCTAGTATAGGATTTCTGGGTGAACAAGGCTGAAATTCACTTAGATTTCTGTTTTGATTTTGGGCTTAGCTCTCTAATATGATAGCAATTGCACTTTAGTTTAGAGTATGTGTTTATGTCTGCTGTAGGAGAAAAAACAAACTGTGAATTAGATGTCAATAAAGTTAACAACAGCTGATTCTTTTCACAGAATTTGAATTTATGCAAACAGAGTAAAAGTTAAACTTCCAAGCCCTATCTTGCACCAGATGTGACAGAGAATCAGGATCTGAAGGTGCCCTGGCTATGGTATTTCCAACCAAAGGAATAAGATGTTGTCTCTTAAGCAAACGGCTGTTGGCTTTTACACTGTGCATGTTACGCCCAAGGTTGTGCAGGACAAAACCATAACCTTGCAGTACTTACCAGAAAGAATGAAATAAACAGAAATGTCTGCAGTCCTTTTTTTTTTTTTTTTTTTTCCACTTTTTCAAGCTACCACAGTAACCTAGAAAAAAATTGCGAAATGCAGTTGAGCTTTGCAGACTGCAGTATTGTCAAATATTACTATTTAGTAGTAGGGCACTTTTATACCAAATACCTCTCCGGTATTTTGTGCTCAGCCTCAGAGTGCCTTTCTGCAGCCGTATGTCTGCCCCGCCCTGAGGGATTTACGAGGTATGACACTGGACTCCAATCTATCAGACTGAAAAGCGCTTTTGTTTGCCTTTAAGTACCCTGCCTGGAAGCATTAATGTTTTACTTCTGATCTCTGTCCTTCTAGCCCAGCAAGTGCAGCTCTAATGCTTCTTTCCCATTCCCTGGAGGGAAAAAAAAGAAAAAAGAAAAAAGAAAAAAAAAAAAGGAAAAAAAGGAAAAAAGGAAAAAAAGGAAAAAAGATAAAAAAGGGAAAAAAAAATTTTAAAAGGAAGAAAAAAAAAAGAAGGAAAAAAAAGCAAGCAATGCTAATTTACTTTTGAAAGGTAAATGACTAGAAACTGCTGGCTGGTACTATCGAGCCTAAACACATTGTATGACAACTTCACCTAAGTACAACGCATAGAAAATCTCCTGATTGTGTTTATTTTTGTAAATAGAACTGGTGTAGTGTTGTGGAGAAAGCTATTAAAAATTAGGGAGAACACAACTTGCGTGTGAAGTTACTTGTGAAGGTTTTGGACTGGAATCAGTAAAATTAAGTTTCCAGATCTGGTAGTTCCTTCCTAGATATTTTTTAGCAAGTTAATTATCAGTTTTGTTTTCCTGGAGAAAATTTCAAGCCCTTTTCTCACCCTAGCTGGAACTGTGGCTCAGCTGCATTCAGAGAAAGTCCAGGATCAGCCACAACCTCCAGCGAGTACTCTGCCGATGACAGTAATGATACTGCCCATGAAAACCAGAATGATTACTCTTTAGTGCATTTATGGAATAATTCTATATACAGTTAGTAGGTGTTCAGATAACAGATGAACATTCATGAACGTGTTCGTGAATCCTGGCACTTTCAGAAATTTGCAATGGATGTCACTGCCTTCCTATTCACTATGGGCTGTTTGCCTGTCTTATCTTACTGTCTGCTAAGTCTGACAGCCATCAAACAGAAAAAACAATCAGGCATCACCAGAAGTAAAAAGGTGGGGTGAACAGTTCAGAAACAAATTGCAGTCTGTCTAACTCTAAAAGACTTCACAAATACTTACAAATACCAAATATATTCTGAGCTTATGGAAATGGTTTGAAAATTATTCCAGAGTAAACAAAGGAAAGCTGAAATTTCAAACATTTTTTTGGTTTGACAACTACACTTTGAACAACTCTTACCATAAGTAATCACAGATGTCTCAAGAAAAACAAGTCACTCTTGTGTTGCGGTTTCTTTATTGTTTTTATTCCCTTCTTTTATAACAGAATGGGAAATGTCAATTTGTCTACTGGATAATTACATATCTTGACCTTGGATTCTGACTTTTAGTTGATGAATGGTCTTGAATAAGTCATTTAACTCCCTGCACCCTGCCAAATAGCAAAGTCTGTTCCATCACAGTGTGTTCAAGTGACTGCTATAGAGGATTTAAAAGTCCTCAGAAGCAAAAAAAGAGGCAAGAATTGCAAGTTGTAACAGTGGAAATTCCAATTAGATGCAAGGAAAAGATTACTTACATGACAGTGGTTAAACATTATATGTCAAGAAAAGTTTTAGAATCTTTGTTCTTTGAGATTTTCAATATTTAGTTCAACAACAACCTGAACAATGCAGCCTAACCATGAAGCTAGTCCTGCTCCAACCAGAAGGCTGGATTAGATGGCCTCCAGAGGCTCCATCCTACTTAATTTCTTGGCATTTAGAAATCTAGCATGGCAATAAGGGTGTTTTTTTTGTGTGTGTGTTGATGATTCTCCAGTATCATGAAAGAAAACTGGACTAATTTGTATGCCAGGGCTCAGAGGTGCCCTTGCACGTGTAAAGGAAATACAAACCTGGATGCTTATTGGATGCCAAAAGAAGCAGAAGGATTCAAAATACACCCAGTTTTCCATATTTTTAGCTAGAACTAAATTCTCTTAGAGCAGTGAATTCTCTTTAAGAATCTAGAGAAAAGAATTCCTCCTCCAGTCACCATCATTTAATGTCTGTTGGCTTCTATCAGAAAGAGCAGATAAAGAGACAAAGAGCTTAGGGAGCATTTTAATTATTTTTGAGTGTGGATAAGTTTGTATCAAAAAGTCTGGTGTTTGTGGCCAAAGTAAGTAGCTATCACCCAGCAGAAAGACAGGCTATAGAATCAGACTCCTATTTCTTACTCCTGCTGTTCACAACAAGTCTTTCTGGCATTCAGTTTCTACTGGCTGATAAAAAGCCTCCCATCAAACAGGACACAGACAAAAATGTGTATGCAATTGGCCCTGTAGACTTCAGACTGACAGCCAACAGCTCACAACTGAGGCACAGTGTTGCTGTTTTTTCAGGATTCTTTAGTCAAGCTTTATTCCTCAACAGCCTATGTGTGGCTTTTGCAACAATCACCTAATATGACTACCTGACCAATTCAGGGCTCACCAGAAGTTAAAGTATGTTATTAAAGGCATTGTCCAAATGCCTATTAATCACTGACAGGCTTGAGGCATTGACAACCATCCTAGGAAGTCTGTTCCATTGTTTAACCACTGCCTCGGTAAAGAAATGCTTCCTGATGTCAAGTCTAAACCTCCCCTCACACAGCTTTTAAGTCCTCCCCACACATCCTACCACTGGATACCAGGGAGAAGAAATCAACACCTCCCCCTCCACTTCCCCTCCTCAAGAAGCTGTAGAGAGCAATGAGGTCATTCCTGAGCCTCCTTTTCTCCATACTAGACAAGCCCAGATCCCTTAGCTGCTCCTCAAAGGACATTCCTTCCAGCCCTTTCACCAGCTTTGCTGCCCTTCTCTGGACACATTAGAGTACCTTAACATCCTTATCAATTGCAGGGCCCAGAACTGCACTGGGTACAGTGCAGTACAGCAGTACTGAAGGTGAGGCCACACCAGTACCAAATACAACAGGATAATCCCCTCTTTTGACCAGCTGCTTATGCTGTGTTTGATGCACCTCAGGATGTGGTTTGTCCTCTGGGCTGCCAGGGCACATGGCTGACTCATCTCTGCATTCACGCCTCAGTCATGAAGATAGTCATGCTGGAAGAAAAGTCAGTTCCATGCCCTGCAAGGCCAGCTGCCTCACACCGCCTCTGGGAAGACCGATGACCTGGAAGCCATGACTAGCTCTCTTCCATCAGCATTTCTGCCTAACAGGAATTACCTCATTGCACAAGTTGTATTCTACAATACTTTGGCAAGGTCCTGTCTGATTTATGGATTTTCGGTCATCTCAGATGAACAGAAAAGACGTTTAAGGAGGCAGACAGGCCAAAGAACATCTAACTGGAACTAGAATCCTGTAGAGAAAGGGGCTATTTTCTTTAACATCTAATATAAATACCTGATAGCAGGCAGGATGAATCTGACAGACACCACCCAACCTCCAACATACTCCCATTATTCCCCCTCCTCTATCCTTGGAACATTCTTTCATTTTGAGGCCAGCCTTCCTGGGATGTATCCTCTGTTCTTCCAGTGCTGTAGTCCTTCCTCAATATTGACAATTGGACTAAAGATTCTTCCTGTGTACTCCCTGTAGCTTAGACAGGTGACCTTCATCCTGAAGGAAATAAAACTAATGCAAACAAAACATGTTTCTGCCTTTCATCTAGTCAGCTCACTGGCAGCCTTGAGGTGGACAGTATTTCTGTTAAACTCAGTAGAGCTAGAGCTGAATAGCACCAAGGTGAAGGATTTAAAAATCCACAACTTTGCCAAGGAGCAAAGGTGGGCAGCTCACCTATTAAATATCTTTACAAGGCAATAGATCTTTCTCCCATTAGGAAGTCACCTTGAGTACAGCCTGAAATTACAACTTTCTGAGTATTAGAAGTTCCAGAAGCCTTGTGTATGCTTTTGCTCAGGTACATCCTGTCTGCACCCACGGAAGTAGCAGGCAAAAAAAAAGCACATTTTCTGCATTGATATCCATCACACATCATGCTTAGGATAGTCTAAACAGCAAATTCCAAGTACTTGTTCTCCTTTACCTCCCATATATGTTAAACCAAAACCAAATCCCTCTAAACATTTCAGTTGCAATTGCTAGATTGTCAGACATGATTACAGACAGTGACTTCAGGCTGACCTTTGTTCTTAGTGTTAGGAAGAGAAGGTTAGAACAAGATGTTGCTTTTTTAAAAAAACTTACTACTCCAGCAAAATGAACATAGGAAATAACTTAGACTTTTGTGTCAACAGCATTTGCCAGAGAGCTGATGAGAACAGGACAAGAGTGTCACTATTTCAAAGAGCTTTCATAATTAATATTCTCAGATGATTTTAGTGACATCATTTACCAGAAATACTCAAGAAGCACTAAAACCAGAAGAGATTACTGTAAGAGTATATGGTACGTATTTATTTTTAAAGCTGAAAATATATTCTTTATTACAGGGTTTCTGTGAATTTCATGGGTCTCAAATTCAACTAATAAGTGTGACAAAATTCTGAGTGTGGACTACAGTGTACACAAAATCTCCAAGGTATTTTTCTTTTCTAAAAATAATTCCTGAGAAATAAATCTATACTTATGGAAGAAATTTTTTAGAAGCAAATAAAAGGAGCAACATTATAAACACAGGTCGTATTTTCCTTGAAAACAAAAAAGCACATTGGACACTGTTACTACAAAAATTTTGACTGTAGCTTTCTTCACAGGACTTTTAAAAATTACTAATTGAAATTAGCACTTGAAAAATTACATTTATATATATATATTTAAAGGTATAAAAAAGTGAGATTTACTGGACAGCATGACAAATCTGGAGTACTGTTTATTTATTAGAGCTGACAGCTGGCTCCCAAGTTAAATGTTATTCTTAATTAATTAGATGGAGAAAAAAATGCACGAATTTGCGTTAATCAGTAGTTTCTAAGAGTTCTTCAACATCATCAAAGCAAAACTTAGAAAGAAAGGAAAACAGTTTGAGGCTGCTTGATATTATATATCTGACTAGTTCTGCACAAGTCCATGACATTACTTGCATGTTTAAAGAAAAAAAATATTTTTAATACATACTTGCATCCACCTAACAGGTTTTAATTGATATAAAGGAATTTGTCTGTTGATCTACTCTAAGGTTGCTTGACTGTGTCATTTGTATGAAACCCTAAGGTAATCTGATTTGACACAAAGACACAGGGTAGAGCAGTCTTACAGAATCCAGTGTCACTGCAGAATGACACATTCAAAACTGCTAAGCGTAAAAGTGAGGAAAATTTATTTTCTTGCTCTGAATTTAAAGAAGATTAATGCTACACAGACACATGCAGCTGTTAATGATAAAATCTTTGCCAATGCACTGCACAGGAAGAGACAAACTATGTTTTTGAAAAATAATGTATATGAAACATGGAAGATTAGTTTTTAAAAAAGAGATATTTCAAAACTGAAAGAGTCATCTTTGTCTATGTTAATGAAAATAAGGATATGAAATCAAGCCACACACAACAGAAACTAACAAAAAGACAGTGACAATTAATAGGTGTTGTTTCAAACTCTCCACATTTGCCTTCTAATGGCCAGTTAAATCTTTCACAATGTCTAACCACAATTTAAAAAGTTTAGAAAATGAAGTGAAGTGGAAAAGGCACTAGAATGGATGGTGCAAAGAATTATGCTTTTTTTGTCTGCACATCTTGAAAAACAGTCATTGAAGCCAGAGATATTTTTTATTTTTTTTTAAGTGATCCCCCTTTTTTTTTTTTTTTTTTTTTTTTCCTGGCACTCTGTTGCTGTCTGAAGCACTGAATCTTGTCATAGAAACCACATGTAGACACCAGCTACCTCTGCCGCTAGTCATGCAGTTCCAATTTCCTCTTATTCACTACCTGATGCTTTTCTCCTCTTCTATTGTCTTTCAAGTACATGCCTTCCATTTTTTATCTTAAGAAAAACCTCAACAAGCCAACCTCTTGTCTCTTTCAATTTCCTCTTCTACCAAGAGCAAATTTACGGGATTATAGGGGAAAACTTTAAATAAATTAGAGTAAACAAAACCATTGGGCCTAGTTATAGAAAGCAAGTAAGGAGAGCATGAATTAGCCCACAACTACTGAGTTAGTCCCTCTTGCCTTCCTTGGAAGGCAGGTAGCATAATAATTCATGAGCTTTTGGCCTAAGGGAATCAGAGCAAACATTAAATGCAGGCAGCCTGAAAAACCTGCAGTTCTGTAAAATACCTGTTGGAAATATTTTGATAAGAGGGATCTCAAAAGAGAATGTAATTGCTTGATGTCCTTAAAGAATAAATTTCCATCCTTTAAGAACAATCCTGAAAGACTTAGATATATTTTTTTCCAAACTACTATTCATATATAAACTAGACTTATTGATATTTATTTTCCTTAATCAGTGTGTTCCGGACTTTTCATTTCAGATTTCAAGTTTGAAGGAAAATTCCTATCATAAGTATTTATACATTTTTACTGACAGTACTAAATGTTTGCATACATGCAGGTAATTTGATTCATTTGTTGAAGCTTCAGTTTACAAATAAGCAATCTGTGATCTGTACACCACTGAAAAATATTGCACACCAAACTATCTGGTAAATTCAAACTAAGTTTAATGAAAATACAGGTGCATACCAGAAAATCTAAAGTTCCTTGGTGTAGGGAAGCTTAGGAAGATTCTCAAGCTGACATCATTCTCTAGAGGAGACCAATGAGAGGAACTGTAAAAGAAACAACAGCTTTATTTATTTATTTATTTATTTATTTATTTAAAAAAATAAAAAATGAAAAACAGAACCAACAAGAAGTCACCCAAAAACTTGAAGAGGAAATTATCAAACTATTAAGTTCTTCTGAGCACATTAACAATTAAAATAATGTTAGTACCTGGGGACTGGAAGGTAATAATTGTGATATCAAATTGTAAAGCGATATCCAAGGAACAAGAAACCAATTAAATAAAACTTTCATACCAAGTAAGTTGGTTGAAATTATAACACAGAATAGAATTTGTAGACGTAAAGATAAGTATGAAATGATGGGGTAGAAACAACTTTTTTGAAATGGCAAATCACTGCTTGCAGGTGTTTTGGAGTTCTTGGAAGAAATATAAAAGTCAATGAATTAGTTCAGTTTGAAAGATAAAACAATAAGCAGGAATCAATGGCTGTTTTCTGCAATAGATGTTCCAATTAGGTCCTGGTGAGATCTGGTTTTTTATTATCTTGAGCTGAAAAAGGAAAAAATAACGAGGTGACAAAGTTTGTTGATATGCTAAATTGTTCAGGATGATAAAACCAAAGTGATGCATGGAGATTCCAGAAAGTTCTCATATTATTGAGTGGCTGGGCAATAATTTGACAGGCAAGACTGGATAGTGGTAAGTGTAAAGTAATGTAAAAGTTAAAAAACCCAATCTTTATCATACAGAGTGATGGACTCTACACATACTATTTCCATTCAAGAATGAGATTATATTAAAAATAGTTCTATGAAACCATAAACTTAATAATCATTCCCAATTTAAAAAAGGGAATATGATCAGAAAGCCAATAGAGAAGAAAACTAAACATTATTATCATGGCTTAAACTATTGGACAATTACATCTTGCATATTATGTGCAATTCTTTTAGCCCTGTCTCACTAATAAGATACAGAAAAGCTAAAAAAGGTACAAAAAAGTTCAAAATTCTTGTCAAAGCTGATGGGGCCTTCTGCAACACTAGGGAAAGTAAGCACTGATCCTAATATAAACAGCAGTCTTACAGTCATTTATGCAATAATGTCTCTTACTCTCAAAACATTTAGCCTCACTGAAATTATTTCAGAAGTATTTCATTCTATTTAAAATAATTTAATCAGTGTTCGTAACTTCCCATTCTTTGTGTCCTGTGTTGTTAAGAAAGAATATTTATAGGAAGAGTGGTGAAGACAGTCCTCCATCTTGTTGCATTCAGACAAGAGATTATCGGGGCAGTTTAATAGAGTAGTTTAAGATGCAGATTTTGAGGATTCAGAACAGTAAATCTGAAGACTTAATTTGCAGTTTCTGAATTTTATTATAAGTTTGATCCTGCTGCTACTACAGACAAGGTTGTCATTGAAAATGAGAAGTAAAGTAACAGGAAAATGATCTCCCTAAACACAATCCTTAAATAGACTTATAATGGGAGGTCTTCCATGAAAACAGATAGAAAGATATCAAACAAAAGTTACAAGATTTTTACATTTGAGACTGAAAATCAATACTGAACACTTATGGGGGGTTTGGTTAAATCTTAATCTTGAAATCTTGAGATCCTTCAAACGTGAAAATAAGCTCTATTAAACTGTAAAAGATCCCACAAAAGAATTCGAGACTTAACAGATAGAAGGGTAACGTGATTAATTGATCAACCTGAATGACTGCAGACCACTGAGAAAGAAACTGGTGCTCAAGGAAAAGAAGCAAAGCCTTTTAATTCCTGATCAAATACAGAATTACGTAACATTATTGTAATTGTCAGCGATGTATCTACATGGAGTAATGTCTTTCAGTTCTTTAAGATTTCTATGGGGAGGATGACCCATAAATCTGTCTCCATAATTACAAACTTTACAATAAACTTTTCAGCTATGTTGGCATCAGCCATGCCTACAGCTTTACAACTCTTCCAGGAGTTTTCAGAGTCAAAAGTTTTAGAAATATCGTGGTTGATTTGCTGGTACTTACACACTTATTTTAAAATGTCATATCCTCATAGACTGCACCACTCTCCTAGTTTTACACTACACCATTTTGTGTTATTAAAAATCAATATCTGAATATTGTGATAATTCAGAACCTTTAAAGGTGAATTAGGGAAAAAAATGTCTCTTTTATCTGAGTTGTTTTATGAACATCTAAGAAGGAAGAAGAAAGGAGGAGAGAGTAAACAAGATAAAAAAATCTGAATTCAAACATTTATTACTTCCAGAACAATGTAAAATAACTTTCAAGAGTACCTGGGTATTTTTAAAAACCAAAACCTGATGACTATTTAGATTTCATTATTTAAAAGACAAGGACATTTGTATGGGGTGCAGGTGCCCAGTCACTTGCAGGGGGCTGTAGGAGGCCCCATGCCTGACACAGCCAGTTCCAGCCAGCTCCAACATGCCCCACCCGCCCTCCTCAGGGCATGGCTGGACCAAGATGGTGGTGCCTCTGGAGAAAATATGCAAGAAAGAGCAAGGTAGGGGGGAAGGAGGGGAGAAACACAAGAAGCAACTTTGGGAACACCAAGGTAAGAGAAGAGGGAAGGGGAGGAGGCAGTCCAGATGCTAAAACAGAAATTGTCTTGCAGTCCACGGAGACACCATGCTGAAGGAGGTATTTCCTTGCAGCCTGTGTAAGGATCCATTCTTGAGTAAAAGCGTGAGGAGGAAGGAGCTTCAGAGCAGAGCTGTTACGGACTGACCACAACTCCCATTTCCCATTCCCCTGTGTTGCTTGGGGCAGGGGAGGGGACATAGAGGACTTGGCAATGAAGTGAAGTTGAGCCTTACAGTGAAATAAACAAGGGTGGGAAGGAGGTGTTGCTTTGGTTTGTTTTTAGTTTTCCAATTCTGTTTTAGTTGGTACAAAATTAAAATAATTTTCCCCAAGTGGAAACTATTCTGCTGGTGATGGTAGTTGTTATCTCCCCATCTATCTTAACCCATGAGCTTCTTCATGTGATTTTCTTCCCCCATCCCATTGAGGAGGGGGAATGAGAGTGCAGCTGGGTGGGGGTCTGCCAGCCAGCAGAGGAAAGCCCACCATGACACTATACACATATTAAACCTGGAAGTCTCCCAATCCAGACAGATTGACTCTAAAATCTGGTTCTATATGAAGACATAATGTGAAGATTAATCTTGAAATGCCACATATAAAATTTAAAACCATATCTAGGTCTAGATACAAATGACATTACATTTAAAGAATACTTGCTTTGAGAATTACATTTTGGTGTATAAAATATGTGTTGATGCAATGATGCAAACTAAGTAGAACATGAACAAATGTATTTGATTATAATAATACACTGCAACACTTAATAGTTTTTATTTTGAACAGCAAAATAAAAAATGTGGGCAATATATATCTCTTATATTCAAGTCACTTGCAGTTATATTTCCTGTGACTTCCCAGGTCACTTGAGAGAGTTTTGAGCTTTAAAAATTCAAAGCATTTTAGTCAGACTGTAGCAGCATTATTTTAACTTGTTGATTTTAAGTTACACTTATTTTAATCTTTAGTAGGTGGGAGAGAAATATAAAGTTATAAAAAATCACAAGGATTGGAGTAACATTTTAAAACACTGAATCAGGCAACAACGAAAACCAGCAGCCATACTCATTTAGCTAAAATAATAAAAAGTCTGAGGTTGAAGTACTGTGCATAAAGTAAAGGTTTTCATGTCATAAAGTGAAATACCCCAGTATTCAGTGGTGCAGCTTTAACTTTGACAGCTTCAGGTTCTATGGCAGTTACTTTTTATGTAGCTCAGAGTTATGCTTTGCTGTTGAATCCTTTGGAGAAGCACATATTAGAGTGGAAAATCTTTCTGGAGCCTATTAGAAGTCATTAAACAGGACAAATATTATTAAAATTAGATAAAATTCATGGCAGCAGTTGAGGGACCAAAGTATAGAGGGTGAAGGATCCCTTCCAGTTTAATTATGTTAATTTGGGAGGAATGTAAGAAAATTTGAGTGGAAGAAAAGTGTTTCCATCTCAACTCAAAACAGGTATGATGAGAAGCACTTATTGTCTCAGAGTGGTAATAGTTAAATTTAATTAAATCAGAACTCACATTTTCAGACTAATTTATTGTTTTTTAAAAAATTGTGGTACTAACAGGATGAAAGCCTAACATAAATCTTCAAGACAGATAGTTTTCCATTTAGTTACTGGTACACTAGTTACTCATCACTGGTATAACAGTCAGAAAAGCCATCCTAGTATTAGTTGTTTTTAAACATGACCTTTTAGCTTTAATTCTTCATTGACAGCAAATGTCTAGAAATTACAGTTTTGGTTACATTTTATTTTCATTTCCTGTGATCTATGCATATATACCCACATATCAATTTGTAAATAAACTCTTTTCATCTTTGGGTAGTTCTTGAATGCAGTAACATATGCTGAAACAAAATGAAAATATTATGAAAAAATACAATTTCAACCATTTTCTGTGGGTAAAGAAAGCAAGCTGTGCAGAAAATACACATTTCCACAGGAAAGGTGGCAAGAAATACAATTGCAGGTATTTTTCCTTCTCAGTCTGTACTGGGCCAGTGGCCCAGTATACTCAGAGAATGCACCCCTTTCTACTGGTTAAACAACACAGCACCTATTCACTCTTCCCAAGACTTAATGGGACAAAATCCTCCCTGCACAGGTATTAAACTCTCCAGAACATCTGGTCAGATTTTTGGAAATGGTTGCTGCCCTGTGTTAGCTCTCAAATTTTGCAAAGAAATTTCTGGGGATATCACCTGTTGACTTAGGCCAAAAGTGTGGCAGCAGTCATCCCAGAAACTTTGTAGTACTGACAATAGTACCCAGAAATGTTTACTAAATAATATACTAATACAGACAAATTGTTCTTCCGGTAGGGTTGTGCGTCACTGGATTCATACTGACTGATTAAACATACTGACTGCCAAATATAACCTTCTGTACCCTAGATTTAGCACAGGTAGGTAGCCTGAAGATAATAGATATAGCCTGGACATTCAACATATAGGGGTCTTCATCTCCAGAGGTTCTCACAGATTTCACTTTCGCTATGTGACAGTTCCACTATGTGACAGGCTCTGTGACAAATGTTTGTTTTTCTGTCCTTGTCTGAGCAAATCGATTGGTGAGATGTGGTTTTGAAGGTGTTTTTTTTCAACATATACATGCATTTGCTGAAATGCGTTAATGGTAGAACATGTGCAAGAAAAAAGTCAAATTGCTGGGTCAGTAGCAGTCATGCTGTGCTTTGCTCTTAGTTGGCATCATCCTTTGAGAAAGTTTTTATTTTCTCACAAGCAAGTTATGATCTCACTGTTTTGTTTTTTTTTTGTTCTGGAACTGTATGTGGTAGTACCCAACAGTCACAGTTAATCACACTGTAACTTTAGTTAATCATTTAGCATATGTGGGTCTGAGCAGAGGAGCACATTAGCATACAAGGACCAAGCAATTGACAGCTGTGAATTTCTGAAGCAGGCAGTGCTACTAAGAAGAAAATAAGAATTTTCAGTATTCCTGGTACTAAACAGTCTGTACTCAGAAACATTCCTGGGTGGAGTACAGTCAGAAGATAGAATCCTAAATATCCACATTGAAGGAATGGTACAGCCAGGAATAGGGAAGGATAACCTAGTTATGCAGGACATTGTAATGACAAAAATACCATCATTCTACAGAGTTTTGCCAGCTAAAATATGGAAATATTTTTGCCTTATCTCCATTTTTCCAGGCTTATCACTTCTGCTGTATTACATCCTGATATCGTACGTGTCCCTTGTACAAAGTACAGGAAGAATGGAAGTTGAAGAAAAATAGACTTTCCACCACTTGTGCATTTGTTTTTCCAACACCAAGGAATTTTCCCTCATTCCTTCACAGCTCCTTTGAAATTGTTTATGACACCAGCCTTGGTTTGACTTTGAGACCAAGTTAATATAATGCATAAAGTATTCTTGTCATACTTGAGAAATCTTTCTTTACACTGTAACCACATTCACACCACCACTCTCCAAACATATATCTGTTTTTTTGCTGACTAATTTGCTGACCAATTCCCACATCCTGTCACCTTGTGAGCATGCTCAATATTAATTTTATTTATTTATTTATTTATTTTTACTCAAGTGACCAGTCCCTACAGATAATGAGTCTTCTAGCAATGACTCTTTGAACTTCAGGGAGGAACTTCCACTATTCTAGAAAAAACTCTCTGCCTGGAAGGAATGCCTTTGAAGTTTTCAGCAGGGAGGTCTTGACACAAGTCTGCAGTCTCAGCATTTACGTAAAAATGGAACAGCCCCCAGATCCCACAGTTAGAGCCATTCTTCAATTTCTTCAAATTAGAGGTTTAATAAAGCCCCAGATTTAAAAATATTTTCTATTTGTAAACTTGCAAACCAAAATCAATAACTGAACTAATTTCAGACATAATTGAATGACCCCAGAAACAAAATAGAATCTGAGAATCATCAGGGACTTCAGAGCAGCTTTCTGGCATCATTGCAATTTCTTCCCCTGCGCATTAGGATTTGCAGAAAGCACCTCAGGATAGTTGGTACAAAGAGGCAGGAAGTTTACTGCACACTTGCACATTCCGAGTGTCCACTCCTGCAGAGTGAGGTCACTGAGTCCTGGAAAGACATCTGAGAGAATTAAACTAATCTCATAAACTGACATAATCTGAGAGGAATTAGAGAAAGATGTAAAGGAAAAAAGAGTTATTAGTATTATAGAAAAGCTGCATAGCACAAATAAAAACAAGTTTCTAAAAATGCCTGCAGGCAACTCAAATTATAGGCTGAGTGCTATCTTCAAATTATTTATGGGATAGTTTTTGTTTAATTATGACTTCATTTCATCAAGTTGAAAGCAAGCGTCAGCATGAAAAGCAGTAGGAAGCCAGATTTAAACCTTCAGCAGGAATGCTGGAGAAATAATGTCAGAATCATCAGTTTAAGACTGACAAAGTCATACAAACTGAAGGAATTCAAAATGGGTCATGCACTTCAGATGACCTCCACAGGACCCTGTGTACTATATGTACTATAGGGCACAGGGCCAAGTTGGTTTTTGTTTTGTTTTTGTTTTGTTTTGTTTTGTTTTTTCTTAAGCAGTGCACTGTATTTATGACTTTAAAAAAGGAAGTTGCTGAGGGCAAATACATTTGCAAACTATCCATGTCATTTGGTTTACTATAAGAAAGAGAACTTTAATCTCAAATCTGAACAAAGCAGCCAGCTTTTGTTCGTGACTTTCGAGCCTAATACAATTAAGATCACATTTTATTGGTACAGCAAATCCATTTCTTTTATATATAAAGCAACTGTCTGGATTATAATTAATTAATTATAATAAATTAAAACTAATCTAAAGCAAACAAAAAAGACACTGGGATTGTGGCACTGTTGAGAACAGTGTTGAAAAAATATGTGCACAATATTTGGAATAAATTTCCATCTCTTCTGAAATTTTTCATCCTCACAACATTAAGAGACATGGATGAGATCTTTCACATATCTTCATAACAGGAGACACAAAGCATGATATCCTGGATCAACCAGAACTGATTGATCAACACAGTCAGGACTAAACCCAGACAAGATGGACTTGTATTTAGTCTCTGCAGTGCTACTCATAATTCTTTTTAAAATGCCTGCTGACACAATCCTTGAGAAGGATGTTCTGTAAATGTGATACGTAAACATTATCAGAGCAATGTAAAGTATGCATCGGTTTAAAAGATATTAACAGAGTAACAAGGTTTTATCTTCCAGTTTCCTGATAATTCCATATTAGTGTCATCAAGGTAATACCTAACACTTCTGTAGGAAGCCCTGGCATGCAGAATCAGCTTTAGGTAGAAACCCTAACCGTCGACTCTTGAGATATCTGAAATTAAATAATGATTCTTGAGTGCAGTGTGGCATCCATCACCACAACCAGGGAAGAGCAAAACAACAAACGAGTAGATCTCTAAAATCACAGGCTGAGATTAGGCTTTCTCAAAGAGCCATTGCCAGAAAGGTTGTGCTGTGCCTGTGGTCTGAATGCTGCTGACAGCTGGATGAGACACGATCTAAGTTCTTCAGCATGTTCTCTGATCCTTTGAACTGGTGTTGCAGAAAGCAATTGCATTGACTGTTGTACCATTTCCCCAATGAACTCTGCAGTCTGAGTGGAGACCAGAGTATTCCTTTTGCTAAATTTTACCTTGCAGAAAAAAAGCATAGATCTAATGGATTAAGTTAGTTAACAACCATTCAGATTGAGGATGAACCTGAATACTTACATGGAACCATGTCAAGACTTTTGAAAACACTGCAAAGATAAAAGTAGAGCTTCCCTATTGGTAGTGCCACTTTATTATCTCAGTCTTGAGAAACTTTTTTAAGAAACAGATCAATAACAAATAATATGAAAACTCACCTATAGCATCCACAGAAAATGTTAAGGATAGTTGAATGAACATATGAAGCCTGAAATAATGAAAAAATAACTACCTCTGTAAATCACAAATCAAACCCTTTTCCATTAGAATAGGGAAAACAATAAACCAAACCAAACCAATCAATCAAGCAAACAAACAACAAAAAATCAAAAACAAAACAAGGAAAAAAAAGCACTGTCACTTCACACACAATTATTGTACATGCTGTTGGAAGGAAACATTTTTATAACAACACATAAACTAATGGATGAGGAAGCCTGACCAAGAAGAACAAATACTATTTAAAACAAATGGGCTGGTAACTAACCACTTCTATCTGAACACTTGTGAGGTAGGCAATTTGGGCAAACATATCCAGGTTTTTTGAGTCTTTCTGACACTATAGTCTTTATATTTCTTGTACATTAAAATCTACTTTGTAAACTGTAAAAATATTATAATTCCAAGTATTTATTGGAATCTCATGCAGGGTTTTTTTGATATTATTACTATCACTAGTGTTGCAAGCCAATGCCAGGGGCAGCGATAAACCCCCCTGGCATCGACTCGCGACAACTAGACATTAGTAGTAGTAGTAGTATTTGCAAATAATACCTAACCATCAACACTGTTTCTTCCAAAGTCATTTCTAATACTATATCCAGGGTAACTTCAGTTCCATTTCATCAATATTTAAAATAACATTAAAGGCAACAATTTTTCAATACTCCTGATATGGAAAGAGATCAAAGAATGTATGGGCCCATGTAAGCTAGACCTTCTGAGGGAAGATCTTGAAAGCCTCTTCCTCCCTTCTTGTGCCTTCTCTGCAAGGCTTTATTCCCTTTAAGGCAACTGGATTAGAGAGCACGAGTGAAGTGATAAGCAACTTAGTGATCTGCAGAAGAGGAGGAAAATATTGCATGAGCTTCAAGCTCTAGCTACTTATTCAAATGGCCTTTTTAAAGGGACCAGTGTTGACTGGACCAGGTGGAGGCAATGCTGCCTCATGTCTCTGAAGCATTTCTCTTTTATTCTAGAATGATGTGCTGTAACACTGATGGACATTTGTTTCAGAATATTATATGTGCAGTCATCTGGAGTGGGATTTAGCTTCAGACTTATACACCTAAATTTCTCAGTGCAGATATAGCACAGACTAGAAAAGCAATTCTGCTAACGATAACATTAATATTTCAAGGCTGGCTAGCTGAATAAATCTTTAGGATCCATTGACCATGCTGACTGGTTCGCCAATAGCTACAATCAGAGCTTAAGCATCTGGCAGACATGTCAGTTCTTAAATTTAAGAACCTGACTGTGAATCACAGCCTTGGGTCTGTAGTAGCCACCTATACAATAGCTGTTATAACTAGTATTGCAGATAAAAGAGTCTTGTGTTTGATGAATAGGCAACACCATCTTCTATTTCCTTTCAATTTTACTTTTCACTTCCTTTCAAGGTTTTGAAATTAATCTGACCAGGCTTTGTTACTGGCAAAATGCTGAACTAAACCTTTTGTTCTTTTAAACCACTTCAGTAGAAAAAGAGAAAGCAGAAGGCAATTAAATTCTACTGGAACTGTAATCTGCAATTTATGTATGCCAATTCTGTATGGACAGGAGTTATGGAGAGCATATGTTTTATATAGTAGGACATATGGCCTCAGTTATCGTAGCTATTGAAAATAAAAACAAATTGTCTACTCTCTATTCATATTCATGTAAATGACATAGATTTCCAGTTAAGCCAATAGCTTTGCAGTGGTTTTACTCCATTATAAGATAGAAGAGAAAAAGGCTCCATAAGTTAATTCCTCTGTCTTCTTATGTTAGCTTTAACAGAATCACAGCTTTATTAATTTCAGCTGTATTACCTCTGGTTTACATCTATGTAAATGAGTGGGGAAATTGATATAGAGGTAGTTTTTAAAATAATATCTTAAAAGTACCATTTGTAAAAAAAATCACATCAACTGAGTGTTCATTTGCAGTAACTGAGACATGTTTTAGTAATGCAATATATTAATTTGTCACTTCAAACAAAAAAATCCAACCCCAAAGTGAAAAGTTATTCTACTTTCCATATGAAATATTGCTTGAATTGGTTATTGTTTGCTAATTTGGAGGTTCCTTAATTTGAGGTTCATTATACTGAAGCACAAAGCAAAACAGTATAGCATAATGTACTTTTTAGGTTACTCCCTGCATGGGGGAAGTGTCAGAACACTGCCTTACAAGGCATTTACAGGAAATCCTACCTTTTCTTTGCTCATCTTCAAACTTCTTGCTGATTTTATAATTTCAAATATGTACACTTCTGCAAATTGCAGAATTTCCCTCTAATTTTCAGTTGTATACAGTTACCATTACTACTTATGTCATGACTACTATAATGCTGTAGCATGATCAGAGAAACAGAAATGGGACTGTTTTCTAATTTCGTTAACTGTAGCCTCTTTCACAAGTCCCATTCTAGATGTGTGCTTTTTTATTCATATTATATTTCAAATAAGCAACACAAATTTACACTCCCCACTTGACTGCAAGTCACTACTGTATATTCAAGTTCAGCTTTAGCTGTCCGTTTAAGAGTCTTAGAATACTGCCATGAACAAACTAATGCTTTAGACTCAGCAACCTGACCAATTTGTACAACTCAAGAACTTTCTGACTAAAGGATGCTACAACCCTGTTATCAGGCTACATACCTACATGGTTTCCACCACTAATTTTGTGTTTTAGAATACAAAATAGTCCAAGTAATCTAAATTTTAAAATATCACCCAGTTTTAAACAGAATATTGTAAGAAGATACTAGTGTCAGAACATGCCAGATATTTGTTGATACTTTTAGTTAATTAATTAGAACCACTTTATTGTATTGTTCGCATTTCACAGTATCTTACTCCCTGAGTACTCCTGGGAGGGTTAGAAGGGCTGTGGAAAATCTCTGTCACTGAATTGCTGGAACACTTATCTGTGAAGGCCTTTGTTCTGTTCCTCTTGCTGCCTCCACACACCTAGTCTGTTATGTACAAACCACGTCAACTTCCAGGACAGCAGTTTCACTCCTCTGGTGGTGAGACAGAATTATTGCAGTTACAGACCTGAAAAAAAGACATTACATATGGCAAGGACATATTCTTTGACCATAAGGTATTTTTTTTATTTTTAAGGCACTTGTCATTATTTTTAACTGCATTATATATGCTGTTTTACTTGGAGGTCAATATTCTGTACTGGTTTATCACCTTTCCTCACTTTCTGGCTTGCTCTCAAGGGTTGAAGTTTCTGGATCTTTCTGTCAGACAAATAATAATTTCAAATTACTTTTAAATATTATTTGAAAGTCTGTAATTGTAGGAAAAAAAGAACCCACAAGACCCCCAAAGTAAACAAAAACAAAAAACATAAACAAAAACTAAAAAAAACCCACCACAACAAACCAACCAAATGAACAAACAAATAAAAAAATCACCACCAAACCCCACTTACTCTTTGTCTAGAAATGCAAAAACAAAAACTAAGGGATGGGCAGCATGTCTCTAGGAGAAACATTGAATGTCCTTAACGTTGACCCCGCCATGGGATCCACAGAAGGAAATGACTGTCCTATTTGTTTGGTTACCTTCAGTGCAATTCTAGTTAGAAACAGCATTCTGGCAGCTCAGTGGCTCCTGTACTTCTACCCAAGGCTGTGATCTGACAAAACAGGCCTGAGAAAACAGAATTTGATCATGAAATGATTTTATAGAGGTTATAATTTCCACTGGGCAAGTCTGCAGAGTGTCCTTGGAAAACTCTGCGTTTTATGCCAGCTGTAACTAAATGCACATGAATTAAGAATGAGCTGCCAGGTGGCTAGGGACATAGTTTTTACACCAAAAAAAAAAAGAGACTACACTGTGAAAAAAAAGTACTTGGAACTAAATGCTGTAGCAAAATGTGGTTATTTTGAAATTTGTTATATAACATGGGTAAAGGTAATTTCAGTCAGTTTAGACAATTAGAGAAGAGCAGTACAATGAAAGCTGACACATAACACACCAAAAAAAGAAAAAAAAGACAGTGTGAGTCCTTGGTACATAATTTTAGAGACACATCATTGCTTTTTATTAAAACTAGGCTATTTTTCTCCTTATTACAAAGTTATGTTACTAATAAGTAAACCAATTTTAACTTGTAACATTCATTATAGCAACAAGTAAGAAGAGCAGTAGGTACTCTGCTTAGTCGTACTCCAGTAAAAGGGAGTAAATTGATGCCATCTTCCTTCACCTGAGAAGGTGTCACAGAAGAAGCAGGTAGGCTCTGCTTACTGCTGCCAGCAATCCTCTTCATTGAAATCAGTGAGACAGTTATGTAAGTGTATTGTTCTTTAATTTCTAGGAAACTAAGAATGACAATTTTCTTCCTGTATTACTCTTTACTCAGAGTAGAGTGTGTAGCCACAAGCAGTATTTTGCAGTTTATCCAGTTATATTTTCTGAAGATGGATGCGACATCCAAATATACCTTTAATGAAAACACCTCAAAACTCTGCATACAATGTAACGTCTGCTTCAAGCACACAGCCTGATTACAGTTGAGAGTTAGAGACTGGTGTCCATTAAGAATGGAATAAATTTTTTTCAGAATTTTCACAAGCAGCTAAGACTAACACCAAGACATGTGGAAGCAACTCTGCAAGACAGCCTGGTAGTTTTAGCTATAAATTCCAGAAATTTGCAGTGCTTCCTTATAGGATCTTTATTTTGGTGGCTACTACTGCAGTATGAAAACAGATTGTGATATCTCTGAGGCAAATGCCTGAGGCTGGGAGCTAGACAAACTTGGGGAAAACATACAAGGTCATTCTTACTATTAGCACTGCACTACAGATTTGTTATCTCTGTCGACACTGTCACAACTGCAAGATACTCTTGCAGTCAGCAGTGTCTTTGCTCTCTGCCATGCCAGGTTTCCAGTACTGTATCTCAAGTTACTTAACTGGAAATCTGGAGACCCAGGGCACCTATGAAGCAAAGATTCTGTTAAGTGTTGATGCCACTATACCCAGCAGAATGCTGGAGTGCTTTACTTTCCTCATCAGCTGCTCTCTCCACTGGCAGGTGATGTGTTCCCTTCTCATGCAGCAGGACACACCATGCTGGAGCAAGCTCAACAGGGAGAGGAGGTGGCTGTGATCTGGCATTAGCAGTGGACTTGGCTGCTCATTCCAGAGCTGATAACTTGCAGCTGCACCCTGAGGTGCTTCCAGGTCTGCTGAGCTCCACTGAAGCTAGAATCAAACCTGTTTTGAACATAACATGGTCATCACTCAAATTCTTCCTGAACATCATTATTTTTCCTCTGATTAGCCCAGATAGCATTGCTATTTCAAGACAGCAGATAATGCAAGATTCTTGTAACTGTAATGTATTCTTTAAAGTTACCAGAGCCATCCAAATCAGTGAAGACGGAAAAGGTCAAAAGCTGTAAAATGTTGAACTATTCTTCCAGAGGCCAGCTAATAAAGAAAACTGAAAACTCAACAGCAAGCTGTTAAAGTGTTATTTCTGATGCAAGTCTGCTATAGATCCCTATCATATTGCCTGACCATTGTACTAAGCCTAGAAATAGGACTTTTTTAACTCCAGAAGCTTCAGTCCAGCTCTGAGACATAGGATAAAGCTGCACCACCATGACGTATTACGTATAAAATACTAAAACACAGCTTTATTGCCTCCTTTGCTATAAAAGAAAAAAAGAAATAAAAAGGAAAAAAAAAAAGGGGAAAATAATGTTCTTCCATTCCTTTATGCACAATTTTTACCCTTTCTTAGGTGACAGATGTATGGTTTATCCCAGAACAATAAAATAATGACAATATCTCCATTTGGTACATAATTCTAATTGTACTCTGTTTTTGTTACAGGACAAAGACATAAACTAAGGACAACAGAAATATAGGTCCGTCTTGCAATATTGTAACATTAATTTCACTTCCTTTTAACAACAAGCTACATTTTTTTAATAAAGCAGAGAAAAAAAACAGTCCTGGTACTGATTCAAGTAGCCATTTTGTACAAGATCTTTATACCCCATGATAGTGTGGCCAGCTATCCAACCCCCTCATACCTTCATTTGTCAGCACATGGACAAAAATAGCTATCACATTTACAACTACCACTCTACACTAATCCAAAACTGAACTCAAACTAACTTTCAGACCACTAGTGTTGCCTTATAAATTTTTCACCATAATTATGAACTACAATATAGTGATACGTGACCTGAGGCAATGTATGAAACACCTCATGGATATATTAAAAAAAAAAATAAAATTAAACTTTGTTTATTTCTGATGTCTGTTCAACCTTCAGAGATAGCTGAGGTACCAGAAAGACTGGCAGCTGGGAATATCCACTCAAATTTATCCGAAAATATTGCCTTGGTATATTCTTATAAGGCATGAGATATTTCAGGTCTAGAAAGAAGTAATGGTCACCAGTCTAGATGTCCTGGAATGAATAAGGTCGAAGTGACCAGAAATGTGTATTTCAGAGTTAATACACATATTATTAAGAAACATGCTAGAGAAGATGGTGTTAATTATAATCATAGAATCATAGAATCACAGAATGATTAAAGTTGGAAGGGACCTTAAAGTTCGTCAGGTTGCAACCTCCCTGCTATGAGCAGGGACACCCCACACTAGACCAGGCTGCACAAAGCCTCATCCAGCCTGGCCTTAAACACCTCCAGAGAGGAGGCTTCCACAACCTCCCTGAGAAACCTATTTCAGTGCCTTACTGCCCTCATGGTGAAGAATTTCTTCCTGATCTCTAACCTAAATCTCCCTTCTTTCAGTTTAAAACCATTACCCCTTGCCCTTTCACTACCCTTTCTGGTGAAAAGCCCCTGCCTGGCTTTCCTGTAGCCCCTTCAGGTACTGGAAGGCTGCTATAAGGTCTTCCCAGAGCCTTCTCTTCTCCAGGCTGAATAGCCCCAGCTCCCTCAGCCTGTTTTCATAGCAGAGGTGCTGCAGCCCTTTGATCAGCTTCCTGGCTCTTCTCTAGGCCCTCTCCAACAGCTCCATGTCTTTCGTGTGCTGAGAGCACCAGAACTGTACACAGTACTCCAGGTGCGGCCTTACCAGAGCAGAGTAGAGGGGCAGAATCATCTCCCTGGCCCTGCTGGCCACACTTCTTTTCACACAGCCCTCAGGGCTGTAAGCACATGTTGGTGGCTCATGTTGAGCATCTCATCTACTACTACTTCCCCGAAGTTCCTTTCCTCAGGACTGCTCTCCAGCCATTCTCCCCCCAGCCTGTATTTGTGCCTGGGATTGTGCTGACCCAGGTGGAGGACCTTGCACTTGGCCTTGTTGAACTTCATGAGGTTGTCACTGGTCCACCTCTCCAGCATGTCAAGGTCCCTCTGGATGGCATCCCTTCCCTCTAGGGTGTCAACTACACCACACAGCTTGGTATCATCAGCAAACTTGCTGAGGATACACTCAATCCCACTGTCTATGTCTCCAACAAAGATGTTGAACAGCACTGATCCCAATAGTGACCCCTGAGGAACACTACTCATCACTTGCCTCCAGCTGGACACTGAACCATTGACCACCACTCTCTGGGTGCTATCATCTGGCCAATATCTTCCTATATCGGAAAGTTCAGAGGTTGTTATCAGGAAACAAAATTATGTGAGGAAAGGCCAAGAAAAATAATATATTTTAATTCTTTTCTAGATCTGTAGATAATATATATATAATTTCAGTTTTGTTTTGTTTGTTTGTTTGTTTTAAAAAAAAGTTCTCTACCAATCAAAATTTATTCTTCATTTTTTAAAAAGCTGAAAAATGACAACTGATCTTTGGTAATTATTAATGAATTGCAGTTCAGTAGAGTTTTGGGAAAGAATAGCATACTACAAACAGATTATGTTGCTCTAAAAGGAAAATTGCAAAGATGTTACAAGAATAAGAAATGAAGCTTTCATAAGGAAACTGGAAAGATCTGTTGTTTTATTTAGGTCTATCAGCTGTAGAAATGGATACACATTACATAAAAGTAAGATACTGTTACATTTTTACTGTGCTTGCTATTAAATTACTACAGAGGCTGATAGCCACAGTGTCCATGAGAAATAATACTGCTGAAATGGTATAGCTAGTGAAGAATTTTGATAAGACAATCAGAAATTGTTTTAGCGACCCACTTTCTACAGGGTATATATATAGCTGCACTAGGACTCCAGGCAGATTTGTAGATGAGAGATCTTATACTTAGAATTCCAGAACTTCCTAAACAATGCCAAAAAGCTGCATAAAGATGCTATGATGTGCTTCCAACTGTATTGGCACACACCATACACTCTAACTTGTTATCGTCAGATCTGAACATTAAAAAAGATTCAAAGAGTGAAGGTAGAGCTAAATTGAAACTACAATGAAGATGCACATTTTTAAACTTTAAGGGTGATTAGGCACTGGAATAACTTCTTATGGATGCAATGTTTTCTTTCTCACATGAGACCTTTCATACTATATTGTCTGTATCTTTCTCTAGAGATACACTCTAGATCAGTCAGAATATGTAAGTCTGTATACTGCCTAATGAAATTATGAGGATTATGTTGTGCCCAATATGACAGCATGATCATAACATGTGGCCTTAAGACTTATAAAGCCATGAAATCATGTAAGGGTTAATCATAATAATTCTGCTTTCATGCTAAAGTGATAAAATCTCTCACAAGTGAGTACATATAGGTGAAGAAATCATGTGAGGAGTAGGTAATCACCCTAACATGAGAAAATACATTAAAGTATAAAGAGTTTTATGAGATTTACTTTAATGTCCTTCCCATGATGAAAATAGCATCTTCATTAATATTAATACATTTCAGATATTGTTATTTGTTGTTTGACAGATGTTAACACAGTCCAACTTGTAGGAAAAAAGCAAATAAGCAAAGTGATCCTATTAGAGCATGTGCAAACATGCTGTGTAAACAGCTGTTTATTATCTGCATCAAAGCAAAACCTCCTATGTCTTAGCAACTGAGCCAGCAGAAGACCTTCACAACAACATGTCAGATTTTTCACCATGCAGAAATTACCAGTATGTAAACAACTGTCTGGCCATCACAGGGGGTGGAGCTGTCAGCTACCATGTTAAGGTCCAATTGACTGTTGTCTCTGGATATAATATAAGACTAAATTTTTACTCCTTTGCTGCTATACACTACTAATTAAAAACACCTGCATGACGCATCAATGGGGAGCACTTCATGGGACCATCTGTGGGTGACTGGCTGGCAGTGGCAGGTAACAGTCTGTTGACAGCTAACTGCTTATGCAACCTTGTATTTTCAGCCGGTAAATTAAAATTGCATTAATATTTATCACTTATTTGCAATGTTGACATTAAAATGTCATTCTTTAACCATCTTTCAAGATTTGACCCAGAGATTTTAAATTATTTGTGGTTAAATTAGAACACAATTTAAAAAAATCATTACTTAGAATCAACCTTCGTTGAAAAACATTACTTTCCCAGTGTTGATAAATGTGAAGTTAATCCAGTTTGAGTTGTTCCTAGCATCAGATAGCCAGATGTCTTATTTGGCCTTATTACTTTCCCATTTTAAAAGCATGTCCCTTTATCAGAAATATTTTTTCTTCTTAGACACAAACACTTTCAATTTCTTACTCTGAATACTTACATGGCAAGAAGGCAAAAGTTTTCCAATAATAAGGAAATCACTTGTAGACTGTTAATAAGTATCTCTTCAAACCCCTGGCAGATAAATCAAATAGACTGGATTTATTCAGTCTCTGACAGTAAAGGCAAGATTTTTAGTTGTCAGGTAATTCTTGTAGCTTTTTCTGAATCCACCTCAGTGTGAAAATTCATCTGAACAATTTTCCTTGTGTGGATGATGGTTCTGGACGCTGAGCGTCAGTTCCCACTGACACCCCTGATTATTTCAGTCTCGGTAAGAAGATAAACCTACTTCCAGTTTGTGTTTCTCTGTTCCAATCTGCTATTAGCACAAGTCTCATGGAATTCACTAGAAAAGTGGCTTCCAGTTCCTTGTCTGCCTTCCATAGTCCTCACAGCGTATGGTTTCTCATTTAGTCCTTGGTGTCATTTATCTCAAAATAACTGTTCCTAAAATGATTCCACCAGCTTGGACACATCTGTCCATGAGACCACACTCTCTACACATCATTTTGATGGATGTGAGCCAGATCAAGTATCAGAAGCTAGGTATGCTGGATTTATGTCACCTATGTTTTCTCCTATATTAGATGTATGGTGTGCTGTCATACTAAGCAATTCAGCTATTTCCTGTAAGTCTCAGCATCAAGCCAGAAGGCCAAGCAGCGGTTTTATTTATGTAGCACTGAGAAATAAGAGGTGGGGGGTGGTGGAGGAAACACACAGCAAACTAAGGAGAATGTGAAATAATTTCAGAACACTTTGAGAAATAATCTCAGAAATAAAACAAGGCCAGGTGGATTCTGATGGGTTAAGTAAGTCTACCTGAGTTCATTCGTTCTTGTTCAGAGGATGACCTATGAAATCTCCTTTGCAAACATATTCCCAGTCACAATCAATAAGGCTATCTGAAATACTTATTTGTCATGTGTTTTACCACTCACCACAACCTTGCAAAACTAAATGCTGCCTCCCTAACAAATTCCCATCCACTCTAGGTATATTGGTCAGGATGGGGAACCTTCACTGCACCACTTTCAGAGTAAAGACAGACCTGTTATTCTGGGTGCAACCTGCCTGTGATCCTTTCTTAACCCAGCACAGTATGAATGTAACAGAGGGAATAAAGCTATGCATCAGCAGCAAAAAAGAATTCTCCTGCAGTAGGTATGTTAGAAATTAATTAGTCTTACTCTTCATGCCAAACTGAGATGGCAGTATCTCTTATTAGATTAAGAACCCCTAAAACTTTTTTAAAAAATTCTTTCTAACATAAACAGAGTGAGAAAAAAAATAAATAAAAATATAAATAAGACAAGAAGAAACAAAATGAACTGAGAAAGACCAGAGAAAACAAAGACACAAAAATAGTATTTTCTGTGGGAAGATTTTTTAACTAGATAATTTCCTCTATTTCTGTGTCAAGAATTTTCTGTAAATTTTAAATAAAGAACTTTCCATGAATCTAGGACTCCTCAAGTTAGTAGCAGTAGTCTTTTTTACTCTTTCTGTTTCAAGTGAAATAAAACTTATATAATTTGTAGCAATAATCCCACAATTTCACAAGAAGGAGCATTTTGCCAGTGTTACCTGTGACTCAGTGGTGTAAGAACCATGCAAGAGAGTGGTAGCTGCAATATAATTGTACTCATGATAAAAGAGGGCATGAACCCTCTCTCCCTGGCACATATTACTAGTTGAGTATTCTAACCACTGCAATAGCTGAAATTATCATTATTAACATATGTTAAGAAAACTCTGAGTAGATTAGGCTATTAGAGAGTTTAGCTGTAAGGAGATCTACAGGAAAATTGGAAAATCTCAGGCAGCCCTAAGCAGAAGACAAATACAGTCTCTTGACACCCCAGGATCATGGCTCACTCAAGCTTAGACAGTTCTGCTTCCAGAAGCCATGTGATGAAAAATATGATTGCTGCGGACATTGGAAGAATTTTAATATTTCTTTTTGTTACTGCGAGGTACCTACATTCTTCCTAAAATGAAGTACAGGCGTGTAACAGCTTGTAAAACTGGGTCCAAGTGGTCAGCACATGAACAACGCAACACTTAAAAGTCAATGACACAACATAAATACATTAATATTCTGCAGGTAACAAAAAAAACACAACAAAAAAACCCAAACCAAAACAAAAAAAAAACACCAAACCAACCGAACTAACACTGTTCTTGCAAGGCTCTTTATGCTATCCTGGCATCAAGTGGAAGTGTGTTGTATGTTAACATAGACATTCAAAGGTCATTGTTATAGGGTTAGTAGCATATTTATCATAAGCATAAACTCAAAATTTCAGTTACCTGGTAGAACAAATGTTCAGCAGAACAAGTAATCATGGCAATTTTGTTCCAGTAACTTTTTTACAGACTTATTTAATAAATGAATAGATATGAACCAATGAAGGAATGATATTATGTGATGTTTTCTTCCTTTTCTGTCTTTTTTCTTCCAACTCTTGCTAGTCCTGAGCTTGTGGATCTGATCTTGTATGTGACTACTTGCTACAGGGTAATGCAAAGGCCAAGGACTTAACAACATTTAAGGAGGCATTAGATTTATACTGACAGGAAGAACGGCCAGTGTTGTAAAATTCCAAACTTAGAACATTAATACTATTAAAAAATCCTAGCAGGAGTGTAAAGCTTTCTGAGTTAAAATTTATGCTGTAATTAGTAGTTTGTGAGAAAAAGGTCAAATTATCCCATATCTATTTTGTGTGAAGATTTTTGCCCACCTGACAAATTCTGGACCAGCCAACATCAAATTATATATGGCCATGTACAGTAAGTCAGATTCAAAATTGTAGTCCCTAGGTTAGGATGTCTGATATATGTTTCCTCTAAGCAGGATCAGGGCAGACTGTGCATTTAATGAGCACAGTGGGGTTTTTTTAAACCAAATTTCATTAGGGGCACAGAGTATCTGGATGCCTGATGGAACGTATATATTGATCTCTACTCTGTCTGTCTCTACTCTTTTTCAGACTAATAAATTATCAGTGAAAGCATATAGAGAAAGTGCTTTTACAAAGGCATTTCATTCACAGTTGTGGGGTTTTTTTTGGGGGAAGGGGGAGATTAAAATAATTGAGAGTCTAGGTCATTCAGTGGAAAGACAGCTCCAGACATGTGAGCACATACACCCGTGTTAGAGCTCTGTTTAAGAGCTATGGCAATTTGAGAAGAGCATCTAGAATTATAATTTTCCTTTTCTTTCAAGTCGTAATTAAGAATTACAGTGGTGGTCACACTGTGCCTCCCCACAGCCACTGAAGATGCTCCCATGTGAAGAAATGACTGTGGTGCCTCTTGAGGAAGATGCATGCTAGCCCTGCAAAATGTAGTGATCTAATCCCTCTATATAGTTACCTTTTTTAGCATCTCAAATACATCTCAAAGATGCATCTCTTATCCAGCTCTTTAATTTACCTCTTTAAAACAAAATCAGATATCCTGGTTTGTTTTTTTTTTTTCCTAAAAAAATACACAGTCTTTTCAAGAGATTGTTTTTCCTTAGAAATTTGAGTCTAAGGAGCTAGTTGACTCACATGGAAACCATCAGCTTCTTTTCAGTAATACGTTACTCATACGTATGTCATTCTCAAAAAAATTCAGGAAAGAATCTTCCTTCATCTATACCCCGAGGCTCAGTGAACTCTAGCAGTGGCAGGCCAGCCGTGGGGAAGAGATTTGAGACTCTGGACACATCTACTGAAAATTCCCTCATTGGAATGATCAAACACTAGATGTTAAATCTGTACATATATTTTTGTACCAATATTTAGTTGTCCATTAACTTTACTGATTTCTTGTGTCAGACCAAATCAAACTTTTTCTGGTACTGTCTGTGTGAGTCTTTAGGGATCCCCTTCAAAGATCTGTGCAATTATACCTTTGTGGAGCTATAATCTAGGCAATGTCAAGTGTATTTCCACCAGGAGCATGCCACTTTTTGAGAAGCAACTAGTTTTGACATAGGAACTATGAGAAAGGATCCTTGTGGATGATCCCCACATTATCCTCCAGGGAGAAAGATTTATGGAATCAAGCCTGTGTACCCTGGAGAAGATGTAGAACAGGACTGAAGACCTCAGTGTTGGCAGGGCCTTCTGGGCCTGCCATCTCACTACCTCTGACCCAACAACCATTCTCTCATGCTTGTGCTTGGACATCCTTGTCCTTGTTATGAGGTTAGCCCCCAGTAACGAGAAATACAAGTCAAAAGGAGGAATAAAATGTGCAACTTTGAGGCAATGTCTTTCAAAGAAGTGGAAGCAACAGCTGTCAGTTGGACCTGCAGCACAAATCATCTCCAGCTCTGAGCTATTCTCACCTGCAAAACTTTAGAGAACTTCACCATGAAAATAGATCCAGGGTAGCAAAAAAGCCATTGAGATAAAACCCACCAAAGCATGTTAACAGAGGAAAGCTAGCACTTTTATATGCCCTCAGGTGTTAACAGGAGTTCGAGCAAACTTGAGGAAGACTGTTATTATAAGAGTGCTTCTTGTGCGTTAGTCCCTGTAGGCAGCTTAAATACCATGCAACTACTTGCTCTCTCCTCCACAATAGATTCAGGGAGAAAATCAGCAAGGTAAAAGTGCAGAAACTCATGGGTTGAGATAAAAATATTTTAATAGGCAAAGCAAAAGCTACATGATCAAGCAAAGCAAAATAAAGATTGAATTCACATTGACAGTTCAGTCATCCCCAGGAGACCAGGGCTCTACTACTCCTAATGGTGCCTCAGGAAGACAAATGGCATAATTCTGAAAGTCCCCAAATTCTTCCTTCTTCCCCCAGCTTTTATTGCTGAGCACATCATATGGTTTGGGATATCCCTTTGGTCAGCTGGTATCTGTTGTTGCAGATTTGTTTCCTCCCAATTTCTTGTTGACCCCCAGCACAGTTGCTGGTAGGACAGTGTGGGAAACTCAAAAGGCCTTGATGCTGCATGAGTACTGCTCAGCAACAGCTAAAACCCTTGTGCTGTTAATACTGTTTTAGTCACAAGTCCAAAACATACAAACATAGAAGCTGATATTAGGAAAATTAAGTCTATTGCAGACAAAAACAGTACAGTGCTTTAACCGTCCTCCTATCTACACATATAAAACTTGGAACTAAATGATGACCAAGAGCACCAGCATTATTCAATAATCCTTTGTGCAACTCCTCAGTCTATGATTTTACTTTAGATAGGGAATTAGGGCATTAAGGTGTGGGCCCTAACAGAAAAGAAGGGCAATTTCCATTTTCTTTGCTATAGAGCACCATATAATCATCAAGCAAGTTGTAAGTACACCAACCCTGTATTTAAAATAACCTGTATGGCTGCAAATTAGCTGTCTGCTTGCCCAGCATCTCTTTCCTCACTTCCATAGACACAAAATAGCTCGTTTGCAAGAAGTCATAATCTAAAACAAAAGAGTTTTTTATTGCTGTGACCATTAACAAATTATGACCTGAATACTGGATCAATGTAAAGTGAGCCAACAATCCAAACAGAAGGCAAAGGTTTAAGCATAAATTCCATTCTCTTCTAAGTTTGCCTTTTTGTGCCAGCTCCTTTGCAGCAGTTTTGCTGCAAATTAGGCTTTCAGTGCTTAGCAATGTTAGCCACTGATTAGACAAAGATTCTGAGCAAGTGGAAGCTGAAACTAAACTCAGCTCCTGCTGAGTTATTATTGCTACTGACCTTAAATGTTTACAAATAGTTTATATGTTTTGCTTTGATTTGGTTTTCTCCTCTTCCTTTCTGGCCTCACTTACTACCAATCAGGTTTTAATCTACTAAGAGCTAGCAAACTTTTTCTGTTCTACAGCCTGAACCTCCCACTCTGATATTCCTTAGCACACCATAGCAAAACAGGAAAATCTTTAGAAGGGAAGATTTCTAAACCTTCAGGACATTCTCCTGAATTTATAGATAATTTCTTCCAATGCAAGATTACATTCCTATTAAAGCAGTTTATTTTGAAGCTTTCTGAGGGTGAGACTGTGGTTTTCAGCATGGCCTTGAGCAAAGCACTGTGCATTACTGCAGTACATGGCAGGGAAGAGGACTGATTATGCCACGTTAGTCCTTTACAAACTTTCTGAGATGGCAGCATTTTGAGAAACCAGAGCTATCGAGCTACTGAATCCTTTTCCCTTCCCAGTACTGACCACGTATTAGCTCACAAGAGTATTATGTAATGTAGTCTTGTTTTACCTCTTGAGTGAATATTTCTGTAGATCCTCTGGAGCTTGCTAGCAAGCAATAGGAAAGACCTTTCCCCAATCCCCTCTTTACTCCTTTGGAAGACCATTGGCCTGCTGTGGATATATTCAGTGTCCCTATACCACCTAGGTCTGAAAAGAACAGGACCACTGCTCTTAACTCCTGTGGTCTAGGTCATATTCTGCTGAGAATAACTTTTTAACCATCCAAGTTTTATGCTTGAGAAAGAATTTCCAACAAGGGCTTCTCACATAAAGCAAGTGATTGTGCCAGAAAGAATTGCACCATCACATAACTGAGCTACTTTTCTCTTTCTGCTGTTCTCCTCAGTGATATGGAGAGAACAACTGCTCTGGATGCTCATCACCTAAATAAAGTCTATACTTTTTCCCATTTGTAGAAGAAGCTTCCCAATATAATTTTGCCTTTTCTGGCTTTTGACTCATACAATCCTTTAGAGTCACATTTCAGGTAAGAAATAGCAGCCTTTGCCTCTAGCCAGGCTTCTGCTGCTGTTGTGATGGGCCAGTGAGTGAGAATAAAAGAAGTTGCTTACTCTCAAGTAAATTAAAAAGTTTCATCTGAGCAAAATAGAGGTTATTACTTAGAATGAAAGATCACACGAGTCTTGTAGAAAATGGATAAATAGATAAAATATGCAAAATTGTAGTCATACAACCTATATAATTGTGTAACAGAAACTATAAAATGAAGCAAATCACTTCCTGATTTATAAAAAACAATACATATACCTGACAATAATACAGAGTTACAGAGTGATAAACCCTCAAGGGTCTCCATCACCTAAAAAAAGGGCTTTCAAGGAGTCAAAATTTCTACTGACAGAATTTTATTGGCACAAGAAAGAATAAATAAACTATCCATCTCAATGTCTCGACATAAACACTGACAAAATTCTGAGAAGAACACCAAAGTGCATGCACAAAATTAGGCTCCTAATTCTGCCCTTAGGACACACAGTTTCCATGTTAATGTAATCTGTTTACTTCCATTCATTTAGCAACATGCACTCCCCAGCATCCTCTCTGATATGTCATAGTCAAACTCACCTTTATCACTTGCATATATGCAACATGTGGTTTTGAATCATCTCAGTCATATAAGTAGAAAGCAACCTGTAATAATTACCATTTCAGGAACTCATCCCCTCATCAGGATCTTGGTGAAATAGATTTTTAGTCACGGAATCAGAATGAGGAATTTTGGTTGCTAATTGCCACACAACTGTCATATCATGGCCTATGAATGCCTAGACTTTTCTGTTCCACCCACTTCCCCAATAATACACAGTTGTCTGTTTTGAAATTAACTGATATCTATAATATAATGACACAAAGAGCAAAACATGTTATGTTTATAATTAATGTATGTACATTTTTCTGCTATACACATTATTTTTTTTTAAAACATTCTAAGACTTTATAAAAGAAGTAAATGTATTTCAAGTATTTAAAGCACTGCAGTAGGAATGATGTATTTAATCACATTTCATAGTTTTCTCCTGTGAACAATGAGGCATAACCAAACTGCTATGTCTGCATCTTAGTAAATACATTGCCTTCTACTATGGACCAGATTGCATCTTTGCCACATAGCCTGTGTTAGAATGAGCAAGCTAAGAAGTGCTTTGATGGTTGCATATGTTGTTATTGCACAGCTCTAACAAACAGTATTTTCACAAGAATGAACTCTCAGTCTATTTAAATACATGCACTGCAATGCAACCACTTTCCTGCTCAGTATATGTCTTATATTAGGCTTTATGTCTCACCACAATAGTTAAGCCTTGCATTTTTCACTGCAGAGCTCCTTCTATGGAAGTAAAAGTACCTATGAGAACTAGACCTAGCACTACATCTAGAGGAAGTATTCTATTTGTAAGGCAGCACAAAGCTTTAACTTCATGTCTTGTCGTGTTCCACTCAAGTATATATTCAGACAAAGTCTTTGTCAGTGAGAAAGAAGTGAGAAACAGCAGTAATGCCATTGCATAAAAGTTCACCACCAGAAAAAATAGGCCTTTCCTGAAGTTGTAAATTCTGGGAAGAGAGCTGAGATTAGGCATTTTCCTCAGGTCTGCCTCCGCTTGTATGTTCTGGGCAATTTGAATTCACTGAATTCAGGTTTCTCTCAAACCTCATTTGCTCTGGCAGTAGGCACATCCTCTAAGGAAGCTTCTGAACATTTGTTTATGCCAGACATCAGATAACTGGAAGCATCAGAGGGTATTAAGACACAAAAAGATGAGCTGGCAACAAACATATGTAATGAAGCTCAGGAACAAGGCAAGGCTCAATTTTCCCTTTTCTGAGGCCAGTGCTGGCTTCAAGGGTAGACATGGAATTATATCTCAAATACATCTGCAGCATTGTTTCTGCATTGGAGGGTAGAAAAGATAATATGTTTGAAGGGTTAATGTAGCATGACAGCATGTTAAATTGTGCTATATGGCCATACTAAGCATGAATATATCATTATCTGAGATTTTTCTAAGGCTGTAAGATATGTTTTAAACACGCTTTTGTATGTGTGAATTTGAAATTTGCTGAAGTGTCTACCCCAGTAAACCTCGATCTCACATTACAGAGGCATCTTGGTTATATTTTTTCAAAACCTCAGGCTAATCTCCAAAAATGTTTTCTCCACAAATTCTTTATTAGTAAGTCTACCAGTCATTCAATTGTAATTTTCTAGCAAAAGAGAAACAGCATCACATCAGCTACTAGCATGGCGAAATTCAAGAATTTCAGTAACAGCCTTTCAGCCTTTAGATAGAAGTGATATCATTCATAGTGCTTAAAAATACACTGGCCTAAATTTTGTTTAAGGGGTACTACCTTCCTATTACTCAAATGTCGAAGACACATCTCTGAGTCGCACAGAATTTTGCCAAATTTTGCTTTCACATTACATTCAGTGATGTAACAGTCACAATAATCTTCTCTCTCTTTTAATTATTTATTTTATTTTAGTGTTTCATCACCTTAAATAGTTCTCACTGTCTTTTCTTTAATTTTGGTTATTGTTCTCCTTTTTCTAACCACACATCATAAATTTTTATTGTGACTTCTGTTTGATTTTTAAGAGGAAGGTAAAATTTCTTAGTAATTCTAATACTTGTCTCATTCATACTGTAGTAATTCTCTGTAAGACTCATGAAAGCTGCTACTATTTTGAGATAATAGTAAGTCAGATTTTGCACATTTTCAGTTTGAGAAGAGGTTGAGCATGACTAGTATCATCTAAAGCCAGTCTTTTGTAGCATGGTTACAAATATAAGCATGTGAAACCCAATGCTTGCAAATAGAAAGACTCAGAAAGCTAAGCAAACCTTCTAGGACAGCATCACCAGCAGAAATTAAATTGATGAATTGTCAGTTGCCAGCTCGTTCCGTAGTCTGTTGAGTCACATTGCTGACTGCAAATGAACATTGTTTCCCTATAGCAAGCCTGCCTGGAATATCCCCGTGTTGTAAGGAAACCAAACTGGAATATAGAAGATTAAAAAGTAGGTCAGAATTAATGAATGCATTTTTAAGTAATCCGCATTTTAAGTCCTCATATGAAATGGATGAAATTTCTGCTCTGTTCCAGTAACCAGAGATTCACCCTAGTGCTTTTATTATGCTAAAATTCTTGTGCACACAGAAATGGCTTATGCATATTTGCATCAAAAAAGGAAATGAAAGAAGCTGTAAAATTAAACTCTCAATTCTAAACAAGAAAATGGCAAAGAAAAAATAGGTACAAGGCCAAATGTAGTAAGAACAACCACTTTTAGCTAGCAGAAGTTATAAGTGAAAAAATCACAACCTTGCCGAGGAACGGTGGAATTGTTCCCCTTACTCCTTACTGGCCTTCCTTCCTCAATGGCAAATAAAAGCCTGATTCCTTCTGTTACATGCAGAAAAATATCTTTCATTCACTATTGACAGACTATTTTTATGGGTTGCATTTTACAACTGAAATATAATGTATGATCAGCTGCTCCTTGGACATTTCCTTGTGTTGGAAAAGACTATAAATTGTAGCAGTTTTCAGTGCTGAATCTACCTACGCCTGGATGTTGACACTGGACTTGGTCCACTTTTGCTTTATACGCCAGATATGATGCCAAAACATCCTGCTGTTAATGCCAGGTCCAAAAAAAAAAAGCAGAAACAGTAGAAGCATGGCAACACACTCTTAATTGGAAAAGCAAGGGCTTTGGAACAAAATTGTGCTCCACAGTGCAAAAACATGCCCTGATGAGTCTCCACTCCTCTTTAATCTGTCCACAGTTACAAACAAAGTCAGTGCTCAAGATTTTGTATGCTTAAATAGAAGTCCTCAGCTTTCTTGGTGGACCTCCCAGGTAGTTCATGTGGGTGTTCTACATAATACTGCAGCCCTTGCTTTTATAACCAAACAGACACTGCTTCTAAAGATGCCCATAACCTTTAAACCAGTGGTGTCTTTAGAAAAATCATAGTAACAGCAGACAGAGAAAAAAATAGTTTCGTTTTCTGCTGGTTATTGACAGCACATCAGAAGCCTGTGATGCTTCCACAGGCATGGGTGGGCTGTTATTCCCTAATAAGTAGAAGAGATCCCTCAGACATCACATTCATCCAAGACATGCTCTGCGTCCTCACCTTGACTGGCTCTTTTCTTATTTTCCTTATTGCTTTCATCTTATATAGATACACATCTCTATACATGTGTGTACATATACAAACACATATATATATGAGGAAATTCCATAGTGCCAAGATCCATAAAAGAACTGCAGTGAAATAATTTGCACATCTAAATTATTAGACTGGCATCTCACAGGTTTTTTGAGTACTTACACCCTCTCAGACAGTTCTCTGGCACCTATTGTGAGTTAAGCATGGTCCGAGAACCATTGTTAGCAGGGTTATGCAGATGACTCATATTGTGGAAGGTAAAATAGGATGGATTATGGCAGTAAATTAACTATTATTAGGGGCAGATAATAAGTTGGTTTACTGGTATAAAATGTATATACATATCCCATGTATAACATGGTACCAAGTTTGTGTCTCAAAGACGTAAACTTCAGGGAGAAGACACTTAACCAAACAGTTTTCACTTTTCCAGATACTGTAAATGTCTTTGGCTATCTCATCCTTCCTACACTAGACCTCTAGTCAAGTCTCTACTCTTTTCACCAGAATTTTCAACAGAGTATTGAAAAATGTTCAAGCAGGCACCCAGACCCCATAGCAATGAATATAGCATGTAGTATGCAGCTCTAGAGACTTTATTTTTTCATATTTGCAATGTTATTCTACAGAAATTAATGGAGTTGGGGGGCATTATAAATCAATCCAAACATCATTAATAGCCCATACATCTCCATTGATTTTAAGGGTATTGCAGCAGCCCTCCAGTAAGACTCAGTCCCTGGAGGGATAGCTGTGCAGAGTTTTTTATAACCCACACAGGAGCTTAGATTTCCCAAAGTCTCATAAGATGATGCCTAGGTTTTCTCAAAAAGAAAATGAACAATCAGATGTTTAGGGTTTTCAAAACATTCCCTGCCTTTTATAAACATGTCTTTGAGAATTATTAGAATAACTATCCTTTTAGACATAGACAGTTGAACAGGCAGCAGACTATACTGCTACCATAGAGGGCAGCTCTTGAAATGGATTGGACTTTACAGCAGCTATACACAAGAACAAGTGGGTAAAATATTTCCCATGTTATGAAAGCCTGAACTGAAACTTTAAACATTTGCAGTATTTCAGTCAGTGTTAAGCCTCCATTGTTCCATCAAGACTGCTTTGACTAAAATCTTCGATAGAATTTAAGACTGTAGATTACTCAAAACATTTGTGAGGGAAGCATGTCACAGTTATAATTTTCACAAAGAAACCACTGCTGATGTGGGGTTTTTTTGTTGTTTTTTTTTTCTTCCTTTTTGTTCAGTGTGAAATGGTGAAGACATTGGGAGGGGATCAAATGACCCACTGTGGCTTTTATACCATGGCAATATGCACAGCAAACATGCCATTCTCTGAGTGCTGTCTTGAGCAGACCCTTCTCTTTGTTGCTGTTGTACTGATGCAGTGGAGTGTCCTTGCTGCAGAAAGCCCAGCGGGGGCCAAGGACAGAGGCAGCTCTGACACTGCAGGTCGCTGCAGGGTAAAGAGTCATGCCGAGCTCAGAGACCACGGCTGTCACTCAAAGAATCATTAGCAACGAAAGAGAGGCGGTGAAGCTTGTTGTGTTGTCATCACACTGTAAGGAGGTTGGCTGCAACCCAAATTAGCTTGCTTAGGGAGTGTGAATCAAAATGACATGTAATCTGAATGTTAATGAAAATTTTCTCTTGCTTTAGACTTCAGATTCCATCCACAAAGCTGTCATCTGGAAGACATTATCTCTCTCCCTTCCTCTTGCTCTCTTCTCAGGATATGTTTGCAAATATATATGAAAAGTTCAACTGTTTATTTATCTTAAAACCTGTGCTGCTTAGATCCCAGTTTTCAGAGCACTGTACTGTTTCCAGAAATGGCCCTGTGCTATTAGGAATTTTTGGACCTGTACTGTAGCAAATGAAAAAGGAAAGCATTAATGAAAATGTCCTGCTTTCAAACAAGATAATTGCACAGGATTCATAGGCAAATAAGTGTCGTACCTTGAAATGCTGTTGTCCAGTGGTACAGTTGCACTGCCACAGAAAAAGTTTCCACCTACATTGCTAGATAACTAGACTGTTAAGATGTTATTTGTGATATTCATCCATGTTAAAGTACATCAGTGAAAATCACCTGTTACTCCACTCAAGGCAATAGAGTTACTTCAATGTGAAACCAGACTACAGCAATGAAAATTAAAGGGAAGTCTTTTAATTCACAGTCATCCATTTCCTGACTAACATGCAGTCATATGCTCCACTACTTGGCAAGGAGCATAGTTAATTTTAATTTGTATAATTTTTTTCTAACAGCCCTTAGGGACCTCTGGGTCTGCTGAATTCAGAATTCTCCTCTCTCCCTCATGCATTTAAAAGTCAGCTGAAAAATTGAATCTCCTGTCAAATGGTGCCCACTATATACTTGTGGTCGTCACAATACATTTCAAGGAGGTTGTTGTGCATGCTACAAAGCAAGTAACAAGTATTAAATACGTATAAAAAACTCTTTCTTATCAGAGTAAAAAAAATAAAATAAAATCATTAGTTTGAGACAATTAAGATCATAAAATAGTGAGCACTACTATGCTTACCAGGGTGCAGCACGGTGAGGTCTAACTTATAATAGAATCAGTATAACCAAATGCCCTTTTCAAATAAACAGGACTTTTTTTGGCTTAAAAGAGAATATGAATACGTGAACCTAGAAAAACAGTCTTAGCAAATTCAGACAGATATTTCAACACAGAAATATGAACACAGTGCTATCACTGAGAGGTAATTCAACATTTGTAAAATAATTGGGACAATTTGTGTTTTATAAACATACTATTAGTCAAAAATAATTTAGTTTTTACTTAATATTAATATTTAGAGAAGTCTTTGTGGACTTTGAAGATTTTTTATTTGGGCTTTTTTTCAAGTTACATATTTACCCTTTCAACAAAGTTGGTTGTAGAAATATTTTTTTCTGCATTTGAGACAGCAGCACACTCAAGAATTAATGTAAAACAGACTGAAGTCAATCAGGTTTATTCCAGCCTATAAATGATATCTGTATCTGCTAAAAGTTGAGTTCCTGATTCAGTGTTATGCTTAGTCAGTGTGTACACCTATATTTTCAAATATTGAACCAAGAACTTGGACTGAAACACAAAGAGAAGACTTAGGGCGCTAATTACAATTTCAAATGTATTAGGTAAATAATTTAAAACCATAAATTCTTAAGTTATCCTGAGGAACTCTCCCATTTTCATAGACAGGTAAGGTTCCCTGGGCTGCCAGACATGCACAGCTGCTCATTTCCTCGACTTTTTACATCGGATACATCAGAAATTCTTTGAGCAAACTAAACTCTACAGAAACTAGAATTAAATGAAGACAAATAGGCATCTCATGGACATCGCCTAATGAACTGAGTTTGCAAATCTTTGAGTACAAGCCCTGAGAATAAATTTTCATTGCTCTGTATTAATTTATTTTACTAGCAATAAAACTAGTTTTACCACTTTCCTCACTCCATTGTGACATCTGCTCATCCTGGTGCAATTATTTGTAGAGACACACTGTACACCAGAAGAATGAAATTACCCAAATAAAATACAAACACTTTGGGGAGCTGTTTTTCAGCCCACATCATTCATTGAAGCTTTCTCCAGGACAATGTACAAGCAGCTCCACCAGCATACCAAAAAGCAGCAGTGAACTTTGATACAACTGTGCACAAAACATCAGGCATGCATTTCATGCATTTGAGGGACAATGAGTTTATAAAAAGTCTTTAAATACACTCTTGATGCTACCTGAGCAAGAGAGGGCACTGTTAAGTGACTGTTAAGTGTTAAGTTTTAATAAACAAGTTCTTTCTACTGAGTACCAGCTGATATTACTTCGAATGTGTCCGTTGGTTATTAATTTTAAATATATTAGAAGGAAAACACCTTTAGAGTCCATGCTGACAGTATATTTCTTAATAAGTTGCCATTTATTTGCTTCTGGTCTCTTAGATCAGCAATTTTGCCAAATCTGTTCACTGACACCAACTGGAAATGCAAAACATTCTACATTCTTTTTTAGGACAAACAGCCTTCTTGTGGTTTCATACCTGACAATTTATTTCCTATTGCTGTTAAAATATGGCCACTGAGTGCTATTTGGACCCTGTTACCAAGGCTACATCACTGACTAATCTGTGAAAATGTTTTTGTCCTCTGGTATCTCTTGTGCATAAGAAGGGGAAGAGCTGTTTGTTGCTAAGGACAAACATTATTGAAAGCCCCATGTGGAGTTCATTCTTTTTGTAACTCTTGTGCTATGTCTACGTGCAATGATATGAAGATTAGATAAATTTGAAAATGTGCCAAATGAAGAAGTAAGTTATAAGGAACTGTAACTCAGGCTGGCTTCCATCATTTAGGTCTAATTACAGCCACTTTATTAATGTGAAAGGTAGTCTCACTATAATTTACATGCTTAGAAGCTGGAAGAAGTTGTAACATAAAAGAGATTGGTTACTTAAATTCCATCTTCCTATAGCTCATCAGCATGCCTTTTGGACTGAGACTCCTAAACACATGGGTAGAGCAGGAGTCAGTCTTATGTAAGAGGAAGAAAATTTAATTTATAACATTTTAAACATCATCTTTACAACAGGAAAACTGTATTTAATATATATATAAAGACTGTGTACAGAAAATGCTATTGTAAAGTTAAATAATTTGTGCTGAATGTTGACAACTTGAATAATGTCTAAGTAAAGGAATGTCAGGGTTGTTTTTCACATAGGCAACCTATTTGCTCACTTGTACAGCTATACTGAGCAGAGAAGAATGAGGTCCTGTAGAAAAGGTGGTATGTGGCCACAGAGAGAAATATAATGCATGCATGTGAGTACTTAAAGTTGTACAAAAGCTACAAAAATATCCAAGCCTTCATATGCTTGACTAGGAAATGTGAGGAAGCAACACATTTTTTGCAATTATACCTGAACTTCCCTTTTTTGAGTGCTAAAAGGAAACACTGACTTTGAAATATCATCCCATCCCTGTTGTACACTGTTGCTATCCTTCTATCCTGAACTTTCAGCAGTGCAAGGTAGCTATGACAGAAGTCTTATTGTAGGGCACTGTCACCCAAAGTAGTTTGCTTTCAAATGAAAGAAAAGCATGCCCAGCTCTCTGTTCTTTATTTATTTTCTTGGTCAGGACAGCTATGGCTATTTCCATTCCCATAAAGAGCTGCAAAGTCATTACAGGCACTGGAGATGGTCACATCTCTCTGAACCAGGAGGTAAAACAAAGAATAAAGTTAGCTGTTACCTTCCTTCCCTTTCCTCTTTTGAAAGGTCTTACAAGGAGAGGCTGAGAGAGCTGGGGCTGTTCAGCCTGGAGAAGAGGAAGCTGAGGGGAGACCTCATTGCTCTCTACAACTACCTGAAAGGAGGTTGTAGTGAGGCAGGTGTTGGCCTCTTCTCCCTAGTGACTAGCAATAGGACAAGAAGAAATGAGGTCAAATTGCACCAGGGAAGGTTCAGGTTGTATATTAGGAAAAATTTATTCACAGAAAGAATGGGCAGCATTGAAACAGGCTGCCCAGGGAGGTGGTTGAGGGACTGTCCTCGTAGGTGTTAAAAAAATGGATAGATGTGGTGCTTTGTGAGATGGTTTAGAGGTCACAGAGATGTAGGGCTGATGGTTGGAGTTGCTGATCTTGAAGGTCTTTTCCAACCTTAATAATTCTATGATACTATGATTCTATGAAAGAGTTTCAGTCTCTAATATTGTCCTAATGAGAAAAAGGGAATGAGCCTTTATGGCAGAGTTTAATGAAGAAAAGTCATTTGCAGTGCATAGAATAGGTCAAAACAACCTGCAGAGGCTGAATCTGTACTAGAAATAAAATGGCTCATAACCTATTGTAATACACTGTCACAGCATAGCTTTCACCTCCTCAGCTAAGCTATCTTCTCCTCGGAAAGAGGTGGCATCCTTTACACTCCCTGCTGGGAAGAAACTGTGATGTGTACTCTCCCAGAAACCACAGCTAAGCTTAGTCTGGGAGGAAGATGTTTGTCACAAGGCAAAATCTTGTGAGATGGCATCTCTGTTAAAAGCACAGATAAAGACAAGGCAAGGGTCAATCTGAATGTTCACCGGCTTTTTGAATTACATAGGACAGATATGGTCAAAGTGTGACTGGAGAAGGAAGAAGTATTGTCTGGTCTTCTCCATTCTGTAGTCTCTCAACAAATCCAGGGAACTTTTAATAGTCTGCTATTGCTGCTCCTGCTGCTGCTTTGGCAGTAATATGATCCCTGCCTTTGAGCGTTCCTATGTTTAGCCATTATTTTGAAGCATTGCTAAAGCATGCTGAGGAGTGCAAACTAAAGCAATGCTGATATAAAAGTCAGCAGCAGCTCACTAGAAATTTACAGCATTAAAAAACCACCCCCTTACTTCTTCCTTCCTGTCTCCTTAGGCCTAAGGGGATTTTATTTGGCAGGAAAACACCACACACTAGGCCTTCAATGAAAAGGTAGCAAGAATCATTTATGAAGGGGAACATTAGGCAAATCAAAAACCAGCTCCTACTTGTGTAACCTACACCCACCTTTGCCAGGTAATACACAGATCCCTGACCTGTGACAGCTGTCAAAGCATCTTAAAATTACAGAGCAATGGAGGAGAACTGTGAATTAATGCCAGTGCATTAGCCAGCACTGTGCTGCTGCAAGAATCATCTCTTGGGAAAGGCATATAATATGTGCAGCTGGTCAGATGTTTTGCTTTGGTTTTGTCTTTGAGTAAATCAGAAGGCAGAAGTATAAAGATTTGACTGCCCAGGACTATTGCACTTTATTTTTACTTGTGTAGTTTTTGTTCCAAATTCACCAGACCTTCTGGAAATTATATACTGTGCACTGATCACTGCTGCTATCTCAAACCCACACTCATCACATACAATCATTAGAAATATGCCTATGCATCCTTGTTTCACAGCCTATGTGGAAATGTGTAAGGGAATGAGGGTCATATACCATCCAGTACTCCCTCATGCCATCGCACCTCAGGTTTCAGTGCATTTAGTCAGAGGCACAAACTGGGAACTGAAGGCCAGTTAAGGTATGACTCAGTTGCCCATAATTACCAGGTTTTATGTCATTTCTGAGACTGTCTTCTTTGCAGGAACTGCTGATGCTGCTTTATACAACACAAGAAAATTTTGCATTTGCAGGAAAGAAAAAATGAGGTGGGTTTTTTAGGGCCTCTGTTTTGTCTGGCGTTTCTGGGTGCACCATTACTAGTGATAACACTTGCTGCTCAGCAGGCATATTCAGAAAAAAAGAAAATAAAGGAAAAAAAAAAGAAAAAGAAAAAAAAGAAAAAGAAAAAAAGAAAAAAAAAAAAGGAGGTCCAAAAGACATCCTTCATTTAAAAACAGATGTAAGAAATTTCCTATAAATTACTGAAAACCCACTGACAAACTCTGGTAGCTTTAGATCTGCTTTTTTCAAAGGATTGAACAAGGAAGTACTAAGGGTTCAGAGAAAGAGACTGAGCATCCAAACCATTTGCACATACTGTCTTAATTGCTTCGTCTTCAAAACAAATAGTATCTCTGAGGCACTTGTGTCATTAATATTCCAGTTTCATTTAAAATAAAAACTTTTTATTTATGAAAAATATCTTGTTATAACATTCTGAAATTAATCAGATCTGCTATCAATCCACTTAAATCAATCTTTGATTGATAAAATTTAGACAGTATTTTTTTCCCATTTTTCTTTTTAGCATTCTAGGGCATTTTACTAAATGTGACTTGTTATTTTTGCTCAGATCCAGGTTAGCAAAGGGTTGGGTCCAGTCCCCCCAGGTGATAAATACAATTAAATGTGAGGTATCTCATTCACAAATTCTGGAGGATGGCTTCCATCTAAAGCTACAAAAGCACTTAAGGTTATAGCTGTTCATATGGCATAGTTCATGGTATGTATTTTTTCTCTAGTGTTAGCTTTCTTGATAACCATCAGTTTTCCAATTCAAATACCATTCTCTTACTCAGTAGGAATAGCTCACCCTTTGCTCAAAATATTGAGAATAAATAAGTAAAAATGCCTCATTTATTTTTTCTCCAAAGTTAATTTGGAGCAGCAGAATTTATTTAATTATGTCAGACAATGCAAGAACCAATTGCTTCTTTGATATTTAGAATTATTAAAAAATGAATAGTTTGAGGATCAAAATACACAGACAAGTGCACACATGCACTCCCCTGCCAATTATGTGTCTTGTGTGGCAGAAAATAAAAAAAAAAAAAGAAGCAAGATATCCTGCAACTTTTAAAACTTTAATTTCCTGTGTTAGAGCCAAGAGGAAGTATCACTGATAGCTGTGTTTGTTTTTTGTTTGTTTGTTTGTTTTTTTAAACCTGATTTTTGTATTGTAAATTTCTATTTAAATAAAAATTTTCTGTTTAAAAAAAACCAAAAACAAGCCAAAACTGCTTTGGTTTGGTTGGTTTTTATTACAAGTTGAACTTTTCTGACCTCAGTTTTTGAACCACTCTGCTTAAATTCGAGCACGTCAGTATCCTCACCTAAATCCAGCAAACACAAGACTGTCCAAATGCAAATTTGATTCACTCTCTCTCAAAACCAAAACAAACCAACAAACAATAAAAAATGATTGTGACTTGTAAAACAGAGTCATAAAGCATAACTAGAAATGTTAACAAAGGGAACAATTCTGAGAGTCTATTCTACTTGACAAGTGGTATTTATTTAAACAGTCTTCTTGCCTCAATCTCCTGATTATTACACAAATATTTTATGCTCTGGTCGTTTTACAAGTGCATTAGCTCTTAGGAGAAGTGTAGTACTTTTATTAGTGCTCTATGAGACTGTTATAAAAAAAAAAACAACACCTGGGAGGTTTAAATTTTGTATCTTCATCTCTACTAATTATTCTCTAAGGGATTAATTAGAGTAACTTCTTTAGCTTTCCAGCAAGTTTATACTCACATTTATACTGAGTTAAGGAACAGCTTGCAATGTGATCACAGAAAAAAATTCTGTTTATTTCTTTAATACATAAACCCATCTGATAAGGGCTCTCGGTAGCTACAGTAAAAAAACCCTACACACATAACAGTTTTAAAAGGACACAATCACTTTTTTTTTCCTTTTTTTTTTTCTCCTCTCTCTTGTCTGGGAAAGGATCAATATTTATAAACAATATAAGGAAGAAGTCAAATGCATTTAGAAGCCATCCATGTTTGTAATATGTTCTGTGTAGGAGGATCTAGTTACTCAATCAGTTTGCAAAAGTACTTTGCAGTTATCTAATATTTTGTCAGTGACTTTCCCTGGGTGTTCAATCAGATTTTACTTTTCAGACTACCGCAGAACAGGCCTAATTAAAAAATAGCCTCCTATCTTTACTCCTATGACTGAAGCATTTAGCCAAATTGCAGAGTCTTAGATCTGTAGCAGACATGGAAACTTTTAATCCATAGACTGATATCCTTACTTCCAGGCAAAAATTTGGACTCCTAGCTTAGAGACCCTATATGTTGAGAAGCTTTCTAAAGTCCCAATCTCAAGAATAATAAAATTTTAAAAAATATAAAATTTCTGGGTGCTGTACTCATTTGAAGCATGGTAGGGATTTAAAGAGGGGAAAAGAATAACAACCAAGAAAAAAGATTATAATAATCAGGTATCAGTAGCAGAACTGCCTGTTGGGTATGGTCCCTGACTGTGCTAGGTCCTAACCTGTGCCCAGTGTTAGTATGGGACTGTGCTGGTTGGCCTGGGCCAGAACCATGTTTGGGACCACTCAGACAATCGAACAGCATAAATTATCCAGTTTATTATTACCAGTATCTGTATAGACTCTGTGAAACACCCTCCAGTCACTAGCCAGTCAATCTTACTCAGATTAGATATTAATAGTTCTTTTTGAGATGTTGAACTAACTGTATTTTGAAGAGGACTCAGAAGTGAATTTCCAGTCTTGAGTCCTCTCTTATACTCTTGTTTACTAGAGATGGTACTTGGTGTTTGTCATGAGTGAATCCTCTGGCAAGCTGAGGATATCAAGGGACCAACTGACAACCTAACTCTTGCAGCTTTGTTGACGAAAGTTCTCACTATTCCTGGACTTCCTTGTGATTATGCATCTGGCATTTTGATAGCAAAGCAGTGCCCTGGAAAAGTTATGGCAACAGGTATGGCAACAATGCACAATTTAATGATTAAATTGATTCTAAATATGTGTCATCTGAATAAACCTAGCTTCTGTATTGCGAAACATGTAAACATCAATTATATCAGAAATTTTCTTTATGTCTACCCATATTATAATTTTACATCAGAAACTTCTCTGTACTCATTAAGAAAACTAGTATTTTCTTAACTATAACACATACACATTGGAACAGCTGATGAACTTGAATATAACCTTCAGGGATTGACAAAATCTTGGGTAAAAGCATCCTTTATGAATCTCTGTAGTCACTGCTGATCTCACTAAGTGTATATGCATCACAGGGAATTTCCTAAAATCTTTAATCTTGAAAACTGCTTCAATCAAGGTATGACAACTTAGCTAATGAAATGCTATCTGTCACAGTTAGCTTTTGATGAGCAAATTAGTTCTGAAACATGCTTGGAACTTCTCTAGATGTGTTTATTGCCCAATACGTGGAGAAAAAAAATAAAATATCTAAATGTACCTCCACTTGTAAAACCGGTGGTCAGTGTAAACAACTGATTGTTCGTGGTCATTTAATTTTCACACACAGCCTTTTAAAATATACGGTTTGATAATCACTTACTGTGCAAATATTTTCAGTGGAGTAAAAAACTCCACTCCACTGTTAAGCCCATTAAACATGACTGCATCGGTAAGATGGTGGTGTGTTTAAATTAAACAGCACCCCTACTGTAACCTGGATTTCTGCAAGACCACCTCATGTTCTGACTAGTCACTCTGTTTGAACATTAAAATGTTTGCCTTCTCCAACAGTGGGTAACTGTCCCCCAAAAGAAAAGTAGTTTTGCTCCCAATGTTTCTACCATAATTTTGAGACCACTACAACCAAGAGAAAGAAATAAGTGGGTAGATTTTAAAGCAGGTTTTGGTGATACTTGATAATAACAGGTAGAGATACCACATGTTTTTTGTAAGTCAAAGATCAAGGCTGTAAGTAAGACATGCAGAAGCAAAGTTTCTAGCCAATGCAGTTTCCCCTCTAGAGAAGTTACAAATACAACTAAAATTAGTACTACCAACTAGGCAGAAAAAATCTGCTATATTATTTCAAACTGACACTTTGATCTCTATGATTCTTTGCTGTGTAGGAGTGATTCCAAGGCCGGGCTTCAGATTCACTGTCCCTCTACTGTAAGGACAGACAGGAATGATAAGCAGACTGACTCTAGCCTTATTTAGGACGGCTACAAGGAAAATATGCCTGGAAGGTGCTGATTCACAGGGAGAGGCCAAGCTGCAGGGCATTCAGTTAATATAGATCTAGACACAGGCTAAGTTTATCTTGCAGCTGGACATGTAGCTTGTTCAGAGCTGGCTCACATATTTGTAGTCTTTCTGGTGTGTTACAGGCAAACTCCTCTTTGAAGATTTTTCTTCATTTAACAGTTTTATTTAACACTTTTACTGCTAAGAACATTTTTTTTTTTTTTCCATGAGATCTTAGAGGGCTGGTAGCTGTGGCTTCAGTGCTTAATAGAGGAATACATGCACATGCATTAAAGGGAAATCTCCCTCTGGTGATTCAAAAACAGATTTTGGCCTTAATGTATTGACAGGTACTAAAATGAGAGGCAAATTTTCTTTAGGTAAGAGCTTTATTCTGTGGATAGACATTTCATACACAGAATCACAGAATAGTCATGTTTGGAAAGGACCTCTAAGACCATTGAGTCCAACCATCAACACAAAAAAACTTACCAAACACAACCAACCACACACAATCCACAAAAAAATCACTAGGTTGTGCTGCTCCACAAATATTAGGAATTCTAAGGGTACCAAGGGAATTAGATCAAGACGTGACCTGACATTTTATAAAGTGAGAAGATTACATTTCCCCTTGGATTAGAGACATATATTTTTCTTAAAGGAAAGATGTGCCCTATAATGTTCAATTACAGTGAAAGTTTTGGTTGTCAGAGGACTAAAAAGGAATTTCTGTACTGAAGTGACATTCTGGTATAACAAAGGAGTCAAACCACCATCAGCCAAAGGTGAAAATATTGCCATCAGGACAACCTACAGCGTGTTTTTAATTACTTTTCTGAAAGAGGCACTTCACATTGTCCTCCTTTAGTTTAAAATTTTGTTGGGAATACAAATGTTCAAGGAATCCTCACAGAGACAAAAGCAACTTCTGCAATATCAAGCTCAATCATGGCACATGACAAATGTGAATTTAAACCACTTCAGTTTTCTTCATTCATGACTCAAAATCCTCAGTACCAAGGACACGGGCTACCAAAATTTCAAGCACTAAAAGGTACTGTATATAGAGCCTTATTCTAACTAATAAATGGGATGAGCAATAAAAAAAATCCAAAGCAAAACAACAAACAAACAAACAAACAAACAAAACACCAAAAAAAAAGGGGGTTGATCTGTTCAAGAGAAACACTACTGTTTTTATTCCAGTCAAAACTGTGAGATGTAAGGAAAGAACTGAAAGACCAATGCCCATGCTTTACTGCTTAGACTTCCTTAGAAATAGGGATATAGAGGTACAGAAGTACCTCCAGCAGACAGGATAGACTAAATGAGCCCTAGCCAGATGCTTGAAGAAAGCTATATCTACAAATGGTTCAATAAACTATTAATCTAAGATCTTATATAAACTGGCTTTGTATACACCAGTTCAAATTCATTAGTATCTGAATTAAAGGATAAAAGAAAACCACACCACCTGTTATGATGCTTTGACAGACAGTTTAAATTAGTAATATAATTTTTATTCAGTTGTCCTCAATTACAGATATGATATAATAATGTTTATTAATCCTCCAAAAGAAGTCATTTGATTAGTGAACACAAATACATGCAATTTAAAACACTGAGTATGCAAGGTTTTGTAAAAATATGTTGTAAATACTGACATGCACTGGAAGACCCTTGAAATTCTCTTTTACTGCTGGGAAGTAATAAAATAGTTGCATATCTTCTGGTATCTCATCTCTTAATCAATATGTATTCCCAGTAACAAGCAATGAATTCCAAACTAATTGAAACAATTAGCCTAACACTGTTGTCAAGAAAATACACTCTTATAAATCATGACATATTAAGTATTAATTTCTTAATGTAATTTGAAGTATGACTGCACATAGCCTCTCCATGATCCTCACTGTTGATAATACAAATGTTGGCTGTAAGCCTGCAAAGTGATCAGTGGGAGTTTGTATTGGCATGTAGGGTCTGCACATCTATATTACATTATAGAATCTAGAGTACAGGGAAAATGGAAATGAAGAAACACAGCAGAACTTGTTTATAGTTGGCTTCCTCCATCTGAGAATATTTTCTGTAGAACTCAACATGACCTATGTAAAGTTTGGAAAACACTGTTTGGATGTATTCAGAAATAACCTTGGAATAACTCATTAATAGAGAACAACAATAATTCTTGATTTAGTAACTGAGTTGTATTCTTAACAGTAATTTTTAACAATTTAATTCTTAAATTAAATTTGGAACCTGGATTTCTTAAACTGAAAGACTCCAATAGTTTATTATATTCATTATTATTTGGTTTGTGTGTTTACATGAAATTATTCTTATTAGATGAAATATATGTATGTAACAAAAGACAATTTCCTCTGAAAAAGTCTCTAAGAAACAAATATAAAATAATAAGGATAATTAAAAGATAAAGAGAATTAAAAATTAAATAAAGATATTCTCAAGACTGAGAAATCAATTTCAGCAAGATGTTTCTCATTTAGGTAGGTGCATATGAACAGGAGAGGTGCCTGAGGACTGGAGGAAAGCCAGTGCCACTCTAGTCTTCAAAAAGGGCAAGAAAGAGGACCCAAGTAACTACAGACCAGTCAGCTTCACGTCCATCCCTGGTAAGGTGATGGAACAGCTTGTTCTCGGCGCAATATCAAAGCACGTGGAGGAAAAGAGGGTCTTCAGGAGTAGTTAACATGGATTCATCAAAGGGAAGTCATGCCTGACCAATCTGATAGCCTTTTACTGGATGGCATAACTGGATGGATAGAGAAGGGAAGGGCAGTGGATGTGGTCTACCTTCACTTCAGCAAGGCTTTCAATGCCATCTCCCACAGCATCCTCACAGCGGAGCTCAAGAAATGTGCAGGGGAAAATAGGGCAGTGAGGTGGATTGGGAACTGGCTGAAGGACAGAGCTCAGAGAGTTGTGGTTAAGTGGGACAGAGTCTAGTTGGAAACATATGTCTAGTGGAGTCCCCCCGGAGTCAGTACTAGGTCCAGCTCTATTCACTACATTCATCAATGACCTGGATGAAATAATAGAGTGTATAATTAGCAAGTTTGCTGATGGTAGAAAACTGGGAGTGGTGGCTGACACACCAGAAGGCTGTGATGCCATTCAGCATGACCTGGACAGGCTGGAGAGTTGAGCAGGGAGAAACAATGAAAATCAACAAGGGCACGTGGGGAGGAACAACCCCATGTATAAGTACAGGTTGGGGACTGATCTGCTGGAAAGCAGCTCTGGGGAAAAAGACCTCGGGGTCCTGGTGCACAACAGGCTGACCATGAGCCAACAATGTCCCCTTGTGGCCAAGTGGGCAAATGCCATCCTGGGGTGCATTTGGAAGAGTGTGGCCAGCAGTTCTAGGGACATCAGCCTCCCCATCTATTCTGCCCTGGTGAGGCCACATCTGGAATACTGCATCCAATTCTGGGCTCCCCAGTTCAGAAAGGATAAGGAGAGACTGGAAAAAGCCCAGCATAGGGGCACAAATATGATTAGAGAAATGGAGCGTCTACCCACTGAGGAAAGGCTGAGAGAGATGGGTCTGTTTAGACTGGAGGAGAGGAGACTGGGGGGGGGGGGATTTTATAAATGTTTATAAATATCTAAAAGGCTGGTGTCAGAAGAACAGGTCCAGTGTCTTTTCCACAGTGTTCAGTGACAGGACAAGGAGCAATGGGCACAAAATTGGAGCTTAGGAGGTTCAAGTTAAACATAAGGAAAAACTTTACTATGAGAATAACAGAGCACCGGAACAGGCTGCCCAAAGAGGTTGTGGAGTCTCCTTCGCTGGAGACATTCAAAACCCAACTGTGAGTGATCCTGCTCTAGCAGGGCAGTTGGACTAGATGATCTTCAGAGGTCCCTTCCAAACCAAACCATTCTGTGATGCTGTGACTTAGTTCATTTTCTTTGTTCTTTCTATAGTTAATAAAGAAAGACAAGCACGTCCAGAAGGTAATATTCTTGTATCTGTCTTTGAATGGAATTACTTTCTGGAACTTGAACAATGTATTTATATTTTATATGTCCTAAGTTACAGTAGAGAACCTCACACTCTCTGGTTTGCTCAAGCCTGTGTGCAAAACTACAGCAAATTTAGGAATCAAGCAAAGTGTCAAATCCCAGATGACTATTTCAGCAAAACCAATATTTTTCTTTTCTAAGGACTCTCTCTTGATTTGCTACCTGATAAAACAATAGCGAAATACATATAAAGGACCTACCTTGCATTAGGAAGATATTAAAAAAAAAACAAACCTTAAAAAAAACCCCAAAAAAACCCACAACCAAAAAAACCTATGAGCACACATCATGATCAGATTCTGCACACATAAAACATACCCTGCACCAGAGCAATATTTTATATCATGTAATGACCATGAACAGAAATTTAATGTAGGGAATGACAAATATCATTCCTCAAGGACTTTTTCATAAGCTGGCCTACATCTCAAAAAAATTGTATCAAGATCTATATCCACACAGCTTACATTTTATTTTATTTAACAGTTTCAGTTGCTACTTTAGGAATAACTCATCTAGAACAGTAATAGGAGTAATAGAAGTAGAGGAGATACTTTTTAAGAAAATCTAGAAGTTATCATTTTATGCAAACAAGAAAAGGCAATCCCCCATGACACAACACATCATATGTTACTGTGTTTCTGGACCACAGTTTCATAATCACTGCATAAACTATTAGCAGAAAAAAGGGTCTAAGGATATATCAAAGTAGGGTTTCTTTGGTTTCAAGGTGCTTTCCAAATTTCTACAAACTTTTGGATACTTGTGTTGTACCAGTTAAAAGATCCTTGACCCAATGGTACCTAATATCATCAGATGAATGCTGACTTAGTCAATGATCCTATATTACCATAGTTATCATCAGACTCTTTCGCCACTGAGTCAATAGCAACTTAATCTGCCTCTAAAGATTACAGTGTTTGAAAGAGTTTACTTTTGTTCATGGATGATTAGAGATCTATGCCAGTAATGGTGAGGTTGAGGATGTAAGAAAACATCCACCAATGTAATTTTATGACAGAGTAGTCCCACAAATGAAGAGTTCAAAATACAAAGCAGAAGACACATGAAAAAAGACTTGGCAAAAGTTTTCAAGTATGGAGTCTTAAACGCATTATGTGGAAACCAGGCAAAAAAGGACAACTTTCTGTGTTGATCTAACATGCTAATGGCAGGGATTTTCAAAACATCTCTAGTTGCTGAAGCATAATATCACTGTGAGTCAATGGAAATTGTGATCCTAAGCCATGTAAACATGATAAAAATTGTAGGCTATGTATCACAGAATAAAAGAATCACAGAATGGTTGAGATTGGAAGCAACTTGGAGGGGGTCTAGTCCAGCCTTTTACTCAAGTAGGACCATCTGAAGCCAGGTGCCCAGCACTGTTTTTTAATGTCTTTAAGAAGGGAGACACCACAGTTTCCCTGGGCAACCTGTTTCCAGTGCTCCATCACACTCAGAGTAAAAAAGTGTTCCTGATGTTCAGGTGGTACCTCCTGTTTCAGACTGAACCTATTATCACTTATCCTGTCACTGGGCACCACTGACTTCATCCTCACTGCACTCTCCCTTCAGATATTTATACACATTAATAAGATCCTGAGCCTTCTCTTCTCCAAGCTGAGCAGTCTCAGCTCTCTCAGCCTTTCCTCATATGTTAGGTACTCCAATCCCTTTATTATCCTTGCGTCTTTTGTGAAAGAAGGAACAAATATGTGGTTTTCTTCTGTTCATGGACAAGCATGTTTTTATTTCAATTAGAATAATAGAATCATAGAATGGACTGGTTTGGAAGGAACCTTAGAGAACATCTATTTCCAACCCCCCCTGCATGGGTAGGGACACCTCCCACTAGATCAGGTTGCTCAGAGTCCCATCCAACCTAGACTTGAACTCTTCCAGGGAGGGGGCCTCCACAAATTCTCTGAGCAACCTGTTCCAGTGTCTCACCACCCTCACACAAAGAACTTCCTCCTAATGTCTAAACTAAATGTCTCTCTTCCAGTTTTGATCCATTACCTCTTGTCCTCTCACTACAAGCCCTTGTAAAAAGTCCCTCCCCATCTTTCCTGTTGGTCCCATTCAGGTACTGGAAGACCTCTATAAGGCCACCCCAGAGCCTTCTCTTCTCCAGGCTGAACAACTCCAACTCTCCCAGCCTGTCTTTGTAGGAGAGGTGTTCCAGCACTTGGATCATCTTCATTTCCCTCTTCTGGATTTCTCCAGGAGCTCCATGTCCTTCTCCGTTACTCCATTACTTAGCTCCATTACTTCCAGTGGGAAAGAATTCAGTCTGTGGGAGATGAGTCCACTCTTAACTTTTGCAGCTTTCATACTATAGCAAAGCCATCTCTGTCTTTGGGAGATGGCAAGCAGGTGCTCCAGAAAAATGATGGAAAGGACAATTATATTTTGTTAACAAACCAATGTTAATACATAAGGTAAAATTATGCCTGAGTGAAAGGAATTTATTATTTCCAATAAAGATCTAGTAATAAAAAAGATGAAAGACTTATTAGTTGTTCTCAGTGGGAAAGTGATTTGTATTTTTTTATTATACAGTACAGATTGCTCTTCAGTAGCATGTAGAGCAAGCTACTTGAACAGAACATAAGTGTCACGTGAATCAAAATCTAAATAGTCTATTGGGGGTGTACATAATAATTTTCTAGGGTTTTTTATATACAGAGCACATAGCCAAATCAAAATAAGTCTATATTAATTTGACTCACTTGAACTGGACTGGGACTTCAAGAGGGAGCCAAGGGAGAAGAATAAGCTATTGAAGCTGTTCAAGTAAACCTCTCGACAGTTGAGGTTTAAAATTGCTTTCTTCATCTTTAGCTCATTGATGCTTAAGCTACTGAGAGAAATGGCTTCAGCAGGTACTCTGGTCTGATTAATTTCCCTGGTACTTATAAATTTGATTCCACTATAAATTGCATTGCAAAAGTACTGTCTTCAGTTAAGACAAATATCTGTGCATAAACAGGCATCAATTCACCAGTACTAACTAGCCCTGGAATGTTTTATTAAAATGTAATATTAATATCTAGGTTCCCAAAATGACATGAAAAAAATGTGAATGTTAGCAGATAGGAGTCAAATTCTTCTACAGTAATAAAGTTTTTCTTTCGTTCCAGCCAAGACACAGGTATGTGAATAGAAACTAATGGCCTGATTCTTGAATTTCAGTGTAGGCAAATTAGTGAATTCAAATTAATCATTTATCATTTTCTGCCTCTCTTGATTTTCTTTAAGCATTCTGAACTCAACTCAGCTAATTTAGGTATCAGTACTAAAGCATGAAGCTAATTTTGCTTGATGGACTGAGAACCCTCTAAATATGCAAGGAATTTCAAAAAATTGAACTCTAATAAGGAGAAAACAGTGTCTTTTTAGGTATCATTTTCACCTCCTCCTCAAATATAAGAGAAAAGCTAAATGTAAACTATTGAGTCATAATGAGATTTACCTCAAATCAAAGGCAGATTACAGCAGGAAGAACTTATCCCCAAAACACTTAAAAATGTAAAATTATTTAAGTGCAAATCAATGTGAGGTTAGTGGAAATAATGTCATGATACATTTTAGGAGTAATGAGCTCCATATCATTTGTCATCTCTGAGACATATGCCATAATTTTAATTTATTTATTTAATTTATCAACAGCTGGCAAAACTATGAAGATTTTAGAATTTTATTTCCTGGAATCATGTTTTGGCCATCCAAGCTCTGCAGCTGCTAATTTCAATATTTTACTGCAAGCCTCCCCACATTCCAAGGCTGTTTCTTTTTCTTGTCCCATCACATAAACATTTCCCTAGGATTTCACAGAGTTTCTTTCATTGCTGGACTTTGCACAGAAAAGAAAATGTACCATGAAGAACATCTGGAAAGTTTCTCATCACAAGAAAGCTCTATTAGAAGAAAATATTTTGTATTATTTCTGAGAATCCCTTAAAAACTGAAAGCAAATCTACACAGATAAATAAGGGCTTTTTTTCCTAAATATATCATCACACTACATTTATGTTCAATGTCAAAATATTGTCTTTTGAGACCAATAACCAGAATTGCTAGACATTTATATTTTCTTCAGTGTTTTAACAAGTATTATCTTTTATATTCCTGCTCTTTGTGACTGAGAAATCTCCATAATTTTTTTACAATACCATGCTGACCTCTTTTGAAAAATCTTTCCCTGGTTCTCTCCTTTTCCAGCATGTTCAGAGATGCTGCTAACCTATTATGTAGATTGATCTTATATCTTCTCTTTTCTGTCCATAGTTATCTGTTACCTTGTTTCTTATATAGACTGTTCAGGATATGAACCATCTTTTTGTTTTAGTATTCTGATTAAAGATATTTTTGTGATATTGTCATTGTAATGCAAGCAACGGAAACACAATACACCAGTAAAGTGTTCTGAAAAGATCATTTTGAATAATATATTTTTTTTAATTTCCTATTTTTAGAGGGAAAAATCTTATATTCTCTGCTGCCAATGGACCACTGTATTTCACAATAGGAGAAATTCTCTGGTTTTCTAGTGTATCTCAGACATTTAAAATGCTGGAAAAATGTTAAATGTCTAACTGTTAGCATTAATAAGGAATAATTTGTTTTTTTTTTTTTTTTAAAGGGGATGACAATAAGGGGTTTGAATCTAAAGGCTGCCTTTGGAGAAGCTATTGTTGAGAGGATCCCTTCAAGATTCTAAGCTGAGGCTGGTTTCCCCTAGCTGTTTCCCCTAATGATCTAAAGGAGTCTTTAAGTGAAAAATAATAAAATATAACTCAGATTATTCTTTGAATAATAATCTGAATAGATTTGTAGCTGGAGATAGAAAGGGTATTGAGTTGCTTCTACTTTTAAATATTTACAACTCTCAGTGAGTAAAACCAAAAGTACTTACACTTAAAACATGCTACTCATTTGTTCCTAAAAAAAAGAAAACCTTTCTAAGTGTTACAAGAACCATTGTTTGTAGGTTAAGTCTAATAACAAGCAACGGGATGCTTGACATATATTTAAGATTGGGGAAAAGCTGGAATGTAATACCACTGGACTTTGTGTATGTGCATGCTCAGTTAGAGGAGAAAACAATTTCTCTTTCATCCATTCAATGCTTGTTCTATTAATTTCCACAAAGACTAATTGTCAAGACTTAGAAAAATGAACAGGAATACCCGAAGAAAAAGAAGGGAGAGTGTATGTTCCCCTTCAGATCAGCTTAGTTTAAGTGAGCCATAAGTTAATTCTATCAAGTGAGGAAGTGTCTCAAGCCAGCAAATATATCACTTTAAGTTGGACTGTTACACTGGATACACCTAAATGCAAACAAAAATTTCTGGTTTAAAGTGTAATCTGTCAAATGGCATAATTCAGAAATGCCAATGTAGATAATAAATGACCATCTCAATTGAGTTTTCATATGCAAAGGGGTGACTATAATTTTACAACTGCTGACTACATAATATTTACAGTTTTCAATTCCAGCAATATTTCCATAGATGTTAGATAAAATACAAGAATTCATGTTCTCTTATATAATTTATCCAAATATTCACATTATGGTCATTCTCATAGTTTTCATAACTACAATAATTCACTACTAATGAAATATTCTTCCTTCATGTTTCTCTATCTTGGCCTCTTTTGTAAGGTTGTGTGATACATGACTATTTCATACTTAAAAGTATAAGAATAGTGAGACTGCTGGAAGCCTCACAAATGTGAAACTTTATAAGATATAGCAAAACATTTTTATTAAGCAAGAAAGTAAGGTTATAGCAAGGAAGGATCTCAAATACCCTTTTAAAAGTCTAACTTTAATCTTCAGGAGAACTGAAACCTTTCTGGTTAGTTATGCCTTGACTAACTGTTACTGCACAGGCAGTGGCTGCTCTAGCAAAAATTGTGTAAGATCCAATAATTCCTTGAACCGTCATATAATAAAAAATAAATAAATAAATAAATAAATAAATGAACAAACTTGAAAACCTAGCACAACCCAGCAAAAGATGTTGCCTGACATTAAGGTACTTGATTAAAAGAGTAACTAAAATTATCTTCAAAAGTCTCAGCTCTAAGGTAACTCTGTCTATTGAATGTGTATTTGTCTCTTGTCCTTTCCTCTCTCTTGTGAAATCTAAATCTGAAGTCACTTTTCTCTCATTTCTGAATAAAGTTGCCTGTTTTCCTAATGTAAGTCAGATCTTTCAGTTTGCTCCTGCTTTAAGTCCTTACAAAGTCAATGTGAATCTGGTTTCCAGCATAGTAATGACCAAAAAAAACATGATATGGATTTATCTGCCAAACCAGTCCATTTGCATAATTAATCTTTTGACGTCTGTTAAGACGTGCACCATTATCTTTCTGATTTTTAACATCTTAATGTCTGGGAGAGAAATCCAAAAGGGTTTATTTAAAATGTAAGAAAAATAAAACTTTTCAATTAAAAATTTAGGTTCAGAAAGTCTTAAAAATATATTATTTCCTCCATTAAAAATAAATTTTGTTGTCAAACAGTGCAGCTAGAGGGAAAAAAATAAGTATTTGTTAGAATTATTTGACATGCAATTTGTTTTTCTTCAGATCTAATTCATATCCAAAAAATTCTGGCTTGCTTCCAAGAAGAAATATTTTGCCCACCATGATGTTTAATTAGCCTGCCTTCCTTCCTTCCTTCCTTCCTTCCTTCCTTCCTTCCTTCCTTCCTTCCTTCCTTCCTTCCTTCCTTCCTTCCTTCCTTCCTTCCTTCCTTCCTTCCTTCCTTCCTTCCTTCCTTTTTTACAGGTGTATGTCCTTTCACTTACCCTTCTCAGTCTTCAACACCAGAAATACCAGGCATTTCACTGAGTGCCAAGACAGCCAGTACAACATGATTTATTTTTATGGGTAATATTGAACCCATCTTAAATCACAGTCCTGTATTACTACTAGACATTGGTTATACACATTCAGTCCCAATCTGAAAAGCTTGCAATCAAAACAAACTAAATTGAGACACGTAAGAAGAGAACGGTGGCAAATAGGTCAGTCAAACAAGAACACTTGCTCAGTTCAAACAGGAAGATTTGTTGAATGACTGAGATTTTAGCCTAGATTTCTCAAGGTTCAAATCTTGTTTAAGCAGCAATACCTTAGGCTGGTACATATCAACAGGTTGAGAAAAGAGGAACCTGAAGGTTTATTGTTAATCTACAAGTAAATATTTCAAAGAACAAACAAAAAAGGATGGGCTGAATGCAGCAAATCTAATCCTGGGATGCATCTGTAAGAATATGAACATGCAAACCCCAGAAGTTTAACTGCTTTGGAGAGATCTCAACTAGAGTCCAAAGCCATGTTAAGCTACTTCAGGAAACCTGTTGATCAATTACTGTGGAGTAAGAAAAGTTTAAATGGTCAGAAAACATTGAAAACATAATCCACAAGAAAAGAATGATGGATGTAGGCTTCTTTAATCTAGGAAAAGAAGAGTGAGTTTGCAGTGGCTTAACTCTGGCAGGCCGCTAGATGCCCATCCAGCTACTCTCCCACTCCCCTTCATCAGTAGGACGGGTCAGAAAATAAGCTGAAAAAGTTTGTGGATTGGACTGGACGATCTTTCAAGGTCTCTTCTAACCCCTAAGTTTCTGTGATTCTGTGATCTCAGAGGTCTTTTCCAGCCTAAACAATTCTGTGATTCTCAGTAATTCTGTAGTCTTGACAAGCCACAGAGTATTTCCACTCTGGTCCCTGGAGCACCTCCTGCCCCTCCTTCTTCACCGATGTTGCTGTCTACAATACTGCTTCACTCATATTTTTCTCACTTCTCTCACAACTGCTAAGCAAAGGTTTTTACCCTTTCTGAAATGTTTTATGATAATAACGGTAGCTATGCTACTTATATGTTATTTCTTGCTGAAACACCCGGAAAGTTTAGACTGGTCAGAAATATCACTATTGCTCCCTTACACTTCTTAAAGCAGAAATTGTTATGGAATAGAGCATTTCAAACCTCAGTGGAAAAAACAACAACAAAAAAACAAACTAAACCTAAGAAGATAATGAAAATGTCTTGGATTGAGGAGGACATCTGGGCCTTTATTTGCATTCTTAAAATGAAATAAATGCTTAAAATGTTTCTGAAGTATGTCCAAAGTAAATAGCATCTAAAACTTCAGCCACTTCCTTGGATAAGACAAACCATTGTAACGAACAGTCTAAGGACAGAGATAATTGGACACAAGACCAGCTTGTACTATAGTTCTGTACATTGTACTACAGGCTAAAGACAGAAATGTAACTTAAGCTGAAGCTTTACTGAAACCAGTAGGGACATATATGAAAAAAAAAAAAAAAAAAAAAAAAGTGTTTCAACAGTCAGCTTTTCGCTACATTTTATAAAAGAATTTTTCTAAAAGTCACCTGATGGATAAGAAGGTAAAACAGCTTTCTTTCCTACGCTTCTCAAGTAAAAGACTTACCTAAGAAGAACAGGTCAAAACTCTTTTACTGCAGTATTTAGTAATAAATGTCACTAATATCCAAACTTTTAGTGCTACTTACCACTGCTGTAAAGCAAGTGGTCCATGAAGTTTTGTTCAGATACACAAAGGTTGGTGGATCAATTGCAGGCAGAGCAAGCTACCTGGAATGCATTATTGGTATTTTATGAATATAATAGGGTTTAGAAAATGCCTAGCTGGCAGTTGGCTGTTTTACTAAAAAAGTAACATAAATAAGACGAATATCTATTTAAACAGCAAAACTGAGGATGAATATTTTTTATTATTTAATGGTTATTAAAGAGGCAAACTCAGCCCCACAGCAACATACTCTCAAAGATCCTTCTCTCTCTCTTAGTACATCCTTTCAAAGTGTGGTCATGTTGTTGGCACACAGGCAGAAAATGCCAAACACCAGAGCCTTGAAATCAGTTAAATTTGAATTCCACTTTTACATTCCACACTCCCCAAAATAAATTGGACGCTGAGATACACTCACTGTCACAACCTCAAGCTTTACTTATTACGCTTCCAGGAACACTGCTGGAAGTCTTAAATCATGTTAAAGTTGGTCTCTAAATAGGATTTTCAAAGTTCAGAAGAAATGCATAAGCAGTGTAATGCTCTTCTTATCTTGCATCAACAGTGCTTACACTAATTTCAACAAAATAATCTCTAAAAGGCACAGATTTCAAAAATTATCAACACAGTGCCCATTAGAATCCATCCTTGAGATCATCTATAGACTTTGAATTAAGAAGAGGGAGGGAAAAGTGTATAAAGCAACGAAGCAAAACTTAAATCTTTGCCTGAAGCACATAGAGTGATGTGAGTATTGATACCAGATTCTACGTTTAATGAAAAAGAAATATTAAAGGAAGTTTTTCCTATATGGATCAGCTAGGCTACAAATGAATAATGTAATGGACTTTTACTGCACTATTTGTTCCTGTTGCTATACTCTTGATCAGTGTTTCTCAGAATTTATAGGAGTTTCTTGGGGGTCTTTTTCCTTGGAGTTCTGGATCTGGGGCTTTCTTTGCTTTTCTTTCTCCTCCCTTGTAAATTATTCTGTCATGCCATAGAACCAGAATTGTTTATTGTGAAAAATCACTAATGAACAAATGACCCTTCCACCTGTACCGCTTACAGTCTCATGTTAAACTCCAGCTACATTAAAAAAAAAATCTTCTCAGGCTAATGATTCACTGGCGGTGTCTGATTGTACTCTGGAGGCAGGTGATAGCTAGGCAGCTGGTTTCTTACTGTTTTACACTCCCTATTACACAAACAAATTTTCTCCAAATTAATTCACCTTTTTTCTCACTTCTCTGCTATGTGACACTTCAGTATTGAGCAATCTCTATGTTGTGTCTTTCTGGGATATTGAAATAAAAATTTTAATAATCTACATAACAACAAATTTCTCGAGTCTCAATTTAGCTTTAAAATAGTGGTAGCATTCATTGTGCTCTATATACTATTTAAGATGTCAGGTCAAACACAAGACTTCTTTAATACTTATCACAGTTGTCTTGTGTTACTCTGACTATCTTATTTTGAAAAATATTTCCACTAACCAGAAATATGACCAATATCTACAACGTCAGCTCTCTTGTATGTGAGCATAAATGTAGCAAGCTGGCCTCAGGGGGAATGAAATGAGATTTTAGGGATCAGGCTAGTATAGAATATTAATGTCCTGGAGAAATTTTGCAAGACTTCTTAAAAAAAAATAAAAATAGCCTTTACAACTTGGCCAAGCTGCATTAACCAGCCAGCTTCCTCAGGATGAAAAATAACCCCAGACACATACCTAATAACCACAGCAGGAAGAAATTTGTCTGGATTCGTGTACTGTGGAGTGCTAACACAGAACATGAGATTTTAGGGTTTTTTATTTGAAAATCTCATTTAATTTCAAGTGCACAGTGTCCTCTACTCCTTAATACATACCATAGTGTGCATCATTGCAGTATAAGAGCACAGCCATCTTAAGAAGAAAGCTGAAGGAATGAGTAAGCAGCCATCTCAAAGAACAGGAATAGCAACAGGAGTGGTCAAATGAGGAATATTTGGACATTCAAAACATGTTGTCTTGAAAGATTTTTCTTCTGATTGTCTATTTTCTCCAGCTCTTTCTCTACTGATTTTTAACCTTGGTTTCAGTTTGTCCCTAACCTTGTTACCTTCTGGCCATCTGCCCTCTCTCACATCTTTTCTGTTCCCTTGTCATTGTTTACATTTTCTTAATTCCCTGCCTCCAAATAACTACTTATTTAACATAGCTCTCTTAACATCAAGAAGTATCACATTTTATTACCTTGAAGCCTTTTTTTCACTTTGCACCTGTCATCTTTACTTCTGTGGCTTGGTACCACCTAGGTTTGCTTTGCTGTTTTTTCATATGACCAGCTGAGTTTGATGATCAAACACAGGGAATGGTTTCTCTACAGGGAACCACTGGGTAAATTAAGACTCTAAAGTCTGGATAGTAGCAAGTTTTAGGTTTTTAAAACCATGACTGATGTTAGTGGGTAGAGGCTGACCATTTATAGGCTATCCCAAAACACAGTGCTACCAAATAAGTCCTCTAGGAGCAAGGCTGATCAAAAGGCAGCAGTCCTTTCTACAAGTCGTAGCAGATCTTGAGAAACCTACCAATTATAGTGAGGTAGGGAAAATATTTACAGTAGCTCGTCTGTTCATAGTCCCTATTAGAGACAGAATATGGACCTGGTCACAGCCAAAACAGTTCTCCTTGTGTGTAGACCATGACAACCACACCAGGATCATTCTCAGAGATTAGCAACATCAGAACTTCCTGACCAAAAGATACTTGCATGCAGGAAAACACTATCCCCTTGCGTCTTTTGCAATTATTTTCATGTCTAAGTCTTTTTGCCATATCACTCTCACAGAGTATTAGAACTTGTCACAATATTGGAATATGTGGTTATTTGGGCTGAGTAGGACATTTAGTATTCAATGACAATTTATGACCTTCTGTGATCAGTTCTGTCTTATCTATATATTTTAATTCAGCTCTTCGAAGTGATAGCCTTTTAAAAGATAACAGAAATATTTGTAATTTCCCTTTTTTTGCACATCTGCCTTTCAATTATGCTACTGTATCATGATAGTTCATATTCAATATAAAGTCATTTAAACTTGTTAAAGGAAAATATGCAGTTAGCAGCGTATTGTAGTCCTAGAAACAGACAAGTTGGTCATGTTTTTCTCCTTACATTTGAAAGCAACATCTGCCACAGGAGGCTATGTTAAGTCTAAGATTATGGTAACCAGAGCATGGGGAGGATTTCAGTCCTGTCTTCTCCATTTGCCTTCTGTGACTGGTCACCATCTCTGCCTAAAACACAGGTTTAGAGGTTGCTAAAAAAATCAGAAAGTACTAACTGGACCCTCACTGCGCTTAATTCCAAATAACAATTGCTACCTTAATCATAATCCTGTTTCAGTAATTTATATTTTTTAAATAAGGCTGAGTTCTACCTTTAGTCTATACATGCCATTAACCAATGCTTCAGTTTGAAATGCTGAAGCTTTCTGCCTTGATTTATATTATACAGGAGGCTAACATAAACTCACTGATTAATTGGTACCAAGGCTTCCAGTGTTGAAGTGGAAACCCACAGACTCTTTATATAGATTTTGGCCTAGTTATCATAGCAAGAAACACTTGTGTGTTCAAATGAGAACTTGGAATGTCTACTGGAGCCTTTGAAACGACTCAAAAGCCTGTGACTTTCCCTGAAAGGGAGGGAAGGATAAAAGGCAATAAATAAAAGTTCTGAAATGACAACATCCTGTTGAAGGGAAGAAAGGATAATATGGGATTATTTAAGGAAAGACTATACATTGTATTGAAATGTCAACAAAGTAGAATTAATGTTGTTGAGACCACTTTAATTTGGATATACTCTTATTTCTCATCATCACAAAGAAATCCCAAAATGATACAGAAAGTTTTTTAGTTATCTGTGTTTACTATGATACACAAATATATGTATATGTGCTCAGACACCCGTATTTATGTTTATGCAAAAAGCCAGATTACACAGCCTTTACTGCTGCAAAGAAGTACCTATTCATTTTTACTTGAACAGATGAGTTTATTTTACATCAGTACTTTTCAGATAATGGGAGCACTATGTCCTTTTGAACTTTGTATAATTTTTTCCCTCATTCCTTATTCCTTTCAGAAAGACAAAACAATAAACCGTCTGTAGCTACTAGTAGCAGCCTAAAAATCTCTCTCTCCCTCCTCAAGAAACTAAGTTGTGTAGGGATTTAAAAGCAGTTTGCTCTGCTAACTAGACATCTGCATTCACTTCTCATTACCCTTCCCTGAGGAACTCAGTTGCTCACAGTAATAAATCATCATAATTCATTTGCAATATTTTTTTTAACTACATCTCCAAGTCAATTTTAAAATTAAGCATTTAAAGAATAAAATCCTATGTTTTCCTCTTTTCACCCTTCCACTCTCTTCTAACCCTTCCTGTGACCCTTGGTTGTCACAGTGCAGGGTAAGAAAGCTGCCTTGCACCAAGAGAAGCCACTCCACCAGCAGCAATGTCTGCAGAAGTTGTCCTTCACTTTGTAGGAGCTCAAGCTTAAGCTGCCTCAGTTCAAGCTTAAGAAAATTTTTAAAGCTTGTCAAGTTACTTTATAAATCTCAGTGCATTACACCTTTTCCATTTGCTGACATATTACAGAAAAGACTTAAACCTCACACCTGAAAGCAAGAAATGCGTTAGCCCACATAAAGGGTGCCTAATGGCATTAGTAGATATTCCAAGCTTATATGTGTTCCTCAGATTCCGAGAAAAGGTTACATGGTACAATAGACTTGTGTAGCAAGGTAATTAGTACTATTTGCCACAGTAGGGTTTATAGTTTAGATATATAGACAACAGTACTACCGACAGACAAATATTACAGAAGATGCATTGCATAACTCTATCATAGAATCATAGAATGGAAGAGACCTTAAAGATCATCTAGTTCCACCCCCTTGTAAAAATAAAAACTTAAACTCTTCTCACATTAAGATTAAAACCACTGAAATGTGAAATGGCTGCTATAATGTAAAAAATTATGCACTTTTCTTTGTTCCAAATAGGAATATCACATTGGGGTTTTTTAGAGCTGGTGATAGTCTTTTATGTGACATATATGCCAATTAATTTTATGTTTGCGTGTGTCCCTTTTTCAGACCACATAAATGCTTTTTAATTAAAGACAGAAAGGAAAACCACACTAGTGATTTATGAATAGTCTATTATTAGTAGTGACTTGAAACTTAAATAATACTGTCTTGAGTTGAACCAGCAAGGAGTCTAACCCTGAAACATAAAACTTACCCAAACTTTTCCAGAATTAAATTCTTCTGTTGTGGTATGTGAACAGTTATCTTGAATTTTTAAAAAAATACTTTTAAGGAGAAAAGATGGAGATGGGCTGTATGAACTAAAAATGTATCTCTGTTTCAATGACAGAGGAAGAAATATTCAGACTGGGCATTTTTTAATTGAGTGATTAGTAAAGTAAAATCTAGCCCCCTATAACTATGACTAGACATGAACTGACAGGGAGCATGGAGAGCTTCCCACAAGATGCAACACTGAAACAGATGGCATGCAAAAAGTGAAATTTCCAAGTAGTTTTGCAAGTATCATGTATCATGTAGACAAAACAGTAATCTAATATGAAATTCAGAAAATCTGTTATTTGTTTATTTGATAGAGCAAACCTCATTTTAAAAAAGTATTCCTTCATGGCCATTTTAGTAGAGCAAGCTTAAGGTAATGGAAAAGTGCAAAAAGGATGTAAAGCCCTTCTTATTAAAAAAAACAAACAAATAAGCAAACAAAACCACAACAAACCAAATTACGCTATTATAATGCCCATCAGTGCCTGTGATTGTGGTGGATTTTAATATGGAGGTTAAACTTCAACAGGTGTTTTCACAGACGCAGACTGGAACACCTGAATCTCTCACATTAGTCAGGTAAGTCCATTACTAAGACAAAAAAAAAAATAAATTAGCTATATACAGTGTATATAACTGAGTTTACAACTTGCTTGCACAGTGATGAAAAACCAAGGCATTGAACATTCTGACAGTGTTAAAGTGTTATAATATAATGTAATGTAATGTAATTGATATGATATGATGATACAATATGATATAGGATATGATATGATATAATATAATATCATATGATATGATATGATATAATATAATATGTGGTGAGTTTACCTTGTGTGGCCATCAGTTTCTCATTAAGAGTTTCTGTCACTTTCCACTTTGTCAACTAGACAGGGGGAAACTAAGGCAAAAAGTTCATGCGTCAAGATAACAATGGGGAAATTACTTACCAAGTACCATCATAGGCAAAACAGACTCCATTTGTGGAAATTAATTTAATTTCTTGCCAATGAATAGCAGAGTAGGGCAGTAAGAACAAATTTACAAAGAGCCTTATCCCACCCTTCCCTTCTTCCCAGGATCAGTTTCACTGACAGCTCTTCAAACTCCTTCCACCAAGCAGCACAGGGGGATGAAATTGGGAGTTGTGTTCAACACATTTTGTCTCTGCCTCTCCTTCTACCTCACACTCTTGCCCTGCTCCAATGTGAGGTCCTACCACTGGAGACAGTCTTTCATGAAATTCTCCAATGTGGGATTTCTTGTGGGCTGCAATTCTCCACAACCTGCTCCAGCTTTGGTCATTTCTACAGGGTGCAGAGCAGTCTGCTCAAGTGTGGGTTCCCCATGGGGCACAGATCCTGTCAGAAAGCCTGGTGCTGCATGGGTTTTTCTCCACAGAGCCGCTGTTCCTGCCAGGAGCCCGGTTTTATGTGGTTTCTCCATGGGCTGCAGCTTTCTTCAGGCACATCCATCTATTCTGATGTGCTGTGCTTCATGGGCTGCAGGTGGATACCTGTTCCACTGCAGACGTTCACGAGCTACAGTGTGACAACCTGCCTAACCATGGTCTTCACCATGGACTGAAGCGAAATGTCTGGTCCGGTGCCTGGAGCTCCTCCTCTCCCTCCTTCTTCATGGATCTTTATGTCTGTAAAGTGCTTTCTGTCACATATTCCCTCTCCTCTCTTCAGCTGCTGCTGTGCAGTAGTTTTTACCCTTTCTTAAACATGCTGTCAGAGAGGCACTGCCACCATTGTTGAGGAGCTCTCAGCTTTAGCCAGAGCCACCTAGTGGCAGATTTGTCTTGGGGCTGGTTAACACTGTCTGTGTCCCAAACGGGAGAAATGTCTGGTGTCTTCTCACAGAAGCTGACTTTGTAACCCACCTCCCCCTACCAAAACTGGCACATAAAGCAAATACAAATGCATTAGAGTAAATGTGATGTATCACTGATGTAATTGACTTTATTAATATGAGATACCATAATTTACGCTGAAATAACACTAAGATTTGTAAAAACTGGCAAAAGATAAGACATTCTAAGATATACCTGCTTTATTTTCTATAAGAATTGTCAAGGTTTTCTAAAGAGTAGTATTTGCATGACATCTCTATTAAACCCTATTGCAGTGCCACACATGAAGCAAGCAGAGAGAATAAAGTCTACATTTTAAACCTCATTGCTTCATTTGGATTTAATATAAGTAATTTGGCTGCATCGCAGAGGTACATGATTGCACTGATCATAGTGCACTGAAGTCCGTGGAAGGGTACCTACTGAGTTCAGTGATATTTGCATGTGAAATGGAATAAACTTGCCTGTTGTAACTTTGCAAAGATACTAGACTGAAAAAAGCCAAAAAACATATAAGCTGAAATTTCTTCAATATTTTTGCCCAGCTTCTACTTTATTAGTAACAGTGATTAAAAACATTTAATATAATGCATTTTAATATTCACTAATTATTTGAAAAGCAGATTCTTCAAATAGATAACATGCACTGAGACCAGTGAAGAAATATATGTTCTTTCATATATACAGTATAAACAGTCATTATATTAATGTAAAAAGAAACTGGTTTAGTGAGTCTTTATTAATGGAAACATTCTGATAACAACGACAAATCTTGGCAAGTGAATTTACAAATCTGTACCTTGAAAAAATTGCTTGTCACGTCATGTATGGTGTTATTTTACTTAGATAGGAAGTGGGCTTGGTAATTCAGGCCTTTGGGTTCAATATGGTGATGATCAAATATCCCAAAATTAAAGATCTCTTGCAACTGCTGGATGGTGTTGGTCTTTTTTTTTTTTAATTATTTTTTAATTATTATTCTTTCCTCAGAGAACATGCTCTGCAATAGCTTGTGGAATAACTACTAATGACCACAAAGCAATTATAGTTCAACCTCTAGAGTGACCAAAGTATCCACTGTTATTTATATATTAGTTATTTCATCGCAGGAAAAGGATAACACGACTTTCCAGTGTTAATGCTGGCAGCATTAACAACTCACATACTGTGAAATAGACACACCCAATAAAGTCATTTAAGTATGTCACCTTATAAATGTTTTATTACCTCACATCTATAATATCATGCAAAATGTTTTTCTATTTTTAAATGTGGAAAGAGAAGTTAGTGGCTTGCAAAGTGCTTCCTATCTTTAAGTTTACCTAAAGATTAAGCTCTAGCTTACATGAAAGCAGACTGATTTAGGCTACAAATAGAATTCAATTTTATGGGACACTTACTTATTTCAAACTTTGTTTTCTTTTTTCTTTCTGATCCAAAATGAATTACCATAGTTTTCTACAAAAAAGACAATCCCAAGGTGGATTTGGATGCGCATTTGAAAAAAAAAAAAAAAAAACAAGCACAAAACCCAGAAGGTTACATCTTCATACTATACTATTTTTTTTACTTTTTTTTTTTTTTTCCCCAATAAAAAATGTCACTGAAATGGACATATATCCACAGAAAGTTTGATTTCAATCTCATCAGAAAAAATATTCTACCCAGCTTTGAAAATAAAGATCAGGTTTTGAAAGAATATCAACCTAAATAAATTTATCTTGTTCTATTTTTTTTTCATAAACTTTTGTCCTATTGCTACTAGCAGCCCATTTAAAAGTTAAGAATATGTTGGTTTATTTGTTTGGTTTGTTTTTTTGTTCAGTTTTATCTATTTATTTATTTATTTAGTGGTACGTTCGTGGCTTTCCAAAGTATGTGCAAAGAATTCTCAAAGAAAAACTTAAATATTAATTTTCTTTTTCTGTGGCTTCCCTGAAATATAGATCAAATATAAGTTTTTCAGTAGCACTGAACATTTACAGGAGGACTTGGGAGATGCTAATATATATACATCTAAGTTGGAGAACAAATGAATCTACAGACCCAGTGTAAATTAGGGTTTGATGAGCAACTCATCAAAGTTAATTAAATGACAATTAACTGTCATTGACTTCCACAGACTTTATATTAGTTCTGTTAGTTAAGGTGATTGATACTTCTAAAGCAGATGGATCTTTTTTCCTTTTGTTATTTCTTTGAATTCGTGCTTTACTAGACTGTATTGTATTTCTAATAGAGCTTTGGATTTTATGAGGCCTTTGGGTGCCCAAGGATCAAGGACAAGATTACAATCTCTTTGTAGCATCTGTGACAGAAGTATTTTGAATTGTGTGCTTCCCAGTAATGAATGTTTTCTAGCCAATAAACAGATCTTTTTTTTTTCATTCTAATAATGCCAAAAGTGTCATACTATTACTTTCCAGAAGTTATTTCATATGTGTGTATATACATACATTGGCATATATTTGCGTGCAATGTATATTTTCCAAATGTGGACACATGATACACCTAGGTTGTTATATGAAAATTTCCTTGTGATAAAAATAGACTATTTTAATTGAATTTGAACTCAAATTATACAACTGTTTTACTTATTGTACTTCATTTTTTTATAAACTTGAGCAATTTGAAATGTCTTTTTTTCCTGTTAACCCATGATAGATATAATAATTTTATTTGATAATGCAAATTGTAATTATATAGTATTATATATTTTAGGTTATGATGCTATGTCACAGTCCACTTGTCTTCTCCTTAAACTCAACTAAATCATTAGGGTTTTGTTTGTTCTTTAGTAGTTTAAGCATAATTTCTTTTTCAAAAATAGTTGCTGTTAGGTTAATGCACAGAAAAAGCAATTTTAGCTTTAGTTCCCAGTTTTAAAACCTGAAGACTGTGTTGTACAAATGATTCATGATAGCATAAAGAAAGACTTCAGGAGTACTGATAAAATTTCATTATCAGTTTAAGTCTTCCTTAAAAAGCAATCTTTACCGTGTCCACCTTCCATTAATGAGCTACCTCAAAATTCCCTAATGACTGAGTAAAATCAATCAGTGTGCTCCCTTTGTTGTCCATCTGTGCAAAGTGTATGAAAACTCCAGATTTAAAAAATCAGCAGGACCTACATAATGAGACATTCTTTACAAATAACAAGCTTATGTTTTGTTTGAGCCATTTCGGTGTAGCTGCTCTTAGGCAGTAGAGACTGGGAGATGCTGATTCAGAAAGCAGATTTTCTCCTAGTTTTAGTTCTTTCTAAAAGAGGTCTTGACCCTATCAATACACCCAAACATCAGTTGTCTTCCTTTAGATTTCACACCTAGGCTAATAGCAGGGGGTAACATCCTTTACTATTCCTATATTACAGAATCAAAGAATCACACACAAACATACACAATGTGGCTGCATCTCATGTAGTTTCCTCTTGGACTACTTATAGTCTGCATGCAAAAAACTGATGCAAGCGGTTGTGGTTGCCTATACAGATACCACACATGGTCAGCTAGAAGAAGTCCAATGTTTTCTAATGGATTTTCTCCAACTGCTTGTGGTTATACGAACCTCAAACACAACTTGTCTGGTCTTGAGCTCAGGCTGGACGCAAATCTCAAGATGGAAAGTACACTTAGCTAGAGAAACTGTGTTGTTGTTTTTTTTATTATTCAATTTCTAATACCTTCTTGGTAGCTCTTTGGCAATGAGGAGGCCTAAAAGAAGCAGTTTGATCACAGAAGAGGGACACAGAGGAGGAGACAGTATCAGGGGATGGAGGAAATTGCTGTAACCAGAAGGAGAGAGGACATAATCAGTTAGAAAAGCCACAGCAACCTCTGCAGCAATTGAGAAACTGGAAAGTGTAGAAGTGTTTAGTCATCCCATTCTCACCACACAAAACACAAGATATGACCCCTGCTCTGCTAGAAAAGTCAACAATCTAACTGCAATATAAGCAAAATAATGGTCTCTTGCTTTCTTGAAACAGAAAGATGTGGCTGTACTCTGCAAGCTTAGTGAAATGTACAGTTGAGGAGTGAGGACTACTTAGATTCCTGCAATTGCCTTGAATCACATCATCTCAGCAGTCAAAACTAATGGGTCCCCAGTAGTTCTCAGTTTGTCATGAGGAGTAAATATGCAGCAAAAGTGCAGAAAGGCCCTCATAAATTCAAGTGACACCTGTACTAATATGTTCATGTGTAGCAGTGATGGTTTTTTACAGCTTCATCTGATGGACTCCTTAAGCTCTGGACATCTGACCTATGCTTAACTCACAGTCCTGAGATTAAACCCAAGGAAAAATTGTAACTTTTCTTCCAAAATTTAAATTTCTGTAATCATTACATAACTGCTCTTCACACACCTAGAATTTCAGCCTGGTACACCAAAAGTGATGAGCAATGTCAGCTGCAGATGAGACTTCAATACTCGATAAATTCCCATCTCACTAAATGAAACAAACCTTTTCTAAGTTGCATTCCTGAACTTGATGCTTCCTGATTCCCAAAATGAGCATTCAAAACACCTCCCAAGAAAATGACACTTCTAAATCTTACAGTTAGAGTAATTTTTTTCCCCTCAACTTTCTCACCCTAATTTGAGCCAAAATTAATCAATTGCAGGTATGCAATTGAAGTTTAAAAAGTGTCAGATTGACTAATTTCACCTTTTAAACATCAGATTTCTGCATTTAGAAATCATAGTTTTTCACAAGTTGGAATTTATGGGAAATTAACAATATTAAAATTCAAAAATCTACTTTTTTCTCCCTAACATTTTATTTAATTAGGATTTTGTATTTCATTGGAAAACACTGGAAATATTTTCATTGTGTGTATTATTCAGAAATAACTATGCATGTGTCCATCTGTGTGTTGCCAGCCAGAGGATGTCCAAAGGCTGTTTCTCACTTAATGTGGGTATAGGAACATTTCTATGACTTCTCTCTTTACACTCATGCTTCAACTTTCCTTTCCAACCAGTTTCAAATAAGTTTCTGCAGCATGCAGAAACCATCCTTCATTATAAGAGTTTTCCTTCATTGCCTGTTCTTTACATGCGTTTGTAAAAAAATAGTGACTAGGGAATAGCAATTTTAGAGGAGTAGTATGCATTAGCATCTAAAGTGCTATATTATTTTCTTGAAGTATAATGGTCTTACAACAGTATACCCAAAAAGCAATGCATGATTACATGAAATTGTGGAGATTTTTAGACCTTTGAAGACACTGTTTTCAACTCCAGAGATTTAAGCGATAGTTTCCATTAATTTTAATAAAAATACTTTCTCAACCAGTAAGTTGACTTAAGAAGGAAGCATGTGGAAGTGTGTGATTGTGTGGGGGTGAGTATGCAACACTGATTAATACACTGGCTGCCTCCATAACATGCTTTGCTGACAATGCCTCACAATAAATTGCAGCACAATTACCACAATCCACTGCCCTCCACCACTGGGAAAAACTCTTGAAAGTATGGAAAATACATGCATTTTTAAAAGGCATTCTCCACGCATTCATAAGAATAAGAATAACATATATATGCCCAGGTTTACTAAGGACTGTGGCTTTTTTAGAGAGGTTAGTATCAGCAAGATAAATCATCTGCATTCCATTTTATCAGGCTTTCAAATGTAATTGATATCATCCATCTAGACCACACAGGTCTATACTTCAGGTAAAAATCAAAACAAAGCTGTGTGGTCTAGTTTGTTAACACAGTAAAGACAACTTATTGTTAACCTTAAGATAAGCCACTGCATTTAGATCTATTTATAGCCACCTTTGGTAAGTATGCCTGGATTCTTTTCTACTTTCCAGGTCAAAGCCACAAAGACTGTCACAGGAATGTGTAAATTACACTTCTTTGCATCAGCAAATCCCTTTGCATAAGAGATGGAGTACATTTCAGTGAAAACAGTGAGCTATTTCACTGCTACCTTCTCTCAGGATTTCCACTACAGAATGGAAGAGTGGGCAATTTAATTTTGATAAAGCTGTCAGTAGAAGTCATTGAAGAATCACAGACCTTGACCACCCCACTTTTATGCTAGAACTGCCTACTTTTAAAAGCTTGTACTAGCCCTACATGCCAGGTAACAAAGAGGACTATAAAAGGAGATTGCAGCTAGTTTGTGATCTCATTCCCTCTAAGAAAGGCAATTAAAATAGCTTCTATTCACCTCCCGTGGAAGAGAATCAGTAAAGGGAGAAGTGTACTGTATGAATTCAGCTATTTAACTGCCCTCATGGAACCAAACCGACCAGCCTGCAAACATGGATATAATAACAATAATAAAAAAATATATCTCTGAAGGCCTATCTAGGTTTAATTCTCCTGGCATCAACAACAATATGAATTTATTTGCTTCTCTGCCACCTTAAGCCCTACCCCCACACACGCAGTGTCTGTAAAACTATCCCCAGTATAACCAATGCAACAACTGAGAGAATCAGACTTCTGATGCTTCAAAATGTCAACACAGTTTAAATTTAATCTATCTTGTTATAACAGACAGAGCTTCCTCAAACCAGCCAAAGGTACTCAAGATACCTAAAATTATTGGTTGGGAAGGAAGATAATGGGACCCAGCTCTAGATGCATCCCTGAGAGCCTCTTAATAAAGCAGAATATCCCTTGCTGAGTTTCTACATGCACTCTGGAGAGTTTCAGAAAGCCTGGACAGAGTCCCAAACACAGTATACAATCCTTCTTTCACAATTACAACTGGTCAAGGAAGTTGACTTATGTCTGCTATTTATACCTTATGCCCCATGGCTTCTTGTTAGTGAGCAGGCTGTGCTGCGAGTCAGGTGATTGATGGCGAGTTAATGGTTCCATTGTCTGCAGTAATGCAGAAAGCACAATTCTCATGCATCAAATTGAACAGGAGCTTTATCACCAAGGCTCTGTGCTTTTAAGTGGTGCTGTCGCTAATACTCCTGAAAGGAACAACGACCAGGACCGGAGGCACTAGCATGAGTCTTTTGATATCCATGCTATGAATACTTCCGTTAACTCCCCAGGGTACAAAAGTTATAGGAGAGGGCTCATCAGAGTTGTTATGATGAATGCACAAAGATAGACAAAAGAGCAATTTTTCACCTTGCTTGAAATAGTATCCTGGGATTTTTTGTTCATTACTGCAATTAAGTGCTTATAACCAGTTACTCAAAATAATTGTTACAACTGTTTTAACTACTTTTATTCAAAGCTGATCCCAAGCCCCCAGTGTTGGTGTTACTGACACAGACAGGTAAAGGAAAACAGAGCTTTTTATAGCCAACACTGAAATTTTCATACAAAACTGGACAGAAGTTATGCCTGAATAAAACCTCAGGATGGGATCTTTCCATGGTGTGTTCATGGTGCTAATCTTCTTAAAACCACATTCTTAAAAAGGAGCTGACTCAGATTCTCTCAAACAATGCATGATCAATGTAAATTAAATGTAATGACAAAGGCTATGCTTTTCATAAAGGTATAAATGGCAGCACTTCTTTCAGGAAAGAAAAAAAACCTGTCATAATTTTTCTGTCATCACCAGTGGAAGAGAATCAAGCCCTTATTATTTGTCCTTTCTTAGCTAATCATTACTGCTGATTGTGATGGTAAAGAAGAAAACCTCAGCTTCCTACCAGAAGGGAGGCACTGCATATATCAATCAAAAGAAGAACCTGCAGGGACTAAAATGAATGAGAAGGTAATAAAAAAAAAACACAGACAAACAAACAAAAAACCAACACTGCTAGTGATTTGTTCTTCAAACTTCCTAACTCCTCCCTAAGTTTTATTCGTCTTTATAACTTTAACTATCATGTCTGAAATGTCTGTTTCTGCTTTCTTATACAAAACTGTTGACTTTACAGAAAAAGTCTATCTGGAAGCAGTCTGAGATTTACTTGAACTATGCATAATGTTAGAGGAGTTCAAAATCCATAATGGTTTCTTGAAATACTTACTGACTTTCTTGGTTGAACCTCTATCATTTATAAGGCTTTGATTAATAATTTATTTACACAAAAGGCAGGCTGTAGGAAAATTACAAAAGGTCTCTTTTCAGAACAGATAATCCTGATAAAAAGTTAATTAAGAGGTTTCTTTAACCATGATACACTATTAAAACGCTGGTTAGGAATTTAAGAATGTGGAAGCTTTTAGTTCACGTTCAGTGACAACATTACAAGTGTTAAATTCCCAGAGCACCAGTATTTCCTTTCACTAGTTTGATAATCTGCTTCTGCTTTAGAATCATATGCAGATAAATGCATGTTGAGTTCTCACCACCATCCAGTTAACAAGGAAGACAAGACAACCTCAGTTCTGGTCTAGCATTTCTGTAGCTCCCAAATAAAGCAAGGAAAGACTTTCTCTCCCTTCACAGTAGCTTGCTTTTAAAAGTTAGAATGGAGACTTGCCTCTTGGCAGTGTTAGTAATGTTAGGACATCACCTTAGCATAGCAACTTTAATTGCACAGCCATAACCTTTCACCCCAATTATGTTCAGTCTTGGTTTATTTATTACTGATGCCTGGTGCACTTTCAGTAATGGGCTTTTTACTTTTGCCTGGCATTTTTTCTAAAACAATATTTTATACTCCACATATATTATCATTAAAGGTTTCTTGACTAAGGTTCTTTCTCTTTGACAGGTCTAAATGCAATTAAAGTGCAAAAAAGTCCTAAGAGAGCTATTTTTTATTTCAGTTTTATTTGTCTATCATGGTTTTTCCTTCTCCCTTGGCTTTCTAATGTCACCTTCCATCTGTGAGGAAAATAAGCCCTAAAACAATCCTATGAAGTCCTACAACTTGCTAGGTAACAGTCATTTATAGTGGTTTCTAATCACAAACTTAATGGAAGACAGAATAAACTGATTATACTGTGTGACCTAACCTAGTCCACATTGATTACAGTTTCAAAACAAAACCAAATCTGAACAGAATACCTTTTCTCAAAACCCTTGGCATTTTCATCTATTCACTGAGCCTAAACTTTATGTCCCTGCTTCCATTATTAATTTGAATTACTGTTCTGACTTTGATTATGATGACTTCAGTATAATTGCTGACTATATTTATTCCTGAGTTCTGGGAAGGTGATGGATGATCTCAGAACTAAAGAGAATTTACTTACTCCTTAACCTTCTTTCAAGGATTTTTTTGCTGTAGTGTTTCTAGTCTTGTTTGGACACCTCAGTCAATCTCTGAATATAAGAGAGTGAGAACATACCTGCTTTCCTATACAGTAGGTGCAATATTTAAGATCCACCAGTGTTTACTGAGGCTCTGTTCCTATTGTCCTACAATGTGCGGGTAAAAGCTACACCTGCATGGAGCTCTATTTACCTCAGAGGGCTGTTACACAGGCACAGCAATCCACTGTTGAGATGTAAATAATGATACTTGGTTCCTAGATCCCACTAATATGATATCTGTGCCTGTATGTGTCAGAACAAAGGCACAGACAATCCAGCATCTTAAACCAGTGACAGAGACCTTTTACTGAATCATCTAAGATGACTCTATTGTGTAAAAAAAATCACTGATATCAAAGGCAGAAAAAGAATATTACCCTGAAGTTATGAAATTGAAGACAAAGTTAACAATTTTTTTGGCATCAAGTTTAATTCAAAAGGATTAAATAAGTGTATTCATAGATTTTTAAACCAATCAAAACTAGAAGCCATTTCCTGCATTAATTTTCCAGCTAACTTAATTATACAGCCCCAGGCTCTGGCTCATGATCAATTAACAGAGCTGTAAAAATCTGGAGCCCAAGTCTACCACATATTAATCACGGCATCTGATATAAGGAAAACAGCTTTTATTGTGGTTTCTGGATTTGAAATAAAACCAGTAACCACAGCTGATGTAGTTGTACTCCACTTTAAAAATATAAAGATTTGTTTATAAATTAGTGATTCTCATGACTTAGTAATGTGTGAGAGTGATAGATTGTCATGTACAAAACAGGTCTGAGGAATATTTAAAACAGAATAAAGTATTAATTTTAAACTACTAAGAAAAACTATGCATACCTGCATATCTGGAGGAAAAGAGTTCACCAGTGCTGCCCCACCAGTATTTTCTGTCTAATACTGCAAATATTTTACTGTTCTCCTATTAATGATGCAAAAACTTTCTAGTTCATTCTCTCACAGAAAATTAAATTATAACTGCATAATGAACAATTTAGCCATGGCTTACCAATTTGAACATGCATTCGCTTTCTGCCCTATATACATCTTGAGTTCCACAGTAGTTTTCTAGGACAGTGGGACATGTAATTTTCATTCAGATTCCATTTATCCGTCTTAGCAAGATAAGCTGGATGCCAGTATCAAAAGAGAGTCTGCAGTGAATCACCCAATAATTGAGGCAATTCTACTTTGATATTTTTGCTACAAATTCTCATAGATTAAGCCTTGCTCAAAAGGAAGATCCTACCACTAAGGTACAAATGAACACTTCTATAAATAGGTAACAAGAATATAAATAGTTTCAATGACATTTAGGGGGAAAAAAACCCAACCTTTGTACTGGCAGAATTTTCTGTGATCAAGCTGATGCATACCAAAGAGGAAAACCCATGGAAATGTGGGGGAATGAAAATGCTCCAGACAACGGTTCCAATTATACTGAAGATTATAGAAATTTCCTTCAGGATACTACTTTCAAAGAGGTATCTTCAATGCTTACTTGATACAATAGCAGTGCCTGTTAGACTGCCTTGATCCTCAAGTCCTCTGGAAAGGCTTCCAGGGATGGCTCTGAGAAGAGTATCAGGTTCATAATTTGCATACATTTAAATGCAATGTTGAACTTGTGCCACAGACATCCTGTAGAGACCAAAGGTCAAGCCGTTGTATTAGAATACGCTATTATGGTATAGCTTTTCCCAATTTACTTTGTCAAGGTTACTTTTAAATGTCTTGTGACTTTCTGGAAAGAGAAGCAGTTATGTTAATATCTGAGAACCAGGAAGATAAGGACTGGGAAGAAAATTATTAAGCTTTATGCTAACTTAGTTTTAATGCAATAACCACACGTTCACAAAAGGTTCACCCTCCTTCCATCATTGCAGATATTATTCAGGTAGCAGTACCTGTGTCAACTATAGCACAATCAATACCTTCCTTTCAATGAAGCAGAGTCATGTTTACATTTCAAGGTCTAACAGCAGTTCCCTACCTATGTTCTAGTCTCAAAGAGCAAGTTCTTTTAACCAGATACAAAGACATCTATTTCAGGTATTAGAATTATGCTGCCACTGTCATTATACTCTCTGCTAATCTACCTCATTGATTAAAACCCATATTCTGCTCTCAAATCCCATCACAATTATTTTCCAGGTACACATATGCCAAGAATTTCTCAAGTCTTTAGTGCTAAAATAGGGACTACGAAACCCTCCGAAGCTCCTCAGAGCTAGATGCCTTCATTTTTAACTTTCTTCACTCTTTTTTCAAGGAAAAAGCAGGATAAGTCTTATATGTTAAGGAACTAAAATATAGTAGGGGAATAACTGGAGCCATGGTCTGAAGACAAAAATAGTTTAGTTGTTTTCACAGAATCATGGAATGGTCTGGGTTGGAAAGGATCATAAAGAACATCTAGTTCCAACCCTGCTGCATGGGCAGGGACACCTCCCACTAAATCAGGTTGCTCAGAGTCTCATCTAGCCTGGCCTTGAACAGTTGCAGGGATGGGGCTTCCACAACTCTCCTCGGCAACCTGTTCCAGTGTCTCACCATCCTCACACTAAAGAATTTCTTCCAAATACCTAACCTAAATCTACCCTTTTTTGGCTTAAAACCATTCACCCTCATCTGATCACTACATGCCCCTGTAAAAAGCTTTCCTGTAGGCCCCATCAGGTACTGGAAGACCTCTGTAAGGTCTTTCTGGAGCCTTCCCTCCTCCAGGTTAAATTACCACAACTCTCTCAATCAGTCTTCCTAGGTGAGGTGCTCCAGCCCTCTCATCATCTTCCTCACCCTCCTTTGGATTCCCCCCAAAAGCTCCATGTCCTTTCTGTTTCGAGGGTTCCAGAACCAGACACAGCACTCTAGGTGGGGTCTCACGAGAGTGGAACAGAGGGGAAAATTGTGTCCCTTGTCCTGCTGGCCACACTTGTTTTGATGCAGCCGAGGACACTGTTGGGCTTTCTGGGCTGCAAGGGCACATTGCCAGTTCATGTCACTCTTCTCATCAACCAACACCCCCAAGCCCTTCTCCTCTGGACTGTTTTCAATCCATTGTCCAGCCAGTCTGCATTTGTGCTTGGGATTGCCCTGATCCCTGTGCAGGAACTTGCACTTGGACTTGTAGAACTTCATATGGTTCCTCTGACTCATCTCTCTAGCCTGTCAAGGTTCTTCTGGATGTCATCCCTTCACTCCAGCATGTTTTCTAAATGACTGGTAGAATGTGTGAACTCCACGTTTTCCTGAGATGGCTGGAAATTTATATCTGAGAGACCCTTTTCTTAGTTAATCCTAGAGCTGCATAGTTAAAACAATTTATTAGGCTCCAGGTGGCAAAGAGGACTTTCAGAAAACCTCAGTAAACACATACGTTTTGGAGCTCTCTTATGGTTAAATAGGAATGATTGATTAAGAATAAGCACTAGTTTTCAGATGCTTTATGACATTTGAAAGCAATGTGGTTTTGGTAAATAAAGACCTCAACCACATTAACTCAAATGTGTTGGGTTTTGGGTTGTTGTGGTTTTTTTTTTTGGAGAGGGAGAAAGCATGATGCTATGGATCTCAGATGACTCTCAGACTTATGATATGACCTCTTCACTTGAAGGAGATATTAATATACTTTTAAAGCAAAAGCATTTTGTCCTTTGCCCTTTAAATTGTCTAGAAAATCTTGGACGTACACAGATAATAGAAAATTATGAGAAGGGACAAAAAGAGAAGTCCCAGTTCGCTATTTCCAGCTCTCAGGAACATGTCCTAATAATCAGACTTGAAACAATGAGGTGTGAAGACATGCTCCACCTTTCTTACTGATGCTAAACACTACTCAAAAAGAATAGAAAATATAAGGGATTTCACCAAATTTATATAAGAGCACTTTTAGTGGCTTGCAGAAGAGACATTGGATCTGGGAGTCCTATATTCTGGGCTCTGACCCAAGGATTGCTACAAATTTTGCTTTGTTCTCATAGTTTCATAGCTGCAGTGCTTTCTTGGAATAAGGGTTTGATCTACCTCTGGAAGATACATTCCACAGGCAAGTATTCAAACCAAAATACTATTACAAAGTGGTAAGTTTGCAACCATTGGGCACTCTACTACCATTATATTTTACAGACTATTAGTTACCAAATAGGACAACTCAGCACCTTAAATTATGTTAAGGGTTTAGACTGTGAATTTCAGCTTCACAAGAACAGTGAAGAGCATAAAACTCAGGAGAAACATGAATTGCAGAAACACTTAGTTATTCACTACTAGCTAGCTTAGATGTGTAATCCCATTCAATGCTGGCTGTTATGAATTCAATTCCTTGGCACCTTACTATCCTATACATTACTCAGGGTCTATAAACACCTAGCTGGGGTTATTAATTCAAATCCACATGACAGACATGCCAAAATTAATCTGAATTCTGTTGACAATAATAGGTCTCGTTGAATATTTCTTTCATTCTGGTTTACATCTCCTCACCAAGAAGTGCGAATTTCCCCAATTAGTGCTCAGAAGGAAATATCAAGGTGTACCTGAAATCAGAGATTTCTCTGCCTTTTCAGCTTCAGAGTTCTCTCTGCCATTTCAGCTGGCATCATATAATAGAGCAAGTAAAATAGAAGAATACCTTGTTTGCTTGCATTTTGTCAGAGATGTGAGAGGAAAAGAATTCATAAGGACAGGAGTCTTGACACTTATCCCACAAATCCAGCTATTCAACCCATTTGCATGCTTAATTTCTCTCCCTATGGCCCATTCTCTATTATTTCATTCTTCAACCTATTTTTAATATACAATCTTCTCAGTGTTGTCTTTTCTCCCTAAAAGAGTTAAAAACACAACTTGCTTTTCTTGTCTACATCTCTGTTCACAAACCATTAAACCCTTATATTGCTTAAGTACATTAAAGCACTTACATGTGTCATTTTTTTGTTTGTTTTGTTTAAACAATTGGAGTAATTTCTGAAGTATCTTCTTTACTCAGATTATACTCCTCCCCTCATCCCCTCCCACCCCCCCCTCCTGCCAATCAAACCTGTGTTCACCCTCCAGGAGAAGGAATTTTAACGCATGCCTAAAGATGTGAGAATCACTATCCCTGTGTTATTGTCCATTCAGAAACACAGAAGAAAGACCTTTCAAAGACCTTACAGTGTTATATCCTACCATTGATTTTGCTAGTGCAGGCCAATTCTCCTCTACAAATTCTTCACTCCCAGGCAGGGATCCAAATATTTATGTAAAATCCTACTATCTGACAAGTTTTTGTGTACCTTAATGTGATTGAATGTCATGATTTGCAGCAGACTTTTGATGGAAGTGCTTTCTCTTTATACCATGAAATTCCACTTAATATTTTATCAACATCTGCATTTACAATTTGTTGTGTCCACTTTCTTAGTTTTGTTCTTCAAGAAAATGTTTGATCCTTGCCACAGCAATGCGGTATGTTGACCCTGGCTGGATGCCAGGTTCCCACCAAAGACTCTCCGTCACTACTCTGCTCAGCTGGTCAGGGTAAGAAAATATAACAAAAGGCTTGTGGCTCAAGATAAGGACAGGGAGATCACTCAGTTATTACAGTCATGGGCAAAAACCAGACTCAGCTTAAGGAATTTAATTTAATTTATTATAAATCAAAATCAGAGAAGGATAATGAGTAATAACACCAAATCCTACACCACGTTCTCTCTACCCTTCCCTTCTTCCTGGGCTCAGCTTCACTCCTTATTTCTCTGCCTCCTCTACCTGAGAGGCCCAGGGGAACAGGGACTGGAGGCTGCAGCTATGAATCTGTCATCTCTTAAGTTTCAAGCATCTGACTTGCTGACGCCAGTGATATTATTTTATTCTAGTAGATTGTATAATGCATGTGAATATTACATACTTTAAGTGCACCTTAATTTCTTCTTTTGTTATCTTTCCTATGCTGTTTTTCATCTGAGATCAAAAAATAAGAAGTGAGATCTTAGCAGATGCCTGGTGGTGATAAAGAAGGGTGGGAGCCAAAAAATAATTTTAAGGGTGTGAAAACTGAAACAGAAGAAGTATTCAAAATGTGTTGAAAATCTAATGCATTCTGTTGTTTGTTTTGTTGTTTTTGTTTGGTGGTTTTTTTTAAGAACACTGTCATGATTTTATTGTATTCATTTGTCAGGCTTAAATTCATTGCACTCAATTGACAAGACAGTATGTTCTCAGGTCTAGATGTTTCCAAATTAATTTGTCTGACTCAAATACATGCTTGGAGCTCAAGCAGAATTAATATGAGTTCAGATAGTATCATATCTTTTGTCAAAATCTAATAGCTCCTCTTTAAAAAAAAAAACACACAACACAAACACAAACCAAACAAAAACAAAATAAAGAAATTTACCAAGGCAACAGTCCTAGAACAAAACTCCAAATGAAAATATAGTAAGCAATCTTACAAATCAATATGGACAGAAGTTTTTCCTTTCTTTGAAAGCACAGAACAGCTTAATAATATAAAAGAACCCTATTTCCAGAGATTCCATGCTGGTAAATTTAGCCAGGTTTTTTTGTTTTTTCTTAACAATACGCACAGTATTGATTGGTACATGGCACAATGCTACAAGCTGCACTAACTGCTTTGAACATTGAAAAGTAATATTCTATTAATAGCATAGTAAACCTGAATAGCTTTTGTAAAAAAGATACTATTTTAAAAAGATATGTTAAAATTAACATCTTCATACAAGTAATAGATTTTGTTTTCACATTATTTTTTGTTCCTTGTTCTACTTCACAATAGCATACAAAGTGCTTTATTTTAGCATAAAGGAAAAGGACTTTCTTTTGAGCTCAGCAGGAATAGTTTTCTGTAAAGGACCATTTGAAGGATATTTAAACAAGAAGTTATTTTTGTTATTTCTTCAAAAGTTTTCTTTGTTTTTCTTACATATATGTATAAGTATCTACATATTTATTATAAAGTTAAGTTCTAAAGATTTTCACTGAAGAATTAAACATGAAACAAACTTCATATCTCGTGTAGTACAAACTGTCTATTATGTAAATATGTAAACCATATTTATACATAAAAAACCACCTGCAATGTGATATAAATAAGAGAGTCTGAATGACCCATAGTTCAAACTGTAATACATCATAAGGAAACCTGCCTTAAGATCTGCACAATATTTACTTATTTATTTATTTTATTTTATTTTATTTTAAAACCCATTGAAATCTTTTAGGCTTAAGAGTTCTCCTCTAGACTTCTGTTTTTCCATTTCTGAGTAGTAGCTTGGGCTTTGTTTTGCCTTTTGTATTTACAGCCTTAAAACTGAAAAAAAACATACTGCTCATGGTAATAATGTTTTATATTCCTCTCAAGAGAATGACAGACATCTTTAAAGGGTCTCCAAGATTCTGCAAGTGGATGAAAGGAAATCCAAGCAATTGAAACAGTTATTCTTGAGCACTCAGCTACTTGTTCCTGCTGAAAAGGCTATATATTTTTTCTACAGTAAAACCTTTACATTCTGCCTATCATTCTGCAGGCTATTGTGTTAACAAATAATGTAGTGTGCTTTCAGTTGTGCTCTGACACTGTACCACAGCATCACATGAAAAGAATTTTGTATTGCTTCAGCTGTGCCATATTTGCCCCCAAATTCACCTTTTCAAAATGGATTACCTTTGGTTACAAAGGATTCAGCTATTAGAGGTGGAACTCTCAGGGATTTCCCTAGCCAATCACCGCACAACTCTTTATGCCATCACAGTTATCAGGCTTCTGGGTGGTACCTTTCTCATCCCCAGAATTTAAGAAAGGTACTGAAGAATAGCAGTGGTAGCAAAGGGAGCCTGCAGGGCTGCTGGAGCAGAGCAAGAGGAGACAGTGAAGTAGAGCAAAAAACAGCTGTGTCTATCAACAGCAGAGAACTTGTGCAATGCTGGTGTCTAGGAGTGAGGTTTGAGCTGTTCAGCACCATTGGACATCAGAAATTAGGTGGATACTGCAATAATGACAATTCCCATTCCAACAGTGTAGAACAGAACCTGGTGAAAAATTGAATATCTGCTGCTGTGTCCAGTATAGCTCTGGAAGCACAATGGTAAAGTCTGAACTGCACCTTCCAAAATATCACAACATGGGAAGGTTTATTTGGCTATTGGTCCTCAGGTCCTGCAGAGACAGAGAGAAGACTGTCCGATCTTAAGACATTCTTGTTTTCTAAAATCTGCTGTTTCCAAACTACATGCATATATCCTTCATTCTCTGCTCACTATTTGTCTGCCCAGAGTTTTTCTTCTTCAGAGGACCTCTGAAGAAAATGCAGGAATCGCATGGACTTTCATTTTTCAAGCCTGCACCATTCTTAGTTTTAGTAAAACTTTTGTAAAAAATACCTTCATCTGATTTCTTTCACTGACCTCATACCTTTTTTCTCTCTTTCAATCTCCAAGAAAACAACCGTTAACTACAGTATTTTTGCCTTTCATTTTTTTATATTTCATAGAATCACAGAATCATAGAATGGTTTGAGTTGGAAGGGACCATAAAGACCATCTAGTCCCAACCCTGCTGCATAGGCAGGGACACCTCCCACTAGATCAGGTTGCTCAGAGCCCCAGCCAGCCCGGCCTTGAACACTTGCAGGGATGAGGCTTCCACAGCTTCTCTGGGCAACTGTTCCAGTGTCTCACCACCCTCACACTAAAGAATTTTCTCCTAACATCTAACCTAAATCTCTCATCTTCCAATTTTGATCCATTACCCCTTGTCCTCTCACTACAAGCCTTGTAAAAAGTCCCTCCTCAGCTTTCCTATAGCCCCTTCAGGTACTGGAAGGCCACTATGAGGTCCCTTTTGTGTCATCTCTTCTCCAGGCTGAACAACCCCAACTCTCTCAGCCTGTCCTCATAGCAGAGATGCCACAACCCTCAGATCATCTTCACGGCAATCCTTTGGACTTTCTCCAGGAGATCCATGTCCTTTTTACACTGGGGGCTCCAGAACTGGACACAATACTCCAGGTGGGGTCTCACAAGAGCAGAGAAGAGAGTGAGAATTATCTCCCTTGACCTGCTGGCCACATTTGTTTGGATGCAGCCCAGGACATGGCTGGCTTTCTGGGCTGCAAACGCACATTGCCGACTCATATTGAGCTTCTCATCCACTATCACGCTCAAGTCATTCTCCTCAGGACTCTTTTTGATTCATTCTCCACTCAGCCTGTATTTGTGTCTGGGATTATTTCCTCCCCTCACTTGAATGCCCCAGCATAGCTGGGAGTCTTTGATGATCTCTATTTGATCTAGTCCAAAGCATGCTGAGGAAGAGACTTGACACCATCATTGTGCATCTTGTCCATTAGGAAATGGGAAGAAGGCATGTGGACTGTCCATTCTGCAAATCATGGAACAGTCTTTGGAAGATACAATCACTTCTCAAATCTACAGCTCTTACTTAAAGAAATACATCACAATGTATTTCGGGGATCCAATATCAGACATTCTACTTTTAATATTTTCGACTGAACACAAGGGAGTTTCACTAATTCCAGGATGAATTTGGCCCATTAATTTTAGAATACAAAATTTTCCTATGAAAACACTTGTATGGGAATCAAACCATCACCAAACTTTGTTGCAGAAAAAACTTTATTTAGTTCATGATGTAATTTACCCTTTGCCCATGTGAAAGAGACGGTGAAACAAATCTCATCAACCTTAGTTTTTCTGTTCCTCACTGGATTTGTGACAGCCAATTGGAAAAACCTTCTCTGGTCTATTCCAACTACCACAAGTTCATGAAACGAAAGAAAAATTAATAATTCACTGAGAGCATTAGGCTCCCATCTCCTTTAAAAACTCTGTTTAAGAATTAGGAATTCTATTTAAGACTATACTTGCATTAAAAATTTGACTTAAAATATTTTTCTTATTATGCCTCTGGAAAAGCAAAATCAAACAAATATTAAATAACATATTTAATACATATTTAATATTATGAACTTTTATAAATGCAATAGATTCCTCAAGAACTCTGCAATTTCCAGCAATGAAAAACAGTCTTTGTTTGCCATATCACTCTCTGTGTGCATTTAATGTCATTTTTTAAGTCTTACCTTGTCTTAACAAAGGAGTATGCTAATCAGAGACTTTGAGGCAGAATCCCAGTAAGAATTTCACCACCAAAGTCAACTTGCCCTGTTCATTACATTTTATGCACTTTATGCATCAAGAACTTTAGAAAGGGCATGGAATGAAGAAAAGTTCTGTTTCTGGCCACATCTTCAAAAATAATTCATATATGTCAGAACAAATACTTTTAAAGTGCAGGTTACATTGAAACTAGGGGCTCTTGATTAAAGATCAAATCAGAATGAAAGTTCCAGTTTGATGATATCAAAATCTCATCACTTGCTTATGTGCGAGTTGAGCCAAAAATACTTTAGATGCCATAGCATTAACTCCATTTGATTTTTATCATTATGACATTTGAGAATAGTTCTCCAGATGAACCTTTCACTGTTGTGAGCTGCAGTATTATTAGATTCAGAAACATGCTCTTCTGGTTTTATATCTGATCTCGAACAAATCCTCAAGGGACTAGCAGAATGAAAATGTGAGGATATGATTCATACAGGAGTCTATAAAAATACAATTTGATTAAAGCAGTATGAAGCATGATGAAGGGAAGCAGCAGTTACTGGTATTTTGTGTATATGTGTGATCAAAATCACACACTAGATCGAAAAAAAAAGAGTGAGACACCCATTCAGATGCACACATGCCACAATTTCAAAGAAAGCCACGAACACACAGCAGTATTGGAGACCCAAAATGATGTTTTCCCTCTTCTTAATTTTCTTTATAACAACATTGCTCTTGGGACCGTAATTGTTTCAAGATGTGAAAACACATGTAGAAATAAATACTTTTCTAAAACTTATATAAAATAAATCACATTATGCATACTCTGTCTTTAAACTTAGACAGATCAAAACACCAGTTCAGTGGGCTGACAGAGAATGGGAACACCCTAAGCCTGGATTTCAATTGATGCTATAAATAGTTTGCTTACAGAACTAGTGATTTTTTTTATTATTTTTTTTTTTCCTGGAGTGTTGCCCATTCTGGGATTTGCACACTTTTCTGGCCCCCACAGAGGATTAGCCAGATGTTCAACAGTACATGTGTAATACACCTGTTCCATGGTGAAGCATTTGGCTTTGTTAAGGCAAATGAAAAGGAGGAGGTGGGGAGAAACATTAGGAAGGAAGCAAGGATTTTAGATGTTCATCATACAGGGCCATACACCGTGCTGGGAAACCCAGACACATTCAGAAGCAGGAGGTAGTAGTTACTGGATACAAAAATTACTAGCCCCTAACGCTGGCCAGGAGACCTTTGCTTTGGGACAGTCTAGCTGTCAGTTATGCCTGGAGCGGGGAGAAGCAAGGCTGAATGTTAGTCAACATAGAGGAACAGCAGAGAGCTGTCAGGATTGTGTCAATGACTGGGGTAGTGCTTACAGACAGGAACTCTGGGTTACAGTACCTCTGCCATTTAGGATGTAATTTTGTGCTTAAACGACAGCTCAGTCAGCTGTTGAGTGAGGAGCTGAAAAACCACTGGCTGTGGTGATCCCCAGGCTGTTTTCTGAAAGGAAGAAAAAGTGTCATATTTCCTCAGTGATGGAGGACCTAGGTGGAACATTCTACATGTAATTGCCATGTTACAAAAATGGGAAATTCAGTGTTTAATAAAGGCTGGAAAGCACATGCATATTTGTTTGCTGAAGTTTGGATGTGTAAGTTTAATGTTATCATGTTTTAATTAAATAAGCATAATGCCAGAGGGAAAGTCTGGATATAGAACAGCAGATAATCTGCTATAGCATTTTTTTGAAAAAGTAATTTTAATTATTTAAAATAAAAAGTATTTTAAGCATTTCCCACACACACTTTTTTTTTGTTTGTTTGTTTGTTTTACCAAAAAGCATGACTGAGTACCCAGGGATGATCATGTCAATGTATGTTCAAAGTGGAAAGGGTTGGTATGGCTGATTTTATTGATTATCATTTCTTTCCCATGGAAGTGTGTCCAGAATTCAAGAGCTGAAACCCTGGTTGTTTTATATACTCTAATTACTGGAGTGTTAAACTGAGATTTTAAGAAAAAATTAATACACCTCAAAAAAAAAAAAAGAAGCTTCCTGGAACTCCTGTTGGTATTATACGACCTATAAAACAAGCACTAAGACAACACAATTTAATGCTTTTCTTGTTTATCTGACTGTAAATACCACACATATTCAGTAATATTATCAAAAAACATCTTGTTTGTGGGTAAAATAGAATCAACTCTAGCCTGGACGTTCAGTTTTTTATGTAAGTGATCAGATTCAGACCGATTAGCTCCTACCTTTGCAAGAAGAAAGTGTCTCTTCTACAGCACTTTGGGTGGCCTATGATTCCTTGGGCAGTGACTGTCTGGCACTCTACACAGTGTAAACAGTCATCTCCCTGGACCAAATATGTTATTTAGAAATACATTTGCATTTTCTGTGTTATTGCTGAGCAAGAAGAGGGCATGATTTGTAAACAAAATTACTCTGATGAAAGAAAGCTCATGCTCTAAACACTTAGAAAAGGAATCGCGAAGTTACCAGGCTGAGATATTAGCCAGGACTTTGGAGCCAAATTCCTTTTCAAATACTGAATAACCAAGTGCCTCAACAGTGCCAGAAGTTAGTGCAGCAGTCTGTTCCATGTAAAAGGAACTGGACATTTTTTTTTAACCAAAAGGAAAAAAAAAAAAAAAAGAAGAAAATGAAAACTTTGAGACAGAAGTTCTATCTGGCTTTTTATTTATATATTAGCCTGCAGTGTATATATTTCGTTCACAGTTTCTAAAAATAACCCTGTCTTTGTGACAAGATGATTTGCCAAATTAATATTATGAACAGAGCAAAAAGATTTGTCATGTTGTGCCATTCCCTGCTTTTCCTTTTGTGCCTGCCTCTCTGTGGCTGGGCTATTTCAGTCACCAAATGCTTGTGGTTCTTTGGAGAAACTGCCAGGTGGACTTTGATGGCAATTAGCTTGGGGAAACTAATAGACCAGTGATCATTACAAGGGCAGCTGAGGAAACTAGGACTAGCAACTACTTGGAAGGCAATGTGTAAAAAGTGGCTTTTCAGATTTTAGCGGGGTGATTCAGTGTGAAAGGAAGCAAAGGGAAATGAGTTGATATATTGAGGGTCAGGGATCCCTGTTCATGGTAGGCGTTTGGGTGGTTTGGGGTTTTTTAACTGTTTAAAATTGTGCTAGAAACAAAGACAAATGTGGCTCTTTTGTGAGAAAAAAACCCCACAAAACAAACCAAACAAAACTAACACATCCATAATGTTTTAATTAAATTAGCCTCACTGCTCATGTCAATCTGGTGACAGGGATGTAAATTTAAGTTACAAATTGAGAGAATCTACTACTATCGGTGTTTGTACTACAAGTAAACTGTAGGGTTTGGCAAAATACTGGCATCTTGATCTCCCCCAGTTGACATATGGGCTATGATAATTTAATGCTTGAAAATATTAGAGAGGATAGGATAGTCTTCTACAGGACATTAAAATTAATAGACCACTTATTCACTTATTAAAAATAGAAAACCTGTATTTTCTGAATAGAAAAATATTTTATTTTAAAAGAAACACAACAATCTAGTGATACTAATGAAGAAATTCTTCTTCATTAGGTCACCTGTTACCTTTGAAAAACAGTCCTTACCACCAAGAAAGATAATCCCAGTTGCACATGGATAGAATGCTCAGGCAGTTTTATACTCATCTACAGCCTTCCTGTATCCCACAGAGCCTCAATAACACAATATAACACAATAACATCAGGGCTGACTGGGATCATGCACAATCTCTTAAGCACTTTGTACCCCAAGTGTATTAGCGTCAGTATAAACCAAACATGCTTAAACCACGTATTACAGAAAAAAAAAAGAAAAAAAAAAAAAAGAAGTTGCACATAAGTGAAAAATAGAAACCAGAATTCTAAAGGTCATTGGTAGTAGATCCATTTATATGGGAACCAGCATATCTATTCCCATGAAGCACCATAAAGCCCAAGTGATACAAAGCACTGAAACAGTAATCAATAAACAAATGTTTAATTCCAAGGTTGTTTCCTCTTTAATGTTTACTGTATGGGTGGTTCCAGAACTACCCCAGTGGAGACAAAATTAGGCTTTGAGATATTTTCTAAAAAGTTCAGGTCAGATTAAGGGAAAGTCACTAGTTAGGAACTCAACAGTTAAGGAGTCAGATGGAAAGCAAGCAGGAAAGATCTTGATGCTTCAGGTAGTCAACTGAAGTAGGAAAAATGGGATTTATGACTAACAATATGTTTCTTTAGAGCACTTTTATTTTATCCAGCCACAGTTTACTATAAAACACACAGGCTACTTCTCCTTTCAAAGTGAAATTAGTTTTCTCTTATGCTCAAGAGCAGGAAAAGCTCTGCAGCTTCTGCTGCCATATTTTTTTAAGAAGAGCTTCAGTCCTTTTGCAGAGGGCTGATGTTCTCAGGAGGACAACAGACAGGTTTGATCTGTAGTGAAGGTAGTATCTTCTCTTTGTTCTCCAAGAAGCATTGGGCTTGTATGACTGCGATAAGATTCATCTGTGAGTCTCTCAACAGGTAGGGACTTTCTGAAAGAGACTCTGTGAAACATGCAATGATGAACTCAAGTACTTCAGAAGAAAATATAAGGAATTAATTCTGTGGCTGAATCAAGAGTTCTTTAACAATCAGATAACAAAATACAAATCATATGAGAAAAAAACTCAAGGAAAATCTTCCTAAAATAAAAATATTACTAAAAAATTTTACTAAACTAAAGACTAAGGAATAGCAAAGGTATAAGGCAACAAATGCAGAAAATAAACATAGAAACTGTATCACAGTTATGAAAGCCATATAAAAATTTCTATAAGAACATTAGATAAATAAAAAATTGAAGAAAATCTAATGAGAAAACTGATTAATTAATGAGCAGTTGATGGAAACTTGAAATGTTTAAAGATTTCTCTGGTTCAGTCTTCACTAAAAAGCTAACCATGACCAGATGTTTAACTTTATTACTATTAATGAGGAAATAGGAACACCAGCCTAAGAATGGATCAATTAAATAAGTTGAATATACTCCAGTCATTAGGACTTGACAAGCATCACCCCGAAGTACTTACAGAGTTGGTCAAAGCAATTTAGGAACTTTCATTAAGGGTGCAGGAGAAATGAGAGAGTTTTGCGGAAGGTGAATAAGTTCTAGAAAGTCAGAGAACAAGCCTGGGAAGAGAAAAGGGACACAGGGGACTTTAGAAGAGTCAGCTTTTCTTTGGTAGAAGCAAATTATTAAACAATCAATTTGTATTCATCTAAAGACAGAAAACAACCAACACTAATTTGTCAAGAATAACTCATGTCAGTGTAATTCAATTTCTTTGACAGGATAACAAAATCTAGGAAAGTAATAGTTGTCAGATTCACATGACACTTATAAACCAACTGGTAAAATATGGTCTGAGTAAAGCTACTGTAAAATCTTGCCCAGAAAACTTGTTAATAGCTTGTTGGAGAATGCATAGGATATATTACATAATGTCCTTCACACGGCTGACCTGATATTATTCAATATTTCATCCAAAAATTTAGCTATACATAGAAAGTTTGTGAAAGACAACAACTTGTGAGGGCTTTCATTTTGAAAGGCAAGATTAGAATTCAAGTAGATCTTGAGAAAATGGAGAAGCCACTAAGAACTGAATACAGAAACACACATAGAACACAAGAAGAACAAGTCAAGTGTGCTAGGAAAGGATGGATAATAATACATTGGGCAGAGATTTTTCAGAAAGATGAGACACTGACAAAAAAAGGGGAGATATTACTTCTATGAACATTCATGATACATAGAGCCACTCTTAAGACTTGAGAGTTAATTATGTCACTATATTCTGTTATGGCACACTGAAATGGAACCCATATCTAGTGTTGGTGCCCACAGTATGAGATGGATTCAACGCATTGGGATGTAGAAGAGAACTCCAGGCACAGACAAAGAAAAGCTCAAAAAATTCCAAGATTTATGAAGAATGATTGAAGGAAATGGGCACATAAAAAAGGGAACTCGGGGTGGACTATGGTATTAAGGAGTCAAGTAATTAGTCTTATTCACATGCACCAAATCTGGAACAGGAAATAATTGCTTTCCTTTCCAGCAAGGCCGATTTAAACTTCACGTATATAAAAAAAATCTGATATAACAGTCATGCAATGCAATAAGTTGCATTGGAAGGTGTTGAAACAACATCACAGGGGGATACTGAAGGATATGTATATCAAGGACAATCAAAAAGAATTGCTCTAAGACAGAATGACTGATAGTCGTCTCATCCATGTTTCTTAGATTTCTTTAACCATATTAGATGCTGTCCCTAGCCTGTGTTTCTTACCTTTTCAGTACTTACTTGTGATTTCAGTTACTGGCAGTAAAGGGAGCCAATTAGTCAATTATTTGCCTGTGCAACTGAAGTTTATTAATAACCACTCTGAAAACCTTGCCTACTTTTCAGACAATAGTCTCTTAATATATATGGCTTAGAAATGCTTACCTACAGGATAGGTAATGCTGTGTTTTAAAATTTATGAAGTGCCATAGACATAGAAATGACATACACATGCATTCCTGAAGAGATTGCAGTTTAACAGCTCCATTGTGCAGACAACGGATTCTGAGGCCTAATTAATGTGTACCCTTTGTCTTAAGCTCATCTAAAATTTCCCATTATATGCATGCAACAGCCTTCTAGTCCATTTATAACTGCACAAAATTTTAAGGAACTGTAAAAAACCTGAATTTCACAAAATAAAATTAAAATTTTAGCATATAACAATAAAAAAATAAACTGTCAGAGCCTGTGAAAAAAGTACAACCAAGATCAGCCAAAGTTTGTATATATAAAGTTAATTCTGGTCACTATGCTGGGAAAGGAAAACATCTCAAAAAGGCTAATGTAGTATCTTAGAAAGTTTTTGTCCTAGACCAATACCTACTCCATGAGTCACATCTATCATGCCTTTAACTCATCTTTACATAGAAGTCAATCAATCACGGGTTAAGTCACACAGAAACTCTACAAATGAGGATTTGGTGCAGCTTAGCTCCAAAGGCTCTGGGATGCAATTCCAAAAAAACCAGATTCATTTAACCTGGGTGAATTCTGGGTGAATCTTACCTGAAACCCTATGAAATGCAAAACCTATCTAAAAATACTGCTTTTTATCTTGTTTGCCAGGCTCCAGACTGTGCCCTCACAGTTGTGTGCAGATATACCATGCAAAACGATACTGCTCTGATACCATATAGAGTGTACATCTAGACCTCCTGGAAAAATTGAGTACTTTTGACTGGTAATGAGCTATTTATGCAAGTGTAGATGAGACCTGTATGCTCACTATTTGTGTGAGATTGCAAGGAATGCTTCAGGGAATAGTGAGTCAAATCCTTCTTCTGTAACAGGCAGAATTTATTTATTTCACCATTCTTTACGGGCAAGACTTCACTCTCCAAATTAGTGACTTCAGTGACCTGTGTAAATTTAAGAGTGCCTTCAGGTCAGTAACCCTGCAAGTAGTAGACATATGTAAAGCAGTGTTCATTCATGCCTAAAACCTATAGTCTAAACCCGGATCCAATTAGTAATAGCTAAAAGGATTTACTTCTCTAGCTTGTAAAGAAACCGGAACTGAATTTTAAAAATTAAGAGTAACAGGAGTAGTAAAAACACAAAATAAAACCCTCAGTTAATACTGTTCTTCAGGGTGCAAATCAAATAGGCAAAAAACCCCAGAAAATTAGAAACATTTGGTGCAAATTCAGTTCAGACCTTTTTACAGAAATCATTATCTATATGCTGAGAGATTATTCTACTGAAACAGTGGACTGGACTGAGGAATCTCACTTAACAAGCAAATATTAAATATTTTGTTTTACTCCAAAGCTGATTTATGGCCTATGTTATTTTTCTTGTGTCCTACCCTGTATATAAAAGTGTTGAAATGTTTGTATTGTATTTCTTCCCCATCTCATCTATACAACAGCGAGTATCACTCTCTCCAAAATGCAAGAAGAGTGCAGTATGATTTACAATTCTGTACATAAACTACAGAGATATTGCAATGTAAAGTATCAGCATAATCAGAAAATCCAGCATGCAACACCTTGCTTACACTCAGAGTGAGGAAAAAGAGGTTTAAAATTTGCAGTGTACGGCAGTAGATTTCTGCAACTTAAATTAACTCTTGACCTGAATATATTAGGAAAAGCAGCCTGAAAGGTCACTCATAATTTGTCTTTTGGTGCAATAATATGCATCTGATGGCCCCAAAAAAGAAGGCTTAGTAGTTTCAGGTGTTTTTGCAAATCTCTCAAGATCTTGATCTCCAGGTTTCTACAAAGGAACATTAAAAGTCCAGTCCCCTTGCTCTAGGGAAGCTGTTGTAATCAAAATGGACCAGATTTCACTCCATAGGAAACCGCCTAGCTCTTTTATCTGAATTTGTTGCTAGTACTAACAATGAGGAAGATTAGCCTGAGGTAGACATCTGGTGTGGAAAATTCAATTTCAAATTCCATTTTGAATAAAAATTATAAGCCATGAAAAACAGGATTTTATTGTAGGAAGAATCAAATCCTCTAGTAATTCTACCTTTAAAATATAGCTAATGAAAAATAAGGTATTCAGGCTCCAGTTATTAGTGGAAAAAATGTAAAGAAAAAAAATTTAAATCCCAGATTAGTTTTCCTGCCTCTCTGCACCAAAGGTTTTTAAACGAATAAGAGCAGATTCTATTTTAAATGTGAAGGAGGAAAGAATTTAAGTAAATATCTTAAGACCAAGGGATCATAAACAGATTAATTTTAAACTGTAGTATAAATAATAGTTCTACAACAGCTTTCACAATGTGCAGGGAATCTTTCTAACAGGACATCTCTAAGAATTTAGGAATTTTGTTAGTAAAGTCAGCTAAAGATCTTGGAAGGACACACTGTTATCTCTCAAAATGCAGGGTGAAAATGATCTTCAAGTAATGGTTTCTACATTTATTAAATATATTCTGAAGTTCACCAGGCCTACATGGATATTTTTGATTAGGGGTAAATTCTAGGAGAAATGGTAAAAAGGGGTTAACCAGCAAAGAAAGCTACATCTTGGGAGGCCAGAAAGTGAAGGGATAAAGTGAGAATTGCCAAAAGTCAATCTGAGTTATACCTTACAAGGGAAATGAAAACCAGCAGCAAAAGTTTATTTAGCAGCATAAATAAAACAAAAGAAATTGAGCTAGTAAGCAGTGCAAATGAATTTGAGATTTAAAATTTAATAGGTACAAACTAAAAGCTAAATGAAAATTTGACTTCAGGTTTCAGGAGGGTAACTATGGCAAAAACAACATGGTTAATAAGTTGAAGAATTGGAAAAAGAAATTAACATCATGAACATAGAAGCAAAAACGAAATCTGAACCTCAGATTATTTCTGTCACTGAATATTGAATACTGAAAAAACTCAAATCTGAAAAAGCAAATATGGCAACAAAACTATTGTCTTCAGTGGGAAGAGGAATTTTACCCTGTCCTGTAGAAGCTAAATGAAAGCATAAATTTTCAATTTACTTCTTTCAGGGCTCCAAATAGCTGTTAAATCATAAGACCTTTCCTTCCAACAGTACCCCAATGACTCAGTGTGATTGAACAAATGCAGATTAGAAATTCTTTGTCCTTTTATGTTTTACTGGACTGCATTATTCTTTAAATATAGCTTTAAGATGTGTTAAATAGGAATTCTGTTTTAATGTCAATGTCACTAATAGTACTTGAAACAAAGCATAAAAAGGAATTGTAGCTTTCAAATATCAATATAAAATGTTTTATTTTTTAAAACAAGTTGTATTTTCAATAGATAAGAATTTGCCAAACCACTTGTAACACTACTGGTCATAATCTTTTTTTCTGGTGACCTGGGCACCATGGGGACATTAATTAACCTAAGAAATTTGGAAAAAAATGACAGCTAATAATTACTAATGGGTTTCATATATGGAAACGCAGAAAAGAATTGTAGTATTTCAGTTCCTATTGGTGTTGACAAAGAATCTTTGTGGTGAAAATGAAACAGTAGCAAAATGAATTTTCTACGGGAACCTAACAGAGATGGGACTGGGAAGTGAGCCTTGCTTCATGGAAAAGCAGCTGAATGTCAGCACAGCAAAGTATAAAAACCAAACCCAGAACTCCTTACAACATAGACCTTGGTTAATGCTACTAGAATGTTTTGAGAAATGTTCAAATTTCTCTTTTCCCAAATATCTTTTCAGCAATCCCTCCCCTACAGAAAGATATATTAAGTAATTTCATAGCAAAACAAAAGAAGAACCCCCTGAAACCATCATACTAATGTTTAAGTAGAAAAATCTGGTACCAAAAGGAATGGGTAAAATTGCAGCTACAAGAAATTTTCTTCCTCTACAAAGGGATGCACTTAAAAGACAGTGAGAAGCAAGTTAAGCACGTGTTGGTAGACAAACTAGAAATGCAGAAACACTTCCTGATGGAGAATTAATTATGTGAAAAGTACAGTTAATTCACTGAATTCCAACATCACACATGCTAAATACTCCCTGCTCAAGAATATGTACAATTTCTCAGAAAAAAATGCAAACAAAATTTTCTGGAAAGAGAGAGAACTAATTAGCATAGTTTTCATTGATGAAATATTTTGCTTTTTTACAATGAACTGTAAGAAAGATAACATAACACATTTCTGTTTATACTGGTATAAGCAGAATGAAGTTTCATTAGGGCAAGACGGAATAAATTGGAATAAGTTTAAATCTATCCAGTAGTACAGCTCAGCCTTACTCCAACCATCCACTTTGCAAAATCAAAAAACACGTACATACATGTACATACACACATAAAAAAAGTGTTTGATAAAATAGTTGAAACTTCTATATTGTTCTGGAATATATTTCAGTCATTTTCAGAATCCAGTTGGAGTCTCCTCGAATCAAAAATTTTATTTTTATCTCAAATGAATCAGATATGAATGTGCAAAACGAAGCACTGAATTTGCTGCTGCTTCAGATAAGAAATATGAATTTTGTTGTAGATTACTTGTTGATTTCAGACTGTCCCAGCTCATAGAAATGAGGTGCGTAACAGTTCGTAGAATCAGTGCCTCAGATAATTAGGTGAAAGATGTACAATCAAGTAAATTTCAAATGCTGTGGTAAATGTGAAGCAAAAGGTAAACAAGCTTATACGCTCCTCAATCAAACAGTGTATATTGACTGTTGAGAATTCATTTCAGAAATTAGAACATGGACTCAACAAATACTGTTTATTTTTTTTGTTAAGTATAGACCTAATAAACAGAGTACATTTAATGCAGAAGTAGCACCTCAGAAGCCCTATATTTTGCCTTTCTTAAGACTTATCAGTGTGGTGTGGGTTCCGGAGAGAAACAGAGAGGCAGTGTTGTGAAGCCTCCCCAGAGAGGAAAAGTTTTCAAAGTAAAAACCTAAGGCAAAGCTTTTAGGCTAATGTTATATAAATAAGCAGTAAGACTGATTGAGGTTTCGTCGGTAGTACTCTGTGATTTCACTTTGAAAGTTTTTGGGTTTTAGAGTTCACTGTAAACTCATTATGTTTTGTTGGCACTTCCTCTAGGAGAAGCAACAGCTGCATGATACTGATAAACCTTAGGAAGGTTGAAAGGCATGACTGTGGTTGGCGCTCCGGTCTAAATCAACCATATGTGAAAGCTCTCACCTGGCACCACTGGTAGTGGTTAAATCTCAAATTCTATCTTACAGTGCAAAATGCAGTTAAATAAGAATAAGCCATAGCAGTAAATCTCTAAATGAAAATAACAATAATTATTTAAAAATTTGGTGTATTATTCTTCGATTTGTTATACCACTAATATTATCATATTCCCCTATTAATATTGGCTGAATGTGACATCATTGCCAGGAAATTGATAATATTTTTGCATTAATTATTGGTTTTAGTAGTCACAAAAATATGCATATGATGCTTCTAAAACACCTCTGAACATGCAACAATATAGTAAAATATATAGTGAAATGAAATATTTAATAATTGATTAAATAATTTATTATCTTGGAAATATTCAATACTGAAACATACTACACTTTTGTAAAATACAAATATAATTCTAGGTCACAATAGTCTTCTTTTACTTGCATGTTTTAAACTAAAACTCAAAATATTTCTTTATGTCTTGCTGATTCTGCAGATTATAAAAAAATCTGCAGATTATAAAAATAATTTTTCCAATTGTTTTGTCTTCCTAAGTTTCTACAGAAATACAAAGGCAAATAGCCCAGTCATGCCCAAGCATTCTTCTTTTAAAAATGCTTGGGTATGTTCAGAATTTCTCCCAGTCTCAAGACAGAAGAAAAATTTTAAAAAGGATGTGGACAGAAATGCAAAATTGAGACACATAAGCTGATAAAATACCAAGCTTTCCCATATGTGATTGATTAATGGAATAATTACACTATACAACTTTTTGGTTCTAAGAATTTTTAAAAAGTGAAAGAAGGATTCTTCATATTTAATGATCACTCACAACTATGATTAAAGGAAATAAATATATAGGAAGGGACATGTAGTCCTGTTCATCCCAATATAACACCACTTGCCTGGAATTATCATCCTGTCTGTGTTTATGAACTTCCACCTGCTATGAGACTCATCTTTGTCAATTTTTATTAGGAAGAGCAGTTGACTTTCAGAGGCACTCTTCACCTCTGAATAGCATCAATGGCAGTTAAGATCTTTGTACCTATGCAAGTCAGATTCTGCATTAAAGCTTCGTACAGAAAAACTGGTGTCATTTTATTTTAGATCAGCAAATACTTAAGTTTTTAGGCAGCACTGCTAAAGCTTTATGTTTGGCTCATGGGAAGACATGCAGAAAGACTTATATTTAAAGATCACTAACCTAGTTATGATTCTTCAATTTCTTCTGATAAAATCAGAAAAGCTGATAAAAGACTCAAGAGTAGCTGCAATCTCAGATTGAAGACAGAGCTTGAAGGTCATCTTAAACCAAGTATATTTAAGCTAGAAAAGGTATTTGACCTATTGTGAAGAAAGCTTTATTTAATTTGAGTTGAATTCAATAGGTCTTTTCTTTAAGCTAATTTATTTGCAGGATTGCTGTCAAATATTTCAGGATTAATGAATGCTTAACTTAAACTCTGAACTGAAAGGAGAATGTCTATGTCATCAGGGTTTTGCTCTGTAATAGACAAGTATGATATGTAATTCCTTCCATATTCTGAATTCTTTTCCAGTTAGGTGAATTTTTCTTACCTTGTATTTATGGGCAAGTGAGCAAATAGTGCAGCATCCCAACTCTATTTATCAATTCCAGAAGCTCCAGAGAAGGCTTAATTAGGAGATGCATGAAGGGTCCCAATTTATTTTTCTTTGATATCTCTGCAGCTTAGACATCAATCTAGAGCCTGAAAAAATAATAAATTATATCTTACAAAATGTTGATCAGTGTCATGACCAACTTGTGTAGTTTTAAAATCCATGCAAAGACTGTTACTAAGACTCTTCCTTTATCCGTCTTAAATTTCTTACTTCTTACATTTCAGCAAATGTCCCATTGTTTTTAGGTTACAGAACACAATTTCCTAAGCTTTATTATATTTTTAATCCCACTAGTTATTGAATTTCTTTCCAAAGTGTGCAATTCCAACCATTTTACTTTCTTCTTTCTCTGTTAAAACTTCTTATCCTGCATTGCATTTGCGCAGACACTTTAGGACAACTGTGTCTCAAGGTTTTCCTTCAGTTTTGGAGAGTAAATGCGTATGAATCAGCAGTAGTTTTATTTTTATAGAAAATGTACATGTTCTTTAATTACCATAAAAGAATAAACTCATGATATCAACTGTTGTCATCCATGGGGAAAAAAAAGTTCTAAAACAATAAGGAGGTAGACACAGGAAAATCTGGATACCATTTCCCTCCAAGTAAATGTCACAAGAGACAGGTCTCACCCTTAATGCCCTTTTCTAGATATAAAACTGGCCTCCTGCATACCTCGGTTGATTTTGAGACACTGAGGTCAAATACATCATAGACTTGAGTAACTTAATGATGTTAAAGTAGAGATACAATTCTCTAACAAAATTGCTAACTTTGAACATGAAAGAGTCTTGCCCTAACCACTTTTAGACAGTGAACAATGTGATATCTACCTACACAGTGATCTTCAAAGGATAAAAAAATTAATCTCAGGGAACATCTGATTGAGCAAGGTTTTTTGACATGAATAAAGTACATAAGGTTAATAAAACCCCTATAATTTCAAGTGGATTTAATTAAACAAAAACTTTTTCAGTCTTACCAGCATTTTTGAATGTACACTCCCCCAGAATAATGTAACTTCTGACACAGACATAGCTCATGTTTTGACTGTAGTTGTTGAGGCATTTTTGCTAGAGAAGTCAATTCATACTGAGTCTGAGGGTGTTTATGTGCTGCAATACAGCATTGTGCAGATATCAGCGCTGGCTGCAAGTCTGCTGGAAGGAGCCTTCTGCTGTGTCCTGGCTAGCTTTTAGGTATCTCTACATGGCACTGCCTTTTGTACAGCAGACATGGCTAAGAATACAAATAATGACCCTTTTTCCTCTCTTTTCTCACTTATGTTTTAAGACCCCCAAAAATCCAGGAAGCGATGATGTAGGGTACTTTTTGGTATTTCTGGTCTAATAAAAATAACAAGTTCCAAAGCATTTTGTAACTTTGAAATATGGTACTAGACAACACTAAAGTCTGCATGACACTTGTGCTTAATGGAAAGTCCTAACCAGTAAACCAGGGCATTGATGTAAATCTTAGCCATAACCTGATTTCAACCCAATTTGCTTACAGATAGTATGGGACATAGTTTGTCATTTTGTTTAGCAGCAAAGAAGATAAGCACACAGAGACACAAAGAGAAAAGGAAGCCCATTCTAGAAAGAATTAATCATGGAAAAAACAATGTGAGACTCTTGTATTGGTGTATAATCAGGTGGACTCGATCATATTTTTAAGGGGCAGGGGGGAAAGGTAAATACAGAAGAAGTAAGAGTAAGTTTTCCACATTTTCATGGGTGGAGAGGCTGTAAGAAAAAAAGCAAATGTGTTTTGAGCAAAGATTTTACACTTCAGACTTGCAAAGGAGATTAATAGTATCCTCATGTTTAAGGCACATCAACTTAATATAATTCACACAAGACAGAAAATCATAAACTAAACCCCAAACTGTATTAATCCATTGCTGCTTGTTTGGCACTGAGCTCAGCAAGGGCAGGATTCCATGCTTTCTGGGAATGGATTGAAGGTATTCTAGTTACTAGCTTTAATCTCAGAATAGTGGTTCCTACATTCATTATGGTTAAAATAATAACACCCAAATATATTTTTTTAAGAAAACAAGTTGTTGTGATATTTTTATTTAATCATTGAATTCTCAACAAAATAAGCTGCACTAGAACAATCAATTATTCAGAAACAAATTATTTACACAAATAGTCCTGCAAAATAATAGCATATTTTTTCTACTGTTTATCATTCAAATGCTACTGCGTTGTTTTACCCCCTTCTGTGATAAAAATCAACTTATTTTATCACATTCTAACCTTCTAATATATATATGCATTAGTCTTATTTTCTGATGCACTTAAACATCATCTGAATAAAATAATCAATTGCCTAACAACAGTTAAAAAGAGAAGAGCTGTGGAAACGAGAATATGTTTTTACCACTGCAGGTTACAAAAGTTATAGGTCTCCTTCCACTTATTTCATAAATATTTGAATATAATTATAACTTTATATACAAAAAACAACTCCTTTGTATAAAAGATTCTAAAATAGTACAATAAATTTATACTTGGATAGCAACATTTATGGGTTTTAACACAAAAGGAAAAATCCAAGAGAAAAAAACAGTGGTGTCTAAAAACTGCTTAGCTTGGTAGATATGAGTGTTCTGAGACAGTTATCTGACAACAGCTGTTGCCTCCTCTAGTTCAAGGGAAAAACGATTAGCCACAGGTATTTTCTTGGTTTTGAAAAAAACAGTAAGTAGTTCTAAGGTACCAAAGGCTGCTTTTTTTGCATTGTAGCTATACAGATGCACATCTGAAAACCAAGGGTAAAAGTAGAATGAATGAAGAAAAAAACCTTTTTTTTTCATCAGGGATTTTCAGTTCATTAGAAATTGGGTAATTTCTGTAAATCTGTGAACTGGTATTGAGAGCAAAAGGTTTTAAAAAAAATCTTGCCTATACATTACAAATTACCTAAACAACGTATTCACGCTTAATCACTGTCATTTCCCGGCAGGTGACTTATATATGAGGTGAGAGGGAGACAAGGAGGCAAGATTAGTTAAAGTAATTTATCTAATATATTAAGACTTCAATTTAGCATGCAAACTGGTTCTGTAATTTGGAAAGAATATGGAAATCTATGGTCTTTTCATCTTTGAAACACAATGCAGCCACTCAAAGTCAAATTGGAGACCAGTCAGTAGTGGTGTAGCCCAGGGCTTGATTGAACAGGGCCAATCTTGTTTAAAATCTTCATTAACAATGTGGGCCATGGGAGAGAATATACCATGAGGAATTTCACAGATGATATAGAACTGGGAGGAACAGTTCATGTGGCAGATGGTTGTGCCACCATTTGGAGGGATCTTGACAGGCTGGAGAACTGGGTCAAAAGAAATCTCATGTAGTTGAATAAATTGAATAAGCACATGTCAGTGACCAACTGGCAATGGACGCAAACTGGAGCACAGGAAGTTGCACCTCAACATGAGGAAAAACTTGTTTACTGTAAGGTTTATGGAGGACTGGAACAGGGTGCCCAGAGAGGTGGTAGAGTCTCCTTCTCTGGAGACTTTCAAGATGCATCTGGATGCATTTCTCTGTGACCTGCCCTAGGTGGCTCTGCTCTGGCGGAGAGGTGGACTCAATAATCTCCAGAGGTCCCTTTCATCCCCCCCTAACATTCTGTGATTCTATGATTCTATGAACCGTCTAGAAAGCAGCTCTGCATACAAATACCTTAGGATCCTGGTGGACAAAAAGCTGATCATGAACCAGCAGTGTGCTCTTGCAGCAAAGTAGTCCAACATTGTCCTTGGGCTCATTTAGGAAAATTGTTGCCAGTAGGTGAAAGAAATTGATCCTCTCTGATCCCTGACTGGACACATCTGGAGTACTGTGTTCGGGTTTGGGCTTCTCAGTCCAAAAAAGATATGGACATTCCAAAGCAAGTCCAGGGCACGTCCACAAACGATTAAGTGATACTAATGTGTATAAATGTCTGATGGGAGGGAATGCAGAAGAGGGAATCAGACTCTTCTGAGTAGTGCCCAATGACAGGAAAAGATGCAATGGGCAAAACTTTCAAAACAGGAAGTTCACAAGAAAACACTTGGGCACACAGCCTCCAGGGGGGCCATCCAACTAACTTCTTCTGCAATTCAGTGATTACAGTTAGTGCAGAGCAGAGTAGTTCAGAGCATGATAAGAGGACGAGATATATCTGTGAGGTTTTGCATCAGTGTTTTTTTGGTAACTGGAAACCACATCACACCTAGTATGAAATATAGTCAGATTTGTCTAGTGTGGCCCTGTAGAAATCATAGTTTTATTACACAGTAGAAAGATTGTCAGAAGCAAGATTGAATTACAAGATCTCTTAAAGATTTTTAATAGTGTTGGTATGATTGCAGGTGGTCTTAAGGGATTTTAAATGAAAGTGGGTTTAGCTATGCAGAGCTGTAGCTACTTTATCTCTCTCAAGCATTCTTCATTTCCAAGCTAACACCACGTTAAGTAATTCTGAGGCCAGTTTATTTTAACCACTGTAATGAAAACAGTTCAAGATAAATCAACATATGCCCTTTCTCCAGCTGCTTTAAGAATGTCTACACAAAAGATTAGAATGTCCACACAAAAGATTACTTATGTGCCTGAGACATGTCCACTTTTTGCAACTGTATAAACTAACCTAATAAGAGATTTTATATCTCCCTGAAAACCTTGCAGGTTAATTAGCAGCAGCTTATACATAAGTTGCTCTGTGACTAATGTAATCAATGAAGTATGTGTTATATACAGTTTGGATTTCATAAGTAGATTTTCTCATATCTAATAAAGGCTGAATTCAGGCTCTGTTTCTTGTACTCAGCACCCCACCTTTCTCAACACTGCTGGAATTTAGTACTTTCAAGATCTCTACCTCTTTCTCTAAATTTAGATGCAGCCTACAATCAAGTACAAAAGCTGTTGCCATATACATGCAGACGTGTGAGAAAAGTGCTACTGAAATGACACACGTATGGAAGGTGTCTGGTTTTAATCTGAGGTCTTTGGCAAGACAAACAGAATCTGGTATCCAATGACAAGCTTCTGGTGATTTTAGGCAGCATTTTCTCTGCATATTTCCTAAAGAGGGAGTATCTTTTTGAACTCATAAGCAAGAATAGCTGCAAATAAAAGAACATGCAAAGCAAGAAGCAAGGATGGAATACCTGAGGTGGGAAGGATTTATTCATATTGGCATCCTCCAGCATGTTTGGTCTGTGAAATTCTATGCAATTTTCCAATAGGCCTATAACATGAGTGGATGTTAACCACAGGAGATAATTACTACTGGGCAATTTGTTGTAAACCTGGATCCCAGATATTAGATATTACAGTAACATTTGCATACTTTTGAGTACTGTCCTGTTACAGAGACTGTAAATAATGAAGAATGTGATTTATTTATTTATTTATTACTTTTGACAAAAGTTAGCTAGTGTATTCATTGATCTTTACTTCAGTAATCCCTATACTCTCCCTCCTAGGAAGTGGGATATTAAGTGACAGAAGACTATCTGTCACTAACAGATTTGTGTTTCCTCTTTTCCTTTGATGAGTTAAGAAGGGATGAGATACATTGGTTCTGAATAATGTGTCTAATCCTTCAAATACTTTTAATTTAGCTAAACTTTCAGTGCTGGTGTTTTTCTAAAGTGATAATACAGAAAAATACTCTAAAATTCAGGACTGTGCAAATCTCCAGGGCAACACACTGGAGTCCCTGTTTGGACATACACAACAAAACTCTTGTTTTACTAGACATACTGAAGTGTGGTGAGGGCTGACCAGACTGGGTCATTGTCCTCCGTTTCCTTTTACACCTCGTTTCTGCTGAACATCCGCAAGTTAGATATATTTTGCTAATTACCTTGAGAGAGGATGCACGGGGCATTTGCTTCAATCTGCCTTTCCCTGACAGCTAATTATCAGCAATCAGTTGTAAGGTTCTTGCTAAAATTAAGTGTCCACAGTCCAAACTTTTGATGGGCTAAGGTTACATGACACTTGCTAACCTTGAAAGCTACTGCAGGATTTTCACAGCACACTAAAATAATTAGATTTCTGATACTTTAATAAATGTAAGTATTTAATTTAACTACAGTGAATATTGTTCAATATTTTCACTTTCAAAATATCTTCTTTCCAGTAAACTTATGCAATAATTTTGCAAATTCCAAAAAGACCCACTAAAAGAAATATTCAGATACTTTAAAACAGCTTGTACCACTTTATCATATGTTTTAGGAGCATAGACAGGCAAGGGACTACCTGTGCAGCCACATTACAAGCCATATATTGTTTATGACTTTACAAAATGAGGACAAAAAATGATGGTCCCGGTTACTGCAGGGAGAGGTAAAAGAAGTGGTGGTAAAGACCAGGAAAGGAGGGACCCATGTCATCCAGAAAAGCTTTATTCTCATGGCTTAAAATTTCAAAATTGTTCTTTTAAAATGCCTTTGACCTTTAATTCGGTTTCCTAAGTTGTTTTCACTCTTCACAACTGCCTAGTTACTTTTGTTTCTGAATAAAGAGATTATAGTCACATATTTGCATATTCTGGATGCTACTTTATAATTAAAAAAATAATAAAATCTGACGCTTTTTTTTAATTTTCTGTTCCTCTGTTCTTCAACCTACATCTCCTACTCCTATCTGTTGTTTGGATTCCAGCATTACTTCTAATTTGTAATAAAGCTATTTCTCATGATCATACACTGCTTTTCAGCAGTTTTTTTCAAGCAACACTGAAAATACACTGTACATTCAAAATGTTGGATGGAATGTTAAACAAGAGGAACCTGGATAGAAGAGACAGATTAGCCCACTTTAATTTGAACCTTAAGTGCCAAAAGCTGTGCTTACAGTGCATGTTATACTGAGGTTTGGCCCTAGACTTTTGCTAGTATCTAGTGACCCACTGCTGCCACATGTGTACCCAAACTCGGGTTTTATCTGGAATTAGTAGCGTCATCTAAGTCAAACCACAGTGCTGCATTTATAGATCTCTTCCATTTTTGTGAAGTAGATTTCTCTAGTAAGTGGAGACAAAAGCACCTCTCAAGTGACAGTAGACAGCTTTCCTTGAGAGAACCAAGGAGAAAAGAAGGGCTCTGATCAATTCTGCTGCTGGCCAAGAAGCCAACGTCAGCCCCTGTGTGCACTTTCTCACCTTTACAGAGAGGAAGCTGGTGGCCATTTCAGATGTGAAGTGTTGCTGTCAATTTAGTCTCTGCTGTGAAAAGCAAAGAGCACTTGAGTGCCTTTTAGGGGCAGCTTCAAAACTTCTATATGTGACATAATGCATGCAGTGAAAAAGAGCCTGACAGAAGAAGCTGGCCACTGTAGGGCCCAAGGTAGGGATCACATTAGCTCAGCATCAGCACTTTCTCTGTTTGGCCATCAGGTGAGTAATGACACAATCCTGCCACTTACCACAAAATGATATAATAGAGACATTTTTTTTTAAATGTAGGCTGCCTGTGTTCATGTATCACTGTCCCACAACAACTCTTAAAACTGACATACATATGTCCTTAGAAATGTTTTGAGAACTGGACCAAATAAAGCAACAGCTACAATTACTTCTTATTTTATTCACAAGTTATTTGACGGAAAAAAATAAATAATAAAATAGTTCCAAACAGGTAACACTTGAGTAACTGCTCTTAAACCTTCCATTTGAAGGTTCTAAGAGGAAGATTAAATATTTTGAACCTATATCTTCTGGGTTTTATATTATCTTATTATAGCTATGCTACATATTCTCTATATAGAAAGGCTTTTTCCTCGTACAGTTTTCCTAAGTCACTCTGATTCCCTGTGGAAATGTCTGCCGATTGGGTATATGAGGTCTGGATGGACTGCTTGTATAGTCTGAGTTAAACTTGAGGGAGCAGGTACTACATTTTTAAAAGCACAAAAAATAGCATTTGGGACACAGAGAACAGAGGTGTGAATAACATCAAAGCACCTACCATAAGTCAAAATCTCAATCAGCCAATACAAATGACAGAATTAATCACTAGATGGCCTCAAGAAATAAAACTGTATAGACAAGGAAAATGTCTCACATTGTTTTTCAGATACACTTCAGAGTATAGTATGATGGTATCATGATGAATTGTAGATCTTGTTATTGCAAACATTGTATTTGTCACAATTATTTTATGCTTACTTGTAGGTTGTAATCTCTTAGCCCATCTTTTATTCATAAGGAAATAAATTGTTACGGAATTAGCCAATTCATCTTGACACTTATCTGTTAGAATTACTCAATTTCAGGATTCTTTATTAGAATAATTCTTCACAAGTCCAAATAACATCTGCATAAGCATGAAACTGCAATTGGGTTTTTTTTACAGCTGCAGTGGAGGTTTTGAGGTGGCTTTTTAAAAATTAGTTGGTTTTCCCTTGTCAATTCTGTTAAAAACTTCACAAACAAAATATATATTTGTGAATGTCTAAAAAATATACTTAGTGAACACTGGTTCTCCTGCAAGACGCATCTCAACAGCGATCCAGTGAGAAATGTCTTAATGTAAGACAAAAAGAGTTGTTAGCACCTGTGCCATCTAATTAGAAAAAGTTTCAGGAGGAATTTGCTGTGAATCTGTGCTGTGATCAGACATAGAAAAGGTTCTCAGCAAGTTGTAGTGACTGCTTGCGCAGTAACCTCTTCTCCTTCCTGTAGCAAAATTGTGTCAAATTTACTAGTAGATGATAACTGCAGATAGGGTGGCAATGAGTAACTCTTTGAACCAACTATGGACAGGTGATTCCTCTCCATCGCAAGTCTGTCTCCTACATTTTTTCCAGCTTAATTGATGTTACGATGGCAAGTGCTAATAGACTGATAAGGAAGCTCACTTGGTTTAGAACAGCGAACCTGACTACGGTGTGTTTTGAGGCTGTTGAAGTCTTCAAGGAAGTCTCTTAAGTATTCCTAGAGTTAAGGACGTTTAAACCCAAATGAAGTGTGTGATAACCACATGATGAGGACTGTGGTCAGGAATACAATTTATTACACTAAATTTAGCATTTCAGCTAAAACTTTGCATGGAAATAAAGTTGCTGGGTTGTGGTTTTGTTGGTTTTTTTTTAATTTTGTGTGTGTGTCATCAGAAATGTAAATTGTAGTTATAAGAAAGTTATAAGAATTATAAATACTGATTCATATATAACATACATTTATTTCACTGGAAAAATCTTATTTCAAAGATTTGCTGTAAATAAACAAAGGCCATGAAAAAAGAGTCTTTGTTTTTCAATGTTGATTTAGCAGAGTATTTTTTTGTAGTTTCATACTTCACCAAAGTAGGACAACTTCAGTAGTGTTTACTAACCTGGACCTGGATAATAATTAGTCAGCTTCTATTATGTATATTGTATTATTATTTCAGAGTCCCTGTCACTGATCACTGCCCCATTAAGCAAATTTCTAATGCTGAGTACAACAGCAAAATAAAATAGGGCTCCTGTCACAAGTCATTTATCCGTCATGCATGTTCCATAACTGATTTTGCAATTCCTGCAGCCATGAAGTCAAGGTTTCTTTTTCAATCTGATATGTACCCTTCGTGCTGCTGTAATTACAGTATTGATTTTACACCACTGAGGAATGTACCATGGCTCTTATTGATTTCAATGAGTAAATCAAAAAGACATTTCCTGTTTTAATAGGTCTCTGAAATGAGTAAAAATACAGATTTTTTTTTTAATATAAAAACCATGTGGCAGCTATAAATAGATATACATTCAGTCTAAGATATTAAGTATTAATTTAAGGAGACTGAAGGATTACCCAGTACTGTCCACAAATTATTTTTTCACCTTCATTTTCCTATCCTCTAAAACCATGTTTTTTATTTTCAGTATAGAAAAGCATACATAGAAAAGATGTAATCTAAAGAAAAAAAAAAATAAATAAAAAATCCCTTTTCTCTTTATAATTCACGTTTGTAAAAACAAAACCAAAAAAGCTCAAACTTTTTCCTCTGTAAGAAGTCACACTAGCTATTGATAAAAATAAGTATCTACAAACCTCTGGACCCAAACCAGAACATATAATAAAAGTAAATCAATATTAAATATCAGACTTTGTGAAAAGACTCTCAGGTAGTCAAAATTAGGTTTAAACCAACTTCTAATTTATAAACATAAGGCAAAGGCTTTTCCCAGGAACATGTTTTACCATATTTTTCCTGAATCTTTTCCTAGACTATAAGTGTCTTCCAGGATAACAATTCCTGTAAATAATACTGCAGTACCTGTTTTTAAATTACATTTCAACTTGAGTTGAACAAGACACACCCAAGCTGAACTTCTTCCTGTGTAATAGTTGGTTCAAGTAGTTCAGAACAAAAATTTCATGCTTTAATGGTTATACAGGTACTACCACTATCATTTTAATTCTTTTTTTCTTCCCCTTTGTAAGGAATTGCACCATATTGTTCAAGGTACTACTGCTACTTTCTCTCCAGTAGTGAATGTTGCAGAGCAACCTCCTTGCTCATGAACCAAGCCTAGGATCAGACACTTCACAAACAGGCACTGTATATTCAGGAGTCTTAAAAAATTCAGGAGTCCTAATAAACTCAGGAGTTCTTCTGCATTCAGGACTCCTATTCAAGAGCTCCAAGGAAATAAATGGAGCTCTGTGTGTCTGTGTGCAGGAACAGAGTGAGCTGCTTATGTGGGCATCTTTCATTATTTCGTTCATGCCAGCTGCATACACACCAAACAATCATGAATTAATTTATATTATTTCCTTTAATAGTCCTAGGAATATTTTGGGTAAAGTTCTTCACTGAAGTGGACCATCTGTTCCTTGTGAACAAACCTAACAAGAATCAATTTCCTCCAAATTTTAATTTATGTCTTTGGAAATGTTAGGATCTTCTAGTTCTGGGAATAGATATAGTGTGATTTCTTTAAGAATAAAACTACTGCAGAGCCTTTACCTGCTTAGGGTAAAGAACACAAGAACAGGCACTACTAGAAATAAGAACCAATTAAGAGGTTCAATTCACTAGTAACATGTAGTTTCCTCCATGAAGATATGTGAACATGGTGCTCTGGTATCTCTAGCGGACTCTGGCATTCTGCACCAATGTGGCATACTTGAATGAAAAGCACACCGTAGCAGACATATAAGCATAAGCATATATACATATATATATATATATATATACATGTATACACAATTGAGTTCTGAGGTCAGAACTTGCCTTGCCTTTGAACCTTGTTTGGAAAAGAACAGTATTTAATTATTGAATATATCATACATCACTGGTAAATGAAACATTTCAAAACAGTCTCATGCATATTTTCAATTACATTCCCATTTGCAGAAACATTGACCTGTTTTTCCCCTCCTTATACATCTCCCAACTCTTCTCAGTACTCTACTTTCTTGATACACTAGGAGTAAAAAAATCCTTTCTTTATTTGCTATGCAATCTCGTTGTGGGTGTCATGACTGACAGATCACCTCAGTAGACTGGAAGATCTTGCTGGGTTGCTGCCTCAAACAATGAATCTCAGCCATCCTTCTCAATTTTTTTCCATTTCTCATTACACATTACTGCACTCATGTTACTATTAAAAGGCTTCTCATTTATGTTAATGTGGTAGAAATAAAAAAAAAAGCCTGTGATTTCTTGCCTCCAGAACAACTTGACATAACTATAGGCTTAGTATTCATTCATATATTATCTTTCCATTTTCATGTTGTCTTCATGCATGTATATTTGCATTTGAAAGACACACTCACAGCTTCAGTAGCCATGGGGAGTTTTTGAAGCAGAAGGTGGATATCAGTTTTACATAAATATAACTATTAATCATGTTATGTACTAAAACAGATTTCCAGCTGTTAGCATTATGTGAGTTCTTGGACTCTCTCATGTGATCGTCTCATGCTGAATTTCTCATTGAAAGTATTTACACTTTAGGCTCTTCTTGGTGTACAAAAAGACTAAGAAGTAATGCTGAAATTTTTTTTGCTGGTAAAAAACGGATAATAATTTGCAGGTAAAGAATACCATGTAATTTGTAATGATAGCCACAGTAATGAATGCATATAGTAGTCAGCTATTACCAGCAGTAATTGGTGCACTTTTCATCTCCTGTCAAGCTGAGTGCTAGGGATTAGGACCAAAAGGCAGCTATCAGCTCTCTCATTTCCAGACTCAAACAAAAGGAAAAGAGGTGCCTGTCTGAGCTGATAGTTTTTGGCCCTTTGATCAGACTCTATCAGAAGTTAGCCAGACATAGGAACCTGATTTCTCATCAATGGGCTACTGTTTTTGATGTAGGTAAAGTCATACTGCAAATTGCATTTATGAAGGGAAAACACTTGGACATAATCAAGGAGGAGTACAGTTACCGACTCACAGGGAAAGGTTGCTTTGGCATCTCACTTTCTCTGAGGGAGGTAATAAATAAGTTCTACTAAGTTTATTGAAAAGATATTTCTATAAACAAGCTGCAAAACAGTCCTCTGAAAGGTAGTGTTTTGCCCTCCATGGTGTGACAGGAACTTAGGCATGGTTCAGTGTTAATGAAAAGTCCAAGTAAAATAACAGAAAATCAAACTTACTCTTCAAGGAGGGAGAAAAATTCCCTGCTTGGAAAGAAAGTATATTTGGAAAATTTTACTTCTAAGTAGTTAAGCAACTGAAGTATGTTTCAGAAAAAGACTTTTCAAGTTTTACATTCTTCCACCATAAATATAGAATATCAAGTACAGATATTTAAAATTTATATAAACAACCACTTCTCATTTTATTCCAAGTTTTGCCAGGAATTAGTCTTCAATGTTGATATTACTGTTACAATGAGCTACAGAAACAGATCATACATTCAGGAGGATGTTAAGCACAATTTTAGATTATGTAAATAACATTTGGAATACCACACTTGTACCATTATTTTAAGGAGAATTTTCATATAAACTTTCTGAAGCCTTGCTATCAATTTCACAGACATATACTATAAATTTAATACACTAGCCAATATTCTCCTCATGACAAACAGATACTGTGTATGTTCTGAAAAAAATCCTGTTTCAGAGTGGAAGAGTATTGCACTGCATTTCATTCTGTGCCCAGTGTGTTTTTTCTGATTCAACCTCAAGTGACCTTGGTCTGTGACATCATAAATAAAAACCCTCTTGAATTGTCTAAATGCTTAGGGAGGTAAATAATATCCAGTTCAGTCTAAACTGTTAAATAAAACATCTATCACAATAGGGGAAATGTGATAGAGGTACTTTTGTAGTCTAACACCCAAAATTTAATTATTGTTTGTTGGTTTTCACAGTTATATTACAGTGTGATATATGACAAGTTTTATAGAGCAGAACAGCCTTTGAAACATTAAAAATAATTTACTGTGCTAGGGAAAATATTAGCATACATAAAATTCCTAAATTTAAAATTATTTTAGAGTCATTTAAATAAGAACAATATAAAGGAAAAAAACAAGTCCAACTCTGTCAGAGGAGAACAGAATTTTGAATTTCTTTTGAAAGGAGTAAGATTTCAGTCATGATAGTAAATGTGAAATTCACTTTTGGATTATTTTTAAAATTAATTTTAATTGATCCAAATTCATTCATTAAAATCTTAGTTAATTCTCTGACTTCGTGAATTGTTCAGTTTTCCCAGGTCAGATATTCATAAGAACAGAGGATTAAAAAAAAAAAAAAAAAAAAAAAAAAAAAAAAAAAAAAAAAAAAGCCATCTTTCAAATCAGTGAAAATAGAAGAAAAACACCTTTGTGGTGTTTTGTGCAAGAGCTGATCACCTATTTGAATACGGTCCTAATATTTTTGAGGAATTGGAATGAGTTCACTGCTCAACATTGTGTTGCCTGTTTTTGAGGCTTCTGCTGCTTGTGGCATCCTCATGGTGACAGGAGGGAGATATGTAGCTGAAGGGGAAGAGCACAGTTTATCCAAATGCTTCACCTGCACAAGACAGGTATCAGTAGACAACATGAACAGTGAGCTCAGTGTTTGGTATAGAGGCCTCCTGGTCCCCATGAGTGGTCAAAAACAATTGGCTTTACGTGCTGAGGCTTATAAAGAGGACAACCAGCACCTTGATACTGCCTTGATTTTCTTTAACTTGTTCTCACTAAAGAAAAAAACAAAGAGACATGAATACAAATAATGCAGGCCCAGGATCCAACCAACAGTGGCAAAGGCAATGACATCTGAGATTAAGTACAGAATAATTTTAACAGTGTTTGAAATTACTTTCAAAGGTGTTAATGTATGTATCTAGGTGTTTATAAAGGTATTTAAAGACATACAAGGCTAGAAGATTGGAATCCTCTTCTTCCAAAAACACTATTATCTTATTTTAATGCAAATCAAATATTTAAATTAATCTATTAAGATATGAGATATTTATTTTTTAAAAGACAATATTTGATCCATTGTGCTCAGCAGACAAAATTATACCTCTTTCTAGCTCTTACACAGCTAAACTCATTTACAATAAATAGCATGGCTGACACTTAGCTGAGTTTATCTGCCTCAGTAAAAGAGTGTCCCAGCAGGCTTTGCACTGATTAATATCCAGACATCTAATTCCTTTAGTTTATCATGCTATTTGAGATACAGTGAAACTGAAAAAAATACTGCAGAAAGTAATATTTTTATCTTGGGGTTAAAATGATGCAACACGTACCTGAGGAGGAACTTATAGCCAGGTGCTGTGCTATGTGGTGTCTGCTTTAGGCCACAGTTTCCCTAAGCAGTGTGAATGGGAGCCAGTTTATGAATGTTAACTATGTGACAAGTGGTGTTCCTTTAATCTGGAGGAATTTTTGAATCAGAGGATGCCTGTGAATAAGAAACACACAAGACATATAGAATTTGCATTTTGAAAAGATGCAGTCACATCATTTTCCAGTAATGAAGACATCAGCAGTGTCCTGGTTTGAGTCAGGATGAAGCCAGTTTCCCTTTTTACTGATTTTTTTTTTTCTTCAGTGAGCTTTCTTTTAACTAGCAGCATTCTGTTCTAGCTAGGCTGATAAGACATTGGAATCTTTTTCTAACTGCTGGATCTTCAAGGTCTCACCTTCACTCTGCCGGCTCTATGACCCCACCGTAGGAGGCTGAGTTAGACAGACAGCAAAACTGGCCAGAGATATTCCATTCCATATATCTATGTAAGCTCAGAGGAAGGTCAGAGATCACAGAAGACAACTTCCTTCCTGCTTCTTCTTCCCTTCTCTTCCGTCTATGGCTGGTGTCCAGGGAGGACTCCGTCCATCCAGCACCGTCGACCCTTAGGCTCAAGCTCTCCTGACCCTCATCACTCTCCGCTTTCTCCAGCAGCAACTCCAGGACTTCTCAGAACTGTTCCAGCTCAGGGGAGTGTGGTAGGAGTTCCTGGGGATGGGGGGAGATGAAAGGCTCTTGCACACACCTGAACATATCTGTATGTAATTGTATATATTTTCTTAAATCATTAGTGTTTAATTAAAGCTGTGTAGTTTAGTTTTCAATCCAACCAAGTCTCTCTCTTTTTTCTCTCTCCTTCCCTACCTGGGTGTGGGGGGGAGGGGATCGAGAGCATTGTTGTCGGACCTGAGTCAAACGGTGACAAGCAGGGTGATGGCTATGATTTTGGGAGAACCTGAGTTTTATTTACTATCACTGTTTAAGAAGCTGTATGGAAACAACAGAATGACTGGCAGTTTAGTAATACTTTTGGAAGATCACAAACCAGCTATATCCTCATACAACAAATGACAGAGAATATTTTATCATAAAGTTTCTCATGTGTTGTTTTTGGGTTTTTTTTCAAAAGACAGAATTATTTTTCATGTGGAATGGACTGGAGATACCCATCCCAGGATTGCTCAGATCCTATTAGAGGATGCAGAGCTGGAGAAGAACAGCACATTTGCTTACAGTCCTGTCGTTTTGGGCATTTAAGGAACTGGCTTAGGAGTGTAACTGCTGTTTTGAGGATGGTGGATTAGCACTGAGCACCTTGCACTTATTTGCAATATAGATTTAAGAAAGTTTGCTATTTGTTGTAATTCTGGTTTAAGAAGAATGCTAATCCATACGAGGCATTGACAGCCTGATTAATATGATTAATTCTATTGAGTAATGTTGATTTACTTATCGAATTAGATATGCATTGTATACCTAATTAATTTAAAATCTCAGTATATACTAGACCTTATGCAATAGATTATGTAGGTTGCTCACTGAATTTTCTTAAATAGTTCAATAAAAACTTTAGACATAGCTTCAACTTCTTATTTCCTTGGGTTTGCTACAAGGTCATCTTCTCCAAAAGCCATCCAAGGACATTCAGTAGGATGGGATAAAGTGTAAGGATGGGATAAGCTCTCACTTTCTGACTTGTTCTACACAGAGATTGAAAGTTGTTAGTTTTCTTTTTTGTTTGCCTCCAACTGTCTTTTTGTTCTGAAAGAGGAGAGAATGAGTTCAGCACCTGAAACACTAGTGTGGTTTCTATGTAGAAGGTCCAAGTGCCTGGAGATTATTCTAAACTTCTGGTACTTATTTTTTACTGAGGTGTCAGCATTACAGCTGTCATTTTTCCAGCTAAGTAAGATGGTTTGAAAATTCACTCCTGCTACAGTCAAAATCACCAGACTGACGTATACACTTCATTAATTGAGTAAGAGTATGCTTTTTTAAACAAAGCATAATTTCAGGACCCTGAGATTGACAAAGCAAGGAACAACTAAAGAGGAAAAAAAAAATCACCAAAGAGTTATAGCTACTGTCAGAAATGCAAAATCGTTGTGAGATAAAGGATTAGCATACTGGAGGAATGCCAGTGCTAAAGGCTGACTTTTTATAACATGTACTGGCACACAAATTGTAAATATATCATATAAAAAAGCAGACACCAACAGACATGGGTGCATACCTTATGCAAGGACCCTGGTCATCTCATGTTGTACTCTCTCTGGGAAACAGTGTTAAAGCTTTAAGGAATAAGATAGCCAGACTGTAGTCTCCTTGAAGAATATCTACCAACTTCAGCAAGCCAACACATTTCTCAGTTACTGGATGTGCAGAATAGGAGAAGCAGAGACTATACTGTTAAATACTTAAATTGATTCTATCTAGAGTACTCACAGACCCTCAAACTGAACAGACTGTGATGGTTTTTTTAAAAAAGGTAATTAAAAATAGTCTTGTCCAAGTAATAGGAAACTTTGGTAGAGTTTGTAGCCCCAGCAGATTTCAAAAACATTCTGCCAGATGTGATTTTGACAGGACAACACTTAGTTCTAACAGAACCCTTATGGCTTTAATCCTAAATCTAATGTATGTTAAAGGTATAATGAGAATATGAAAGGCTAGAGGAAGTTAAGAGTCTGTTTCTGATCTCAGTTAACACTACTTGTATCCTGTATAACTGTTGAATTTAGTGGAATAGTTCCCAACTTGCAATTGTGTAAACAGAAGTATAATCAGACTCTTAATAGCTGGGTTTTGTAGAAGCATACAAAATATGTTTTCTCTCTCCTGTACTAAGTTTCCTGTGTTAGTTAAGCAACACACTCCCAGGCCCATGCCAGTCTCACTGATAATACTGGTGCATAAACAAAGTGGATATTTTGACAGAAAACCTTAAAAACTGGAAAAATAAAGTGTTGAGCCCTATCCAGCAAAAAACATCCATGGTCTTCAAGGTTATGCAAGGCTCCCAAGACTACAGATGCTGGCTGTTCAGCAGGCCAAAATATTCAGACACAGGTTGGCCTCCAGGGTTAAGTCAAATAAAAGTGTCTCTGTGTGTGGTGGAGAAAGTTCAGTAAATGTGATGGAAAGAAATCTCAGAAAGTTTCTATTTGTTCCTTAGCGACCCAACTAAAATTAGAGACTCTTTGTGTTGGTCAATGTAAGATGGAGTATCACCGTATTCTGGGTCATTATATAGATAATATGTATAATAACATAGCCAAGAACTTAAAAAATCTTAAAACTATTCCCTTTCACAGCACCCCCTATAGACATAGAGACCCAAAAGAAAGCTCTAAAGGCTAAACTCATTACATCTACCTGGAGGCATTTGTCTGGAATAAAGAAGACAGAAACCTTAACACCCAATAAATAAGCAGTATTTCAGCCCTTCTTAATGTCACTGGCCTGGTGGAGTGTTTTTTCTCTATTGACAATCTAATGATCCTTTAGAAAGATGACACTAAATTTTGAATTCAGACTCATAACTGTGACTAAATTGAATGGGAGGAATCCAGACATTAGGGACTTTTCCGTGACTTAACCAGCTGTAGGGGAGGCTACAGCAGAGCAGGAGTGACAGTCAGATTTCCTATTTCTGCCATTCATCTTCCATCTAGACTCAATGGAGATGGTCAAATGAGAATACAAATGTTTAGTGACAACAATATATCATGACTATTTCTCCTATGTGTATACTAATGTTTTTCCTGTTTTCCAGCAGTATCCCCTACCTAAATTGGCATTTTTCATGCATTGTCTCATATTTGAAGCTTACTTGTTTGATTTTTTTTTATTTCTTACTGCCTAACCAAGGATACATAGTCCAGTGGGAACCACAGCATCTATGTGAGGGAGATGTTTGAATCTTCTTTCACAGGTGACCATTTGTGTCCATAGTTTCCTTCAGGTTCTAAGGAGAATCTATGGCTTCTTGAAGCAGTAACACAAATGTGAAATATTCCTATGACTCTCTCTGTGGGATGAGACTTTGTTAAGATGCAGATTTGTGAATGTTTTATATAAGAACATAAGTGCAAAGAAATAGCTAAGATAACAAAGGAATGCATTTTAAGTGTAAGAAATAGAGAAAAAAGTTTCATGTCAACATTTATTCTCTATGCTCCAAACTTTGATAGGGTAGCCCTCTGGTTACAGGCTAACAGAATTTGAAAGAGGGGGCATTTATTCTTTCATTCCAGGCTGCAATGAGCTCTCTCTTGGTGGTAGAGATGACTTGAATGACTTCCTTACATTTTTCCAGATAAATAGTATTTATCTCATCTAACTTAAGCTTCTAAATTTCAGCTCATGACATGTAAATTAGCCACTCTATGCACTGTACTCACCAGCCAGGGCATTTGTAGACAGGGATACATTGTTGCTTTGTTTTTAAATCTATGTTGGGATGTTGCCTGCAAATCAGTCTTTTTAGATCTTTATAGTGAGTCCCATACATCAGAATTTGGACCTCAGGCATCTGTATGAAGCACAGGAGATATATGGAATCATAAGCAGAGCACCACAGATCACTGCTATTTGGGTCACTGACTTAGTAGAGCTGCCTCATTTGTATCTGCTGAGGAGTTACAGACGGTCTCAAGTGTCTAGCTGAACAAAACTGGACAGAAACAAAGGCAACACAGAACTGATCCGAGTATACTGTCAGACACATCAGGTATTTTCATACTTCAAATGTACTGAGACATTTTTCCTTGGAGAATTAGAACATTGAATCTCACAAGCTAAGACAGAGGAGTGAGGTAGTAAAGGAAGGACGCCAAGTCTTTTACCAGGTTCTCGTCCACTGACTTGAACAAAATTAAGATCTGTGCTTATTTCTACTGCATTTTTAATATGCACATTTCTTTGGAGAGAAAAATCCTGGGCAACTGTGTGTTATGTAAGACACACACACCACAACTAAAGATTTGTTTGTCCTAAAAGCAGGACCTGGATTAGCTGAGAACTAAAAAGTGTGAAAACAGTAAATAGTTTTCTAATTAACATATTTATGGGATTACTGGAGCCCAGAAAAACTACTGGGAATTTGAATAGTACAGATTTGATCAGGGAAATAAAGTTTCATTGTTCGTGTGCCTGTAGCTATTTACAAAAACCTTTACAGACACATTTCTCTGAAGCTGCCCATCCTCATAATATTTATAAATAGTTTTGATTTTCCTTTTCATTTGATATTGTACTTCTAAAGGTCAGGAAAAAATTCTAAGCTAAACTAAAACATCTTACTTGCAATGAGGCCTCACTGATTTCTTCTAGAAAATTCTCTTATTTAAACCTATATTTACTACAGATAGAAATGTAACACTCTTTGTTTATGGCAGACTCTCCATCCATATTCAGCCATAAAACCAAAACAGTAAAATCTTAGTTTGTTATTCAACTGTAATAATACAGAGGCTAAACAATTGTGTCATAGGATGGACACTCACTTCTCTAGACACTTAACCTGCACCTAAAGTATAAGAACTTCATGCCAAAACTCAGATAAAAAGTAGTTTATATCTACATGTGGATCCCTAAAGGATCCTAATTTTCTCCTAGAACAAGGTTAAAATAGACTGACTTTCTGAAAGGGATTCAAGTTCTGTACTTGAGTTCTGGTACAACAAAGCAAGTCAAACAGCTTTCATTTAAAACCAAAGACTTCTGAATTAACATAATTTTAAACAATGTGTTTAATAGAATAATTATTGATATGAAGGGGAATAAAGCATCATTCTTTCTGAAGTCAACAGTTCTTGTAAAGTTTTTATTGAAATGGTAGCTGTACCACCCAGAAGCTATGAAAGTGTATGGTGATACTCAGTCTCTCAAATCTTTAGGAACTGGGATAGAGGCTAGAATTTCTCCACCACTTCAGTACAGAAATTTAAACTCAGATGTGTGGGAGGAATGTCACCTGAATTTTATAACCTCATTTGTATAATGGCCCAGATCCAGTAAGAATGATGGAAACATCACAAAGGCTTAGACTAAACCCCAGATTTTATTTTTACCAAAGCATGGTTATAACTTTTTACATTTGCAGTATCTCTTTTGTGGTCTCTGAGAAAATGAATGGGAATTATGCAAGCTATGAGAATAAATGTTTGTGATGTCTCACTTCTAGTCCTAACAGGTTTCACCAGCTGCATGTTGGGGGTCTGCTCCCCAGGAGCTCTGCAAAATGTACATAACTCTAAGGAAACCCTCATTTGAAGCCCTCAGCATGAGCCAGCAATTTGCACTCACAGCCCAGAAAGCCAGTGGTATCCTAGGCTGCATGAAAAGAAGTGTGGCCAGCATGGCCAGGGAGGCGATTCTGCTCCTCTACTCTGCCCTGGTCAGACCCCACCTGGAGTAGTGCATACAGCTCTGGTGCCCTCAACACAGAAAGGACATAGAGCTCTTAGAGTGAGTCCAGAGAAGGGCCACAAAGATGATCAGAAGGTTGGAGCACCTCTGCCATGAAGACAAGCTGAGACAGTTTGGGCTGTTCAGCCTAGAGAAAAGAAGGCTCCAAGGAGACCTCATAGTGCCCTTCCAGTACCTGAAGGGAGCCTACAGAAAAGCTGGGGGAGGGAGACTTTTTACAAGTGTGTGTGATATGACAAGTGGTAATGGTTTTAAGCTGGAAGAGGGTAGATTTAAGTTAGACATTAGGAAGAAATTCTTCAGTGTAAGAGTGGTGAGACAGTAGCACAGATTACCCAAGCTCTGGATGCCCCCTCCCTGGAACTGTTCAAGGCCATGCTGGACAGGGCTTTGAGCAACCTGGTCTAGTGGGAGGTGTCCCTGCCCATGCAGGGGGTTGGAACTAGATGATCTTTAAGACCCCTTTCAACCCAAACTATTCTATGATTCTAGTATTTTAACTGGGCTCTCTACCTCCAGAGGCACCTGCTTTTGTCCCTGGATCACCACTGACTATAGAGACTGCTCAGTTAATTGATGCTGAATGACCAGAACAGGCTGCCTATTTTTAGACAGAGAAAAAGCTACCTTCAAAATGCACATCATCTGAATCAAGTCCAGTAGCAAGTAATGGAAAGTAGCCTTGAAAGTTTTTCCTGACTAGAGGACTATTTCTCATCCTAACATGCTTTGATTTTGCCACTTGGACCCCATGAACTCATCATTTAAAGACTCAACTACAAAAGCTCTTATGGAAGAATGAAGTTACCCAGATGAAAAGGTTCTAGGTAATGCAATCAGAACAACTAGTAGATTTAATAGTACACCATGGACAGAATACACAAAGTTTATTTTAACCTCAAAAAGCTGGCTTCCCATGGTGCACCTTGGACTCAGCAGAGAGACAGATAAAGCCTGAAATCCAGCTTTCCATCTGTTCTCCGTAATTCAGGTGCCCTTTCACTTCACATCCAAATTCAAAATCCCTGTTGTGAAGTCCTGAAACTTCCATGGTATCTGTGACAATATGAGTCTAACCAGACACATTTCTACAAAATCTGGTCAGCTCTTATAGGAATGAGTGAATCACCTGTCTGAAATTTCAGAGACCTAAAAACCCTTTGAAAGTAAGATTTGAAAGGTACTTCAAAGCCTTTATAGTCAGCACACACCACTGTGACCCTTTCTAGCCTGTATTCTAAAAGTCGTAGAAGCTTTCCCATCAGTTCCTTCATCAAGTCTGCAACTGAGGAGAGACGCAGGGAAGGAAACATAATGAAATATGTATAACACAGTGAAAAATCATACCCTGCTAATTCAAAAGACATCATAAAGCTAGTGATAGTTCTGATTTTTACACCTCATTCAAAAGGTAGAGTGCAAATCTCAGCAGAAGTCTGAACCAAATTAAAAATTCCTGTTCAATAATTAGAACTGTTTAGATTTCAAGTTATTTTTTGTCAATATGCTGTGCAGTGACAAAAGGCAATGTAAAAGTCCCTGTATCATCATATCATAGTAGAATCCAGAAATAAAAAATTACAAAAAAGAACACAAATACTTCAGATATATATTAACAATATGGAAAAATATCACCAATTAGGCTTCAATATTAATCAGATTTAAAAAATCAATTGTTGCCCCTGTAAAAGCAATTTTTTTCAAAAAATGTATTTTTCTGAAAGAATTTAGAGAAAGCATGAAGGTTGTCTAAAACATTAATGTACTATTCTTCCTAATCCCTGGTATCTTTGAAATTCTGTTTAGAAAGTTAAGCTTTCTCTACCAGCATTTCTGAAAGCAAATTCGATAGAAACACCTTCCAGCTTTCATACTTCAGACATGTGTGAAAATCCTTTTTTTTAAAGACCTTTGTAATGCACAAGAGGGAAAAATTGTTGGTGCTACTGCACCTTTAAAAATATTATTTCAATCTTGTTTTTCATTTATGTTCAAGGTTAACTGTGTGTTGGCTCTTTATATCAGCAAAGCTGAGTTACTCAGTAACCAGCAAGCAATATGCAGCAAAAGAGTCCCTTGAAATCATGCTCAGAGAACAGTGGTACCTCACAGTATTTCAGTTTCCCTTTATTTCCATTATACATGAAATATAACTTCTGATTGTACAGAGAAGTTAATTATTCCCAAGGCATAAAAAAACCCCTCAAAATAAACATCATGTGGCCTTTGACCTGTGGTGGTTTGCAGAATGAGATGGATGAGCTGCCCTGTGAGGTTTCACAGACCTCACCCTAATTCTCATTCCACAGCAGAGCTAAGAAGTTCCTCCTCATTGCATCTGAGAATTTGAGCTTGAGAGTGAGCGATGAGCTCCTTTTTCCTGCAGTTAGACCGGACTGATGTCTTAACAATTTTAATTTCACAATATGTGTTTTAACCTACATTGTTCACTCCTATTTTCTAGCCCTTAGAAGCTCTTTCCTCTCTTCTGCTTTACAGTCCTCATCCCTGAGCCTCAGCCAAAATAGCTTCTTTTAGTTATTTGCTTTGTTCATCTTTCTGCCCCTAGCAAGGCCAACAACAGTTGAAAATTTGTTTTGCCTTTTTTTTCTCTTTTGCCACCTAGCATGTTTCGCTGAGGTCTACAGTTACCTGAATATATTTGGCAAATACCACTCATTAATACCTTTGCCCTTAAATGAAACCAAGAAATAGTTTGAGTTGGGGTTTCTGAACCATTTACTAATATATTAAAAAAATATCACTGGCAAAAAATGAATAAAAAAGTGAAAACTTGGACAACATGTCATGAAGTTTAAGCAATTTTTTTCTGAAACTACTTTTAGCTTACTGTGAAAAAAATCATGAATGGTCTGACACTGGTCATTAAGCTAAAATACATATCAGATTATTTAACAAATCAAAAATTTCCCATCCATTTTTCTAGCCTTTTATTTGATATAATTAATGTGTGGCCTATTTAATTTAAATATTAAAAAATTTTCTATATTCAGCTAGTATTTAAAACAATCATCCACTGTTTGGAGAAATTCCTGATAAAAATGTATAAACAGCAAATAAATTAAAGCAATTAATGGTGCAGCAACACAAGAAAACATACTTAAAGGATGCTAAAATTAAAACTAAAATTAAGAACATGGGGACTGTTTTGGATGTCCAGCATTTTCCTGCATATATTTTTAAAATAGCAAAACTTTAAATTTCCTTTATGTGAATCTTCACCATGGTACAACACTGTTGAAATATTTCAGGCAGATATACATGGGACAGAAAAATAATCTGATTTTTTTATAAAATATATTGAGCTTTTGTGGATCGGTATATATGCCCATTATACAGTAAGATTCAGTTCTACACCTTCAAAACTGAAGTTAACCTGAGATTTCTACTTGAATTCAGTCTGTCATAATGTGAACTGAGCTCCTCTGCCTTGCTCCACATGGAAGCAGAGTTTTTTGGACCCATGGTATCAGACTGTAAGCTAGTGAGTTTCAGGAAAACAACAGACTTTGAAGAGCTAAAAAGCATTCTTGGAGAACATAAGACATGATCTCACCTTCATTTTTCCCAAATGTAGTTACCCTGCTGAGCTTTTCTGCCACATTACAATTTTCTCTAGATATCTGGATCCACAATAGTACAGACACAGAACTGTACAGGATCTGCAAGGAGAGGAAAAAAATTACTTGAAAGCATAAGAAATATAGCCAGTAAGCAATATGGAGCAGGATAGCATGCAGTAAGTGTTTAAATTAGTACTGAGATGCACCAAAATAAACTAGCAGCTGAAAAATTAGCAGAAACAAAACTCCCAAACATGCTCAATAGTCCAGCTGCAAGTAATTGTTTTTGAGAATTTATGTACACCTACAGCATGATTAGCCAAATGAATGGACAAAAAGTCCATTATGGATATTCCTGGTATCCAGGAAATCCAAAGACACAAATTATGAAGGCTGGCTGCTGCTCCTGGGAAGTAATGAGATATTTCTGCTACATTTTTATACAACAATTGTTGGAAAAAGTATGGGCTTAATGGAGGCTGGTCATGCCATGGTCTGACTGCTGAGAACCTTCTGTTCTAACCAGACTTGATTGACCACTGCTTTAGACCAGAAGGACAAAATTACTGCCTTTTCACAATTCTACTGCAGGAGTACAAAATTATTAGATTTATGTAAAATATTCTAAAGGTAATACAAATACTTCTGACTTTAATTCTTCTATGGCATATAGCCATCCTTTTCATCCTAGTCACTGTGAAGAAGTTCTGTCCAAAAGTTTCAGCCAAATGTGTCCATGGCCTCCTTTTGAACATAAGCCTGAGCTGACTCATTGAGTCATTTTCCTAACAGAAGACATTTCCTTTCTTTTCTAGACTATTAATCATATGTTAGTTCATTCGTCTCTGGTTTTTGGTGGAGGAGCCAGAGATACAGTAGCTTGTATTGCAGATTCAGCTCTGCAGTCAAGACCTTTGTTCTCTTTAATATCTTATATTTGGGGAAATCAAAATATAAATTTGCAAAAAGCATTACAATAGCTCCATCTCCCATGTGATACTGCAAAAAGATTACATTGTTTCAGCACCTCTTATGCTGAAATATTCTTCTGTGTGTTTAAAATTCCTGGTATATAAATGTCATTACACTGCTATACCAGTAGTAAATTTTATCCAATATGTCCCAAACTGGCCAACAATTTCACAGAACTCTCACTGCTATTACCTATGCTGGAAATTAATGGTAAAAATGGGAGAGGCATGATAGATGTATGTAAAATAATGAGCAGTCTATAGGAGGCAGAAGGGAAAATTATGTTCTTGTCTCAGAACATATGAAACAGTGCACATTCAATGCAGTTAGAAGCAGAGAAAATTATAATTAAAAAAATACTTTTTTCTCATAGCAGCAACAAAAATGTGAATTCTTTACCACAGAAAGACATTAAGGAGAGAAATTTAGCCATATCCAGTGATACATACGTGATAGGGTATATATATTGATATCAGAATACCCAACAATTACTTTTAACTACAATGAACATTTTAGAATGAGGACTAAAATGTGTGTTTCAGGGCTTCAGCCAACTTCTAAACTATTATAGATCAGAATGTGCCTGTCTAGAGCAGATAGTTCTTTCCACTGAAGTGTTCTTACATCATCTTATATAGCACGGGCTCAAGACAGCAACAAGATCCAATCTGAAAACCTTCTCTTGGGCAGTTTTCATTCCTATCCAGAAGTACATCATCTTCACCTGTGGATGTGAACAGAATTTTTACCTCATTCTTAGTAGAAGTAAAGGTCAGGAAGACATACATCTCTCGAACACAAATAGGTTGTTAGGCAACTATGGCTAGAAGGTTTACTGCCTGCCCCAGCTACATTAATATAATACAGGCAGAATTAAATGTTTTATTTATATACCAGCCTTCTTCCACCTTATTACACACAGTATTGCTAAGTAATTCATGATGGGTAGTAAGAGCTGAAAAAATACATTTTCAACAGGACATTGCTTCAGTTTTAAGAGACAGAAAATATAAGAATCTTATTTCTGTGTGCACAGGTGTACTCATATATACAAGAAAATTGAAAAACAATTTAAAAGGCAATATTGGAAACAATCTGAGCAGGTTTCAGATGTTGCTATGGCTAAAATAACTCACAAAATGACTTTGAGTCTGTCTTTCATTTCTCAGCCCAGTCTATAGGACTGAAGTCCATCAGTACACATTGAAGTGGAAAGCAGGAATTAAATTCATTGTTTGTATCATTTCAACCATAACACAAGTAGAAATTTTTTTCAACTAGGTCATTTGAACAAAACACCTCAATTTAAAAAAGAGAACTCAAGAAAAAATAAATTTTCTTTATAAATATAGCATTTAAAAAACATAAATATGATCTACATTGACCATAACTTTAACAGAGTTGCACAGCAATAATGCATGTTCTTGACTTTCTGCTATATATTTAGTGGGGCAATACAGTACATGCATCAATACAAAGTTGCAGCTATTCTGAATGCAAACTTCATAATACTAGTTTCAGTAATTTTTGTGCACTCTAAAAAGCTCAAAACAAACATAAAACACCACACCTGCTTATATGAAGCCAAAGATCTGTTACAACTGGTTGTTTCTAGACAAAGAATGAATTATCTTTTATTTCCACATAAAACAGGAAAACGTGACTATTCAAATATGAAAACCAAAATTGGATTAGAGCATTCAGTCCAACAACAGAACAGCCCACTAAGAAGTCTAAATAATGGAAATAATATATTTATACTGATGTATAAATGTATACAGCTGTTACTGATTATTAGAAGCCTTACTTTTGGTGGTGTTCATTCTGTGGAACTACTAATAGCTTTTTGAAAATGAGGAAAGTTAAAATTGCTTATAAAAGTGCAAAACGTTTTTCTCCTTTAATGTCTTTGTTTCATTGAACTCTACAGGTGAGCTGCCTCAGCTAAACGGGATTCTTTATGCATTACTCAAAAGTAATTCATCAGAATCTAAGCAGACTTTGAGCTTTTTCTCTTAACTGGGATATAAATATTGAAATCCTAGGGCTTAGGATGAATTATAATTTGAAGAAGCAGCTCTAAGTCGAAACTTGTTGAGGTGAGGCAGAGTATGCCCCAGTTCTACCACTCTAACTTTCATTGTGTTTCATCACCATCTTTGTGGAGTTCTGGAAAAGAGTTGCACTGGTATCCAGCTAGGAGGTGGAGAGTCTTTATACGAAGTCAGCACACACTCCAAAGCCTACCTCTTGGAGTGAAAGGATAGCCTTACTCTTCAGGGACTCAGTATTAGGTTATTCAGCAAGCTCTGTTTAATTTAACTTGTCTTTTTATGTATTATGCAGAAGAGAAAATTCCCATGACAGAGCAATAAAGAAGGTCAATATGTTAACTTGAAATAAAGGTATTTTTTGCTGGGTTATATAGCAAAAAGATTCAGCAAGACTTGAAAACATGGAAGGATGAATAATCAGTGTGATACATAAGAAACAGGTATATAAAGAAAAAGTACAGTCAACCCATTAATGTCAACCAGTAATGACAGAAGTTATAATCATCATGTAAGGACAGACTTGGGGTATTCCAGTACACAGTCTTATGATTTAAGGAGTACTAAAAAGCAAAATATCTGCTACAGAATACTGAACATATATCTTATTCCCTTTAAATTTAATGTTTGCATGTGAGTCAAGTGTTTCTGGAGATTTTTCAACAACTTCTCATTCTTACTACTGGTTTATAGCTCTCTCTTTGTTATTGATAATTTTCAAGGTTTCAACTTTGCAAATTTTGATATTTCAGAGGGGGGAAAAAAGTGTGTTACTGATGCTAGCAGTATGTGCACAGTAATTAATTGCTAGTTACATAACTAGGTCTATAATCTCACCTTCACATTGTTGTCTTAATATTGTACAACATATTTCTACTTGTACTGGTATTTCGGCAGAGTATGGGTCAGTTCTTTTTAAATTTGCTTGACTCACTCTTTGCATCTCCTAAATAAATAAGGAGCTGTATTTCTCAAAAAGTGAAATTTATCCAAAGATTAAGAGATCAGGAGACATTTAGATCAAAAGAACAGGATATGCTTATTTTGCTGAAAAGTACTTACCTTCCCTTTTATTTCAACAAATTTTGCCCACTTATTTCAGAAGAGATTATTCAACATTTACATTTATCTCTTGTTCATTTTTAAAAAGAAGAAAATTTTTCTATACATTAATAAAAGTTTTCTTAATTTTATTCCATAATTTATAAAAATAAAAGTTAGTTATTCCACAGATGACCTTTCCTATTAATTGAATGTCTCATAATTCATTATGATCCAGCTAAAGAGCCTTTGATTACATGTAATTATTTTCTTACCTCAGTTTAAAGAGAAATACTCTTGTAGACTTTAAAGTCTCTTAAGCAATACGGATTCTTCTTGCACATTATGTATGGGCAGGAAGGTCTTCAACAGAACCTCAGTGTGGCTCTTCATCTTCAAAGAAAACTGATCTACCTAAAGAATATTCTTAAAAAAAACCTGACAAATATCCACATAGCAAACAAAGAGAAGAAAACATGTTGTGCATGTTGTTCCAATTGCACCCTTAAACAACACACACAAGAAATGCAGGTTTCAATACTGTGAAGAAAATATTGGGGAAACTCACCATCAGTTGAAACAAATGCTCAGGCAATCTGTACAGGTTATCAAATAGAACCCCAATAATTTGTCCTTGAAACTCAAGCAAACTGGAAACATTGCTTGAGTAAGGACAGCAGCATCCAAATCCTTATTTTCTTGTTCAGCAGCATCTTGTGCACTACCTGGGTACACAAAGAAAAAGAGAAAAAAAACCAGTCTGATATTCTTAATATTCAAGAGGAATAACTGCAACTGGAAATTAAATCAATGGGAAAGATGCCCCTGCTCAAACAAAAATATAACCTTTTTAACAAAACAGAGTCAGAATTTCTAAGGAAGTCTACATGAGCCTGGGACATGGGAGCAGGAAGACGACAGAGTCTCTGATTTATATTACTTGAGGAGTATGAAATCCACCACTGGAAAACCAACTGTGGACACTCAGTTCGCACATAAATACTGTTTGCAAGACTGAAGTGAGGCATAGACCTTTACTGGCTATCGAAACAAAGATGAATTTCTTCATTTATGAGTAAACCAGTGAGAAATGCAGCAAAATACATAAATATTTTTTTCAGTAAAATACATAAATCATTTTTCTAAAGTCTAGTTTTAAGTGCAGGACAGTTTGCACTGATGCAGAAACTTTTGGGGGAGAAAAGAAGTTCAGTTGATTTGGCATGTAAAAATTAATGGATAATAGTTATTTGCCTTTTGATTCTGTTGTGCTCTCCTTCCATTTTTTCTGCAGAATTTCAAAAACTTATTTGAGTAGCTTGCAAATGTAAAATAACTGCAATGTTGAAAAGGAATACAATGTTTTATTGGAATTAGCTTTTTGACTACTTAGAATAAAGCTGAATAGTAACAGCAGAATCAATACTAATTACACTAGTATAAGATTGCAATCTTGTAACTTTTTATAAGCATCCACAAAGTTATCTGTCATTTTATAGAATCAACTGGCTGTGCATCCCCTGCCCTAAGAAGTTATAAACTGGTACCCCAATATTTAAAAAGAAATAAGTTATCTGACAAACAACAAATGTAAGTGTAGTGTTACATGCAAATACATGTTTTAGCATTTTGGTGTCAGCTTGGCACCTGCTCGTGTAACTTGTGTGCTTACACTGCCATTTCTATTTTGTTCTTATTTTGTAGCTCTTTGTGTGAAAAGGAAGAGGAAGAGGTGATATGGGTAGGACAAAAAATATTAATTTCTGTGCAATCTTCCATGTTTATACAAACACACAGAAAACAAGGGAAGTGGAATTTTGTAGAAGAGCTCCATAATATCTACATGTGTAGCAAAGAAGTAAAAAAATAAAAATAAAAAACTCAAACTAGACTGAGATTTTTGAGATTTTCTTCTATTACCTTGACAGCCCACAACAACCAAAGATTAGATCACTCACATTACACACCTCCAACATATTATAAAATGGGATTTTGAGACAGTCTCACAGATGTCTACTCATGCAACAGCAGTTTGGGGTAAACACCAAATCCCAGTACTTGCCACCTCTTTTAATAAAGCCTTCAAGGCTTCACATTTTTAATGGAAAATAGAGCTTCATGAAACTATTAGCTCCATAGACTGTACCTCTGTCAAGGGCCACTAACAACACAGCAGAGATCTAAGAGCTTGTGGTTCTCCTCAGGGTCAAAAACATGCACACACAGAGACTTTGAAGCTGTATTACCGAGCTTGAGCACATACCTTGGAGGTAACTGAACCTGGTCAGCCACCAAACACCCACACAGTCATTCACTCATGGCTCTCACACACGATAGGGAAAAAACAGAAAGACTTCAAAAAGGCTTGTGGTTTAAGATACTGACAGTTTGATACAAGCAAAGCAATAAGGTGCATTTATTCACTATTTTCTACTAGCCACTTTCTGGAAAGCAGGGCCTCAGTACACAGAACAGTGGCTTGGGAACACAAATGTCATAACTACACATATTTCCTCTTCCTTCTCCTTTCTCATAACATCATATGGTACACAATATCCCTTTGGTCAGTTTGAGCCAGCTCTCCCATCCAACCTGTTGCCCATGCCTTCTTTGAGAGGAAAAAGGGAGGAAGTGATGGAGAGGGAAAGAGGGAAAGTTTTAGCTAAATCCAAAGCACAGCACCATATGAAGAAAGTTAAGCCTGTCCCAATGAGAAACAGAACATACTCTACGAAACCAGAGTAGTAGCTCACATGTGTGTCCTAATGTGAAAAAAACTTGAGTGTCCAGAGAACTTATTGACAGCTCTTGTTACTGCCCACATTTGCGGCAGTCATGAGGCTCTTAAATATAATAATGTAGAGCATTTTTCCTTCAAAAAGTATCAGGTGTAAGATTCTGGTCTTAAAGTTGGGATGCAGAAAAAAATGGATTTTTTTAAAAAAATTCCTCCCAGCCTAACAGTCAGTGATGTCTGCATGCATTCCTGAGCATTGTTATCACCTAGCTGGGCTCCTACCAAGTAGACTTGCTGCTTCTGTTCCTCACATTCACTGCATGGTCCTGGAAACAATCCAGCTTGTATGTGTTTTCAAACTGAAGAACAGCCCCAAGGGATTTTGGAAGCCCAGAGTTATACAAATCAGGGCTTTACTGAGATATCAAGGAGACATAACACAGGAAAAACACTGCCATCATAGCATGGAGGTAAAAAGGACTGCTAAGGAGGAAATTTTTTTTTAAAAGGGCAGGCTATTTAATAATTACTTGTTATGATTCCTTGCTTAAATGAATATTTTAACTAGCACATAAGGCAGTCAAGAAGCTGCCCAAGACAAGGACAAAAATGCCTAAAATACCAAGTGTGCATTCATATGCAACAGAGAGTTCAGCAGTGTCATTTATAATTAGCTTAATGGTGGATGCCATCTTCAAATTAAACCCTTCACATTTTGTATTGCAGTTACCCAATGATTGTATTTAATTTAGAAAGTGCACTGGTTAACCTCTGATCTTTCCTTCACTAAGGCTTTGTTAAAGCATCAAGATTTTCTTAAAGTTTAGCAATTGCTGTGAAGTAAAGTTATCTTCTGAAAACTTTTAAATGTAGAAGCCCAAAATAAATATTTAAATTAGATTGTCCTCCTGCTTCTCTTTATGTTTTGATTACAAACTCAGCCTGTTTTCTTCCTGTCTCAGAATTGAATCTTTTTATATTGTAACATTCAAGTATTTTCACTGATGTTAATGGCAGGTCTTGTTCTAGGCTTTAGGAGCCTCATAGACATTTGTACATCTGGAACTGGCATGTGCTGCAGGTTCCTAGAGTATTTTTAGTTTTAAAATAGTTAATTATTTAAGTTGTGCTCAGTCAACTGCTTAGAGAATCACTACTCTTTTCTGTGGAGCAGGAATTTTTGACAAAAGAAGATATCTATTTCTTTTTATGTAAAGAAAAAGTAAGTATTAATATTAATATAACAATTTTAGTCATCATAATTTTTTTTTTTTACATATCTTAAAGAATAACAGATACTGTAGGGAGATAGCCTGATCTAAAGGCTACAGGATTTTCCAAAATTTAGTCCTCTTTGAAGCAGAGTCTATCTTAAAAAATATCTACCGAATTGTCATAAGTATTCCCTGTGATGAAAAATCCAAATGCAGCAGCTTTGGTAAACTGTTGTGGAAGACAATTCTTCTCTGACTGCCAGAAAATTACAGCAATTCCTTTCTAGTGTGAATTCAGCTGATGTTTTTCCAATAGTTAGGTCTTACTACACATTTGTCTCCTAAGTTAAAAGATGGCCTGTTAAGTTCCATGGTAAAATTGTTTCCTTTGAAAATCTTCACTGACTGTGACTGTGTCATACTTCAAACAGGTGGGTTTTTTGTTTGGTTTGGGTTTTTTAGTGAAAAATGTGAATTTTGAACTACTTAGAAAACAAACAAAAAATATCCAACAAAAAAACAACTACTCAAATGCTCCAAATAAACAAATGTCTGAATGGTGAGAATGGAGATGAGTGAATGCTTCAAACTGTGCCACACAGAGTAGTAACAGCTTCCATTGATGGATGCAGAAAAATTTCTTTATTAATTAATATGTTTCATGGGAACACTATTAATTTAATTCAATGAAAAAGAAGATGGGAAAAGATTAATGCAATCAGTCTCCCAGTCTGAATGATGATAGCATCATAAAATTTGGAAAATAATTATAAATGTGATATATCATTATTACTCTTCCCACCCCATAGGTACAAAAACATCATTAAGAGAAACTGTATTTATAGATATTGTAAATTCGCCCTTTTTAAAGTAAATTCTATGGACACAGAAGAAGACAAGATTTGATCTAACCCTGAACTTTGTCCAGGATCAGCTGGGTCCTTAAGGCTATAAGGAAAAAGAGGTTTCCTACAAGATAATTCTTTTAATAGTGAACATAATATATACCTTGTTTCTTAGAAATAGATAAAAGCCAGAAGAAACTTGAAAAACTCTTGAAAAAGTGAAACTAGATAAAAATGACAAAGAAGTTTGTTTGTTATAGTTCTGTGAGCTATGCTTTTAAACTTTTTAATAAATTGTGTGGCAAAAATAGAGAAAACAGTGAGATATCAAAGACTTCCTTTAACAAAGAATTGTTCATAATTGGTTTAGATTTCAGAAACCAGCATCCCAACATTCTTACCTTCTGTAACTTCTGCTTGTCCTTTTACAGGACATTACAACTTAATTTTGCTCTACGCCCTCAGGAGGCCATGCCACCAAACACATTTGTCTCAGAAAGCATAACCTGATGAGGCTCAAGAGGAATCTATCATCTACCATGAAGTCTCTATTTCTGAAAACAGCAACAAAGCAGGAAGGTTAAATTCTTCATTGATAAATGCGAATAGGAAATTACCTGGTGATTAACAACCTTACAACAATGTCCTTACGACTGTCCAGAAAGGAGAGACATACAACTTTACCTGCTTCTCTTGTACCTTCAGGAGGATCTGTATGCAGTAGGTTCAGTACAAGTGTGTGCATGTATATGGGAATTCATAACAATACTGTTGCAGTGATGAGAAGTGGATTCAGTATTAGCTGATGTTCTCTCCTAGTACCCATTCTGTCTCTCTCACAGAAGCTCCACAGTTCTGCAGTGCGCAGACCACAGCCAGCAAACTGCACCGAGCTTTGGGACCCGAGAGTGAGAAAGAAATCAACAAACAGGAGTGAGTTTGGTAGAGGTCTGCCAGGATGATGAAGGAAGAGAGCACTAGTACTATGAGGAGTGGCTGAGGGAGGGAGCTGGGATTGTTCAGCTGTGACTTTGTAATGGGAAATATTCTGGTTTTATTCAGGACAATATCACACATGTAGGCTGTGTGGGATGTGAGGAGCTTGTTACTATAATGACATCAGTAATTAATAAAAATATGCATTCCTTTACCTACTGTGCTCATAATGTGTAAATTACTATGTCAGCAATTCTTAGCTTCTAATGACTATGGAGCTATAAAAAGGAATTTAGTAGTACTTATAAAATCAGAACTTAGAGACTGAAGTAGATTGGAAGCAGAGCTTTTCCTTGTGAGGAATTAAAAAATCATCTCATTTTTCATATAAGTGTATTGCTTACAGTAGAAATTACAAAAGAACAATGAAGTACAGGAATTAAAGTACAAAATGACTACTTTAATATCTGCTCAGTGTTCAAGACTGAAAATATTTCAGTGATATTGAAACTACAAATTCTAAACCAAACCAAAACAAAAATATCTCCTCCCAAATGCTTCATTATTACAAATAATCATCAGGTAGCATTTGAAAGTGCATACTCTAAAGAAAAGTGTATAGAAAAGCATTTATGCAAATCTTATCTAGACAAACTTGAAAATACTGAAGCACAGGTATACCTGTAGCTGTGAAAAATTGCTCAAATAAGTAAAGCTATTAAGCTTACAAGAATGGATTTAAAACAAGAGAGAAGAGCATTTATATTTAACAAGAATCAGAGGATAAAGAAATGTCTTTAGACTACACTTACTCAAAGACCGCACTTCACTGATTTCCACTAAAGTCTGCAGAAGTAGAATGCCTACATATGCTTGAAGCCTCAGTGCTTCATAGAAAAAAAGTCTACAAAATTAACAATTAATAAAACCTTGATGAATCACATACTTCTAATGGAAAGCATGTGATTTCTAAGAAATGGAAGCTTAAAATGGGCCCTCAATAGGAAGGGGACTGCAAAAGTCCAATAGCAGATACGTTGGACTTACTGAATATGTGCACTCTAACTGTTCCTAGTATATGCAACGTTGCTGAAGATTCAAACTTCTATGCCTGTGCAGACATTCACTGTTGCCTGTGTGCCATTTCAGTTTTCTATATCTGTTCACCTTTACACCCCCAGTCTGTTGCTCCCTCGAGATAGCTCTGCTTGTAAACATTGCAGTCTTGACTCCCAGGTAACTTACTCAGTGACTTCATTTCATTACAGACAATTATTTTAGCAAAATAACTAGCACTGAGGTTTAGACTCAAACTACAATCCCACTGACACACAATCCTAATGTAAAAAACCCACATGTTCATGCAGTTTATTAGAGTGTGAAATGAGTTATTGAATAAAAAAATTTCTTGGTATTGTTTAGATTATGTAGATTGCTAAGTCTTATGATGAATCTTGTACTTTAACAGTAGGTAAACAATTAAGTAGATTAAGGGGACCAACACATACAGCATATAATTATTACTGCGCAGTGGTTTTAAGTTAAGAACCATAGTCTCAGAAACTATATTTTGGTCAGTTGCAAAAGAAAGGATTCTCTAACCAAAGACTGGATCAGCCATCTGACTTAGGAAGTCATTGCATGGCATGGCAATCATGTGGGTAATTATGGTATTGGGTGCACAGGTTTTCCGTATGCTTTTCTAAAAAATAAATAAAGAAATCTATTTTCAGATGCTATAGTATCACTTATCTAGAATCTGACAGGATCATATTTTAACTCCTTATAGGATATAACAACAGGAAACAAGATACCCTCAGTTCCCTACAAAGTAACAGAACAAATAATTAGAAGGAAAAACATTAAGCCCCCAATAACATTTTATAATAAATAAGCAAGAATAATTCATTAAACAAAAACAAGCTGCTTAAGAATATGAAGACTAGAATAGCCAGTCATTTTTTCTTTCTTTTTAAGTGTTAGAAAGCTACAGGATGGAGGAAAAAAACTTGATAAGTACATTAACTAGATTCAGCAACTGCCAGCTCATATAATGGAAAACTTTGTAGAAAATTCAAACTGAATTGTGCACACATTCCAATCAGTGATCAAAAAACACTAAAAGGATGTGGTAAGTTTTCAGATAAACTGAAATACTTCTGAATATGGGGGTGTCCCTGCTGAAATGATAATCTTGTAAAATTTCTGCTCTCCAAGTTGCAGTCTGTGCAGAAATAAAGTATATTTACCCAGTTGCAGAAGTAAGGCTGCAACTCATTATGTTGTCTTGGTTGCTGTTTTGCTTACTTTTTTGAGACTTTTTTGGAAGATTTGTGCTAATGGAGTCTTCCTTGTTCTTCCTCATATCTATGCTTGCCAAATTGTCTATTGAGGAATATGTGTGTTTGTCTTCTATTGTGGTGATCTAATAGAATCCCATCCTAGTGGGAAGTGACAAGTATTCTAACATCAGGAATGGCAAACAAAGGTGGTACATAGATTTTCATCACCATTTGGAATAGGCAGAAACTCACTTTTTACAGTACAGCGTGCACGTACTTCTTAATATTTTTGTTAAAAGCATAGCTACATGCCCACATGTGGTACATTGTCCAAAAAATTCTATTATAAAAATTATTATTTTAACAGTTCTGAATGCCATTCTCTGAGATACGACACAGGGAAATTCTTTTTTTTTTTTTTCAAGAAATACTTTGCAGAACACTCTTACTTGAATTCAGTGGATTTTATGTTACCTGTGAAAGCAGAGTTATCCTGTTTCATACCTGAAACCTATAGACAACTAAAAGGTTTTCAGGCCTTGTCAGGCATTCAGAAGTGTGTGGCTCTGATTTTATTTCCAGTCTAGAATAGTTATGGATTAGTTATAGCTTGAAACCTGTATTTCATATGAATAGAACTGCAGCTTTTATATGTGATACTGCTGAAGTATGATTGATTGTCCCAAAAGACTGTCAAAACATTATATGTCAGAGTCAGCATCCTTCCACAAACATACCACAATCTGTTTTGATAAGGAAGAGATATAGTTTAATTATTTATTTTTAATTTGACTCCAGACCTGACATATGGCACCTCATTACGTTCTCTTCATTTGCTCTGTTAAGTAAAACCATCCACAAAAGAGGCATGCAATTTCTGGCACAAAAGATAAATTCAGAAAACTTTATGCCATCCTGCAAGGTCAGCAAATCTGAACCGAACACCTGAATTCTGGATTGAAGGTTAACTGTCGCTTAGTATCACAGCATATGTAACAGCCTGTTAGCAAAAACACTTTTCATTTATACATCAGAATAATCCCCTGCCACAGAATCCAATTATCTATCAAATCAAACAATAAATTCCTAATCCACTACAAATATCCAAGACAACAAAAAAAAATCTCAAAAAAAAAAAAATCAGAAAGAAAAGGATTGCTTTTTCCCAACTTAGACTGTACCTTATTATCATATAATGAGGCTTTTGAATCCAAATGACTATTCTATACTCTACAGCATGTGGAAATTCAAGGCAGATAAGGGCAACCATGACATTATTTGAAATTGAGAGAATATGACTGCACTTAGTCAGCCTCACTGTAGCACAGTTAGTCATTCAGCACCTAGGCTAAAGTTTTCAGAGGGCATGAAAGTCACCAGTAAACCCAACATGCTCTGCAAGAGTGCTACATAAAGCAAAGACGTCTCATCAGGTATTTCATGGAGCATTAGGGTAAAATAAGGTACCCTTAGATTATGGTATCCTAGAGTAACAATGGTATCCTTGAACTTGCATAGCACATTTCATTTGGGAAACAAAAAGTACTTTACAGATGTGTGATTTAGGTCCTGCAAAGGTTTTTTTTGCTTTGGTTCTCTAAAATGTGTGTTTTCTCTTGCTCAGTTTCCACTTATGTTGTCCTTGCTGGCATTCCCTGCCCATGGCAACATGAAGTACACAACAGCCCAGGGAAATAATATTTTATCCCTCAGCCTTTCCACTTAACACAACATCTCCCCAGCCCAAGCAAGAACTTGGGTTTTGTAGCAGCGATGTTCCTATCACCTCTGACCTGTAACCACACCCATGGGAATATCCACTTTCTAGTGGCCATAAACCGGAGTTTGAGGCATTCTTTAGTTTAAGGAAGGGTCTTCCATTCCTCATCTCTTTTACTACACTGATCCAGGTGAAGCACGACTCTTCAGCCTCCTCTGGAAGCTGTGCAGCAGAGATATGAGTGATTTGGACGTCAAGGTAGAGCTTGGATCTATTTTGTAGTGGATCATGTATTATGTTTACAGTGATATTTAAGCCTTATGCACACAGTGGAAAGCCAGTTTACAGCAGAAGAAAACGCTATCCTGCTAAAATTTCCCAGCTCTTGTTGGGAAATATTTTCAATTGAATGCTTTCACTGTTACTTGAGAACAAAATATGTATAACTTTCCTTCAGAAGCATGTTGCATATAATCCAACTAAAGTTCCTTTACACTAAATGGAGCATAATGGATATAACTGAGTTCCTCAGACATCTAGAAATCTCTCTCATGTCTTTATTACACCAAAGGCTCCAAATCCTCTGTAATGTTAAATCTCCAAAGATAACCACAACTTTGGGAGTAATGTGTTATAATTTAGCACAGAGGGAAATGTTGTAACTTGGAGTCTTCAACCCAGAGAATATGCTTTGCCATAGGGTGAACACTCCCCTTGTTTTTTTTCGTAGTCTAGCTACACAATTCCTTGTCTAATTTAAAAATAAAAAAATAAAACTTTGTTTTGCCCAAGGCTGTTTTGCTTCCATTTTTTAAAATATCTTCCTTAGTGTTGACATATACTTGGTATAATTTCTGCTTGTGCTGAGAACATTGTCATTCCTCCCTAAAGCATGAAGATAACTTTCAACAAATTTTCTAGCCCTCTGAAAATTTTCTAGCACTGACAATATCCCATATGGCAATATACCATGCTGGCTTAAGTGGCAAATTTCTTACATTCCTACTCCAGACTCATTGGTTACTACTCCTTTAGCTTACTAAAGCTTTTACAGCCATCTCAGACAACCCTGCCAAACCTGCTATGCAAAAAAGGGATAATCAGTCTAAAAAAACTGAACCTCAATAAATTTGCAGTCTTCTCAGGAGCAGACAGCCATGTCCCAGGAAACCACAGCACTGGGAACATGCATTCAGTGTTCTGTTCTTTTAATTCATCTATCGTCGTTGCAATTTCTGCCTTCTTTTATATCAAATACAGAGCTTGAAATCTGGGTGAGTTACACTGAGGTCTAGGACAACTCTCTGCCATCAGCTCTCAGTGGGACGCTTTGCCATGGACAACCCACTGCCGGGACTAGTCTCTGTTGGACAACTCTGTTGTCCCCAGAGAGGGCTGTCCCAGCATTGAGATGTCCCCATGTAGAGGTGTCCTGGTGTAGAGAAGTCCATGTGTAGAGGTGTCCCAGCTTAGAGATGTCCTGGCTGTGAGTTGTCCAGCAGAGTTGTCCCTTCCCATTACAACTGTCCCATCCAAATTATCAGAGTCACTCTTGAATTCATTAATGTATTTCTACTGCTGATAGCAGTAGTCACTGATGACAGCCATTAAAAGCCATGCTTTGTGCTCCTTTTGACCCTACATTAGTCCTCACAAGGTACCGCTTTCCTCGACAGAATGTGATATTTACATGATCCTCCTTTACATTCTTTCCTCTCAAATTAAGCAGCTCTCTTATTTTATTTCCCTTTTCCTACCATTTTTGGTTTATATTCTTATGAGCAGGAACATCTTCCCCTAGATTAGGTTACTCCAAGCCCCATCCAACCTGACCTCGAACACTTTCAGGGATAGGTCATCCACAACTTCTCTGAGCAATCTGTTCAAGTGTCTAATTACCCTGCTAATAATATTTTTTTCCTTACATCTAGTCTAAATCTACTCTCAGTTTAAAACCATTGGTGGTGCCTCACCAGAGCAAAGTAGAGGGGTACAAGCACCTTCCTTGTCCTGCTGGCCACTTCTTGTTGGTGTAGCCCAGGATACAGTTGTCAGCTCATGTTGAGCTTTTCATCAAACAACAGCCTCAAGTCTTCTCTGCAAGGCTGCTCACAACCCATTCATCTTACAGTCTGTGTGGTTATTTGGGGTTGCCCTGACCTATGAGCAGGACCTTGCATATAGCTTTGTTGAACTCCATGCAGTTTGCACAGGCTCACTCTCCAAGCCTGTCAAGATCTTTCTGGATGGCATAAAAACTTTAGATGAATTTAACTGAAGACACTTAAGGTGACTTTATAAAATGTTCTACATCAAACTTTATGTCTCTTTAACACCACCAAAAAAAGTATTTAATCAGTTTCTTGCAGGCTCTGAACATGCCATTTGCAAATGTGCAAAAGTGTTTTTAAAACATTAGGTGGAAGATAATTGCAAGGATCCTCTAGAAGAATGTTTTCTTTGAGTGTTTTTTTTCCTTCTGAGTTGCAGCTTCCCATTTAAAATGCCAGAGAACGTTAGTTAAAACAGTGTATTTTTCCTGTGTAACCTACAACTTCATGTTATTTACATTTACTTCAGTCAAATTTACATTTTGCATTTTTCATGAATAATAAATACAGTTTTCAGGAAAATACTATGTTCCTTAGCAAAGCAAAATCTTTTAGTTATGACCTGGAAAACAATTTTATTTAAAGAGTGGGTAACAGAAATGAAAAGTTTCTCAGTGCTGAAAATAAATTTCGGTCAAATTGTCCTATTTTCTTTAACATTTGAACGCTCTTTGAAAAGCCATGTTAACTGCAGAGTTTTAGCTGAAGAATAAATTTTTTTATGAAAACTGGAAAATGAAGAATCAGAATGAAAAACTCTGGTATGAAAAGAAAAAAAATGAATTGCATGACAAGTTTTGAAATATTTTAGTAACTCCCAGATAAATCACAACAAATCTAAATTAAGCTAAATAATTTGTAATTAATTTACTTATGTTTGTAGGGTGCTACTTATGTAAGTAAGGTGCAGCTTTGTACCCTTCCATGTTTAAAAATATGCATCCTATTGAAAATTGAACAGCCAACACAAAAGACTAACATGACTAAGAATGCTTTAGAAACCATATGTGCAATTAGTGTTCCTAGAATAATTAAATGGTTTAGGTTGGAAGGGACCTTAAAGATCATCTAGTTCCAACAACCCTGCATGAGATGGGACACCTCCCAGGTTATCTATCTAGTTATAGTTACACATAAGATGAAAATTAAGAAGAATTTATTACAAGGAACAACACCCTGATTCCTTCAAATGATGGGTTTTTTCATAGTATAGGGAGTTGCAAGTCAGAGATGGGTAGTTATGATATAAACTTCCATGGTGTTCAGCTGTGGAAAAAGAAAAGTGACTCATGCTGGCTTGTTGACTTCCATATTAAACCCAGATGTTCATTACAATTTTTTGTAAAATGTTAGAAATAGATCACAGATCTGTTTTTGAGGAAATGGAGAGGAAAAGGTATTACCTTTTATACAGGAACTTAAAAAAGCTCAAGATCTTAATGAAAAACATCAAGTTGCTCAAAAGTTTGGTTCAGTGTTTCGGAGTTTTATAAGTTACATATTTTGAAAACCATAAGTAATGAGTTCTTTTTTATTTTACCAATTATATTTTTATTTTACTCAATGTGTAGAATATCAGAAGCAGGATTATGCAGCTATTCAAATAGGAGTTCTTCCTGCTGCATGATTTTAGCACAAACCTGAATGGCATTACCTAAGCTGACAAATGTTTGCATCTGTCAGTGAGTAAGTTTCCACACGTTAGGTTTTTCCACCTCAGGAAGCTAAACATAGTGTGAAAGTAAGACAAATTTATATTTGTTTTTGCCCCAAACATGACAAGCCAAGCTCTGTGCAGCTTTTCCCTAATCTGAGGAAGTCCACTGTGGGAAGCTGAGCTGGTGCACTGATCCTCAGTCTTTTGTGCAGACACAGCATGACTAGGGACCTGGCACCATAAACTCACTTTTAACATTTTTTATATTTTTTCTTCCTGATGCTCATTTTGATTATAACAAATGGTTGCAGGGCAAACCTGGCAGTGGATACAGAGTTCCACTGGTTCCACAAAATTAGAATTTCTAGTGCTTAATGAGAAGACAGCCAGGGTAAAGCACTTTATAGTCACTGGCCTGAATATTAATCAAGCTGAACCAAATACCAACACATTACACCTGCAAAGAGGGTGGCCTTTTGAGGGACTTGCAGGGTGATGAAGTACACACCAGCAACAGTTACCTTTTGGGTGAAAACATGGAACCTTTGAGTGATGAGTTGACAAATAATATTCTTACCTGTGACTTTGCTTTTCCCCATTAGGAAACAATTTCAGCCATCAAAATCAATAGTTACTGGCTTGGCTGAAACAAAAGCAGACTAAATAGAGTTTAGTTTTATACCAGTTCCCTATATAAGCAGGCTAGGGCCATGGGATTTGCTGAAATACTAACTGCAACCATCATTTCATTATTTTGTACTGGCCTTTTGAACAATATAGTAAATTGTAATCCTGGCCTCATGCAAGTTATCATTAGAAGAGTGGATGAAATAGTACTTCCACTGAAGTCAGCACATATACTTTGATCCCAAGTGTACAGTTCTTTAAAAAAAACAAAAAACTGAGTTGAAAATACTTATGCTTTGAAGCCTATTTTCATTACAACTGTCTTAAGACATGAAAACAGCTATGTATGCAAAGCTACCTGCTTTTGCTGATGTTGTATTTTGTGCTGAGATTTCTGATTAAGATTTAAAACACACTGAAATATTTCAGGTGAAGCATTAAGCAAGAATATTAAGAATAAGGAATCTCCCTTACAATGGAAGTCACAAGAACCTCAGCCCACATCATCAGCTTTATCCGGTCCCATCACAATGTTGAAACTTAAAAATAAAACAAAATAATAATAAAAAAATAGTATTGCACATGTATATCTATCTGTAGTATTTGAAATTCATATGATGACAGCTCTTTATCCTGGTTCTTCTCCATGTGGGTGATATTATAGTTTTGCACAATCAGCCTCATTATTAGCAGGACATATATCACAGAATCATGGACAGGAGAGGTTGGAGGTTATCTGGGAAGGAGGTCTGGGCCAAACACCCCTGGTCCAAGCAGTAACATTGACAACAGGTTACTCAGGATCATGTCCACTCAGACATCAGATATGTCCATGGCTGAAGATCACTTTGCATTACAAAAACTGTTTTCTTCTATTTAAGTCAAATTTCCTGTATTTCAATTTGTTCCCGTTGCATCTTGTCCTTTCCCTGAACATCACCGAGAGAAGCTTAGCTCTTTATGAATGTTTATGTTTCATTGGGTATATAATCCCCTGAGTCTTCTCTTCCCCAGACTGAAGAGTTCCAGCTCTCTCAGCCTGTTTTTTACCTCATGTGTCTCTTATACTGCCATGCCTCTCTTGCAATAGGGCAACCAGAGCTGGACACAGTACTCCAGGTGTTTCTCACCCGTTCTGAGTAGAGGGGAAGGATTACCTCCCTCAAGCTGCTGGCAACACTATTCTTCAGCACAGGAGGCTTCTAGGCTTCCTTACTGCAAGTGCACATTGCTGGTTCATGGTCAACTTGATGCTCACCAGGACCTCAAGGGCCCTTTCTACCAAGCTGCTCTCCATCTTTTTGCTCCTCGGTTGGTACCAATGCATGAAGTAATTCCTACCCTTGTGCGGGATTTTTCAGTTCCTTCTGTTCAACTTTATGTTGACCCATTCTTCCTGACTGTCAAGGTTGCTCTAAATGGCAACAAGAAAGATTTTTAAATGTATACTTGACTATTCTTTATCTAGAGAGAAGAGCAACAGAAGCACAGAAATTAAATACTCATCCTATGGTTAAAAAATAAGTCCATGGTAAATAATCTACTTAATATTCCTTAGTCCACTAAAATAACCAGAAGGTACTTCCAGAGTACCTCAAAATAAACTTAGCGTGTAGATAATGTGCAATGGGCAGGACCAGAAAAAGCAGACCTCAATTACACAGAAATTAGAAAAAAAGATCAAAGACATAAAACTTTATTGATTCTTTTGTAAAAGAAAAACAGCAAATTAATTAACACAATGATCCTGGTTATATTTCCTACAAATGTTTTCAGTATTTGAAAATCCAAATAGAGCTCAAAATCTAAATCTCTCTTTCATATAGTTTGTGGTAGTTTCTGTAAACAGTTACACAAGGAGCTTTAAATATCTAAAAATAAAACCTATGCTCATAAAATTAATACATTAGCTTATAACTGAGTTCATTATTGTTTAAAAAACATTCAGGGCAAAATCTGTTAGGTGTTTTCAGGCATTTTAACTGCCCTTACAAAATCTCTGATACTGGATGTATCAAAACCACAATATATATTAGTCCTCAGTTCATACTATAACACTGGAAAATATTTGTCTTATCTGAATTCTGCATGCAAAACCTGTATATTCAATATAATTTAAATAACAAGACATTTCAGATATTAGCTATCACTTACTTGAACTTACAAAAAACCCTGTATTCTGAAAAGAGTATTTGTTCACTGTTTCTAATCTTCCATGACAATTAGGTTGTTCAGATTTTAAAAGCTGAATCTCCTCTATCACAAGCATTATTTTTTTAAATCTTGCATCCAAAATGTTCAGAGGCACATTTCTTATCAACTGAACACATGCACTAACAGCACAAGGTTTTTCATTGTATTATGCATACACATACTTAATCAGTGTGCTGAAATCAAACGTCCAAGATTGGTTTTGCACCTGAAATAATATTCTCCAGAATTCCTATATATCCATGTTCATTTTTTTGAGCACCAATATATATAAATATGAATGCACTTTAAATATGTATATTTCTATACCTATGATAATTATTTTTTTAATAAAACAAAAAGAACAACAAACAAACCTCTCAGAAGATTGCAGTATGGTTTGTTTGTTTGGTTAATACACATTTGAAATTAAAAGAAATGCTAGATTGTGCTATGGTGCACTGCAAAAAGGACTTGAGAAAATGATATAACTCTTAATTTCCATAAGCTTTTGCAATAAAAGGCTGCAGCTGACAAGCTTATCAGAAATGAGCTTTGCTCTGCCCTTGCTAGTTAAAACCCAAAGTCCCTTTATCTTTTCTGTGACTTATTTTAGTTAGGTATTATCTGGTGGGACACTTCCATTCCTTCTTAAAAAAGATACACACCCAAGTGAAATTTTTAATAGGTACAAACGTTAAAGCTTTCTGCCTTTGGTCAAGGACACCTGCTCTGGCCACCAGTCCCTGGGAGTTGAGAATACAAGAGACCAGGAATCGTAAAGCAAATCAAAGGAATGTGTTGTCCACAACTGGGTGAACTGGGAGTCTGCAGGCCATGAAGAAAATTTTCAGTTACTTTTGGAGACATTCAGTGCAACTCTATTACACTACATTTTACAAGCTGAAGAGACAGTCAAGTTATATCCCATTACTGAAGACATAACAGGTGGCTGTGTTTAAGTAGTAGAAGTAATAAAAGGGAAAAGGGAAAACAGAGTCAAACAAGATGCATTTTTTCACATTCCGCCAGTTGAAGTCAAGTTATTTTGCTAAGCCATCTGTTGTCAAAAAGGTCCACCCTGATGCTAAACCAACCAACCCACCTACACACGTGCACGCATGCGCATGCTTGCATACACACACACAGAGTAGGAAAAAAACAGAGTAAAATAGGTAGATAATTCACATTACTATCAGCTGTGGTCAACAAGCATAATTAATCTACCTCTGCAAGTGGCCCTAATGAACATAAGGTACCTAAAATTGTTTTGCTGAAGCAAACAGTGGTTCAGGAAGTAAAACCAATTTTAATCTAAATTGTAGTCCACTGCAGTCAAAATGTATTTGATTATCTCTCAGCAGAAGCCACTACAACCTCTGTAAGGTGTCAGTGGCCACAGAAAAGGTAAGATACCCAGAATCTTGAAGAGCCTGGCTGTGTGAAAATGTTTGGCAGTAGATAGTGAAACTTATATTAGCCAGAAGAATAAAAAAAATATTCTGTGCTGAAATATGGCTCTGTCTTATTACAATCTTTATCTTCCTAAATATAGTTCTCCAGTAGGCAGGGTCCTACTGTCTAATCCAGCTGAGTCAATGACTCAGTCTGTGACCTTGGGTTAATCACTTAACCTTCCACTGAATCAGTCAAGCCAGCTGGAAAATTGGGTGAAAATATCACATAGCTGAAAACCATATTCTGTAACTAAAATGAATTTTTCTTTAGAAAAAAATGAACACTAGGGAGGTAAATAAATTTTTATGTATACTGAACTCTGGGTTAGAAGGCCAAACAAATAATTTCCAGCATTCACTCTGTAATGATACCATGTTTACCCCATAAATATTATGATACTATGTAAGACTATCTATATAAATTGTCTGCAGTTATTTTGTAAGCAAAGTTTATTCATATGTATGCAAGATTCTAAAGAGTTCTATAAGTTCAGTCTTTCAGCATTAAAATAAAATCAGTGTTCTCAATGTCTGAAGCAACCTTGCAGAGGGAAGGACAAAAGTTGAAGTTCATTAGAATGTATGTAATTCACAGAAAGGTTCCAAACACATTCCCATTTCAAACCAGTCAGGTTCAAATGAGAATAAACAGGCTTTCAAATTTCACTGAAACCAGAAAAAAGTTTAACTCCCCAAAAAGGTCTTTTAATGTGATTATCGTAAGTTTGGAAAATAATATATAATGTATGCAAGATTATCTACCCTTTGGTTGTTATCAGTCAATGATTGAATATTCTGGTTGAAAAAAACCAAGCAGATTTTAGTTTATTCTGTTCCAATTATATCCTGAAAGTTTACCATTTTGTGAATGGATAATCTAACGAAACCTGATTTTGTTATGCATATATTGTCTGAGATGATAATAGATAAATAGAGGGGTATAAACGTAGTCATAAAAAATCAAATATTTCAAATATCCATTGTATACTGAAATAGGGATGGTTCTAGCCAAGAACAAGTCTTGATCTTTAATTTTGCATCCTTTGTTTGTCACATTTTTTCTTCCATTTTGCAGTAATAAAAAGAGGAAAAATTGAAATTTTCAGGAAATAAAATAGTATTGTTTCTGAAGAATTTACCAACATTTTTCAATTTGTCTTTAATTTGAAGCACTGGCCACTCTTACTGAAATTTATTGAAAGTAGAAGTCTAATATTTACAAAGGTTTTACTTCCCTCAATAATAATCACTTACTTTCAGCAATAAATCTCTATATTGGTCTCCTAACAAGTCAATATCTAGTTATTAAACACAGATACAACAGTTTGAATTATATGCAGTTCTGCTACTTTTGTTTGCCAGCTAAGTAATTGATTCTACCCTGATTATATATAAATTGGAAAAACTATATTCCTTGGAAAAATATTCCAACTACTTTTATTTTCCTTAGTATTGAAACACAGTTCAATTTTTACTTTGCTTAAAGGAATATGCTTCATTAAACAGTAGAGGTGACTCTAAAATTTTGAAAAGGTGATTTTCGTTACAAAGTAGAAATTATTTACAACCTTTCTTTCCTTCTATGCAATAACAATGGAGCTGTATTTAGTACTGAGAAGCAAACATTTTTTAATGTTCACAGTACTTTAGCAACTGAATACTAAGTCTTATCAGTAAAGTTGCATTTTTATATATAAAACCACTGATTACTGCTTTCCTACTTTATTATACATAATATAAACAGTTACAACATTTTGATTAACCTTTCTATAATTGTATTCTGTCACTCAGACATATTCACAGAAGCCTAATAAACAGAAAAATGTAAGTCTGACTCCAAGTGGCCCAAACCAATTCCAATCACTTAGATGGCCCAAGATATCTAAAAGACATAATGTGTGTGACCTTTAAGAATTTAACATACTCTATGGGGTTTCTTACTAGAGTTTGACTGCTTAACATGCACACACTTCTGCATGTCTTTATGTGTTAAGGACTTATATACCCACCTAGTCCATGCTCTTTGTTGTGATGCTTTGGGGAAAAATGAAAATTTTTGGCTTATCTGCAGAAGAGAGAAATCTAACAAATGTCTCCTACAAATCACAACTGTGGGGGTAATAGTGTATCTGGTGTCATTGCTGAGTAGTATACTGTCCTAGCTTGCTCAACAGATCTTTTCTTCTCTCTATTCGCTTCAGCTCAGGATGTGCTCTATTCTGGCCTTGACTTGACCTTAGGAAACATGCTATTTGCATATATCTTAAGTTCTTGTACTGCTGCACATATGTAAGATTACTGCTTTTTGGCTTGGGTGGGCCCTAAGGCACCAGTGTCACTTAGAAGTCCCATAAGTATCTCGTTCCTGACCCTTTCTTCCAGGTGCTATTTGTAGAGAGAGAAGTGAGCTTTTGTCCCTTTGCTATCTAGTGTAGATGGCTCATGTGGCTTGGTATGTCTTACAAACTGAGAAGGTTTGATTTTTAAAACAGAAAAATAGACATTCATATATTTACAACTAATTATGAAAATTGACAGATCTATCCTTTCATGCTCACAGAATATGAGACGAATCATGATTACAGAAAATATACCATACGATACAGTGTGGAATGCCTTAATTTGGTACCTAAGTGCATAAGATCTCCACAAGTATTTGATATTCCATATCAATAGTTGGTACTTCAGATAGTTTTTCATTGTTCAAAGCTTAGGTCATAGATCAGCTTTTATAAATGTCATCCTTGTTTATTAATGTAACTTACATTTCACCACAGAAGACTTTTGCTGCCAGAAAAACACTTGGTGAGAATAGTCTGACTAAGGATACCAATTGAAGATCAACTAAAAAGGCTTGAATTACATTGATGAAAAAGAAAATATCTTGTGAGTCAAAAGCCATTCCCATTATCATTTGCAGTGGGAATTATACATCTTAAAATTCTCAGGTCCATTTATACTCCATGATAGTTCCTCAGCTTCTCACTGACAGTAAAGCCTGAGCAACCATCCCTGAGCAATTTTTTTCAACCCTCCCAACTTCTGTTGTTTCCACCAGGAAGCAGTGATTTACTGTTTATCACTTCACTTTTATTACTACAATAAAGTTCCCCACCAGGGCTTGTAGTCTTTGGCACATACTGGACTCCAGCCAGTGCTGAATTACCAGCATGTCTTCACTGAGCATGGCCCCACGAATACACCTCAGTTCCTCAACCAGTGCAACTAAAATACTAAAGTTACAAAAATCCGATATCTTCAAGATCTCAATTGACACCTATATTTAGGAGACCACAACTTAAGCACATTGAGAAACACAACACAAAATCACTTTCTTCCTTTGACGTTAAGAAGTTTAGTATTAAAAAAGTTACTGGTGCAGACTTCTGTAGGCTTGCTTTAGTACTGCAGAATGGTCTCTGAGGGAGATTAAGGACCATCAGGTACCTCACTACCTTCCCCACAAGATGCATGCTCTGCTCTGCTTGCTTGAGTGTGCTAGCCCAAACCTATTATTCCTCTGGGTGTCTTTGAAATTAAAACACAATACTGTGCTTATTTTCCTCAAAGAAGAAGACAAAGGGGCAAACACAAGACAGGTTAATGCAGTAAACAGACACATTAAGAGTGTGGTATAAGAACCTACACAATCAGTACAGACTACACAGTTACTAATGAGTCTAATTTTGTGATACCTTAAAAAAACTGGTTGACTAAGTGCTGCCTGGAATAATAGCAAACCTCTTATCCATGCTTTCGACTTGGTGACTCAAAAAGTCCAGGAAATTAAGTGAGATAACATTAGCTTCATACCCTCTGTACCAATTTAAAAGCTATTGAAGAGTTTATGTATTTTCAGATTATGTCAGGGTGTCATTTGTCTTTGTTCAGCACCAATTCTCCTGTAAACTTGTCTTTTCACCATATAAATGGATGTGATGCTGTATTAGCACTGGGGACTAAGCAGAAGCAGCTGTATAGTACTACCCACGCATTTAAAAGCACAGCCTATTTCACTTGATGTCACTTGATCAAAACTGAAACAGGATCTCACCATAACAGACAGCTATATTCAAGTTGTAGTGAGTAGAAATAAATCTACAACAATGACATTATCAATATATTTCTCTCTGAAATCACACCATTGTCTCTAAAAACAGAGTTTGGTTCTGCTTATCCTCTGTTTTAGATTATTTTCAGTAGTGAAAAGCATGGTGAAAAGATTATTATATAGCTAGGACCACTGAAAGGAAAGTGCATTTCAAACATTTAAATGTTTTTCACTGAAAATATTTATTTCTCAATTCATTGTGATGAGAATTTTTTCCTGAGCAGGAAGATGTAATTAACAGCTAAACAGTTGACAATTAAATCACCTCCAGATTATGCTGTAGAAATGGAAGATTCTTTTCTTTCTTATTTTCTTTTTCTGGGCAATTTTTTTTGCCAACTATAGCGAAAGAAAGAGGAAGTATACATTGACCTTTTGATTTTGAGACCTATTCTTATTTAGTGCAAATATGAAAATCCTAAAAACACTCATCTGATTTCTACACCTGTCTACACAGTAAGTTAGACTTTTTGAATGTTTAATTATATGTAAGATCTGTCTTAGTGAAGTTATAAAGACCTAGAAAATTCATTTAGAGAAATCTAAGCATAAAAGTTTTTTGTAGTGCAGTTTTCATTGATAAGAATTATATCTGAACTTATTGAAAAACTTATTCCCTTCAGACAACCACTATCAGCATTATTAACACTAATGTTTATGTGGGACAGACTTATTGCAATGACAAATTATCTCATTTATGGTAGTGTCCAGAAGTTCCTTTTTTATAAAAGTTACAAATTATTCCAATTATTCATCACTTGCTTCTAGTGTCTTCCTGACACACAATATAAATTTGTTCATAAAATATATTATTCCTTCCCCACCCCTCCACATTTCTTTGAGAAGGTGACATGACTGTTGATAACAGTTATGGGTCTTAGCTTTTGCAGCTTCAGAGTGTTCATACTGCCTGTAAAGCAGGGAATTAGACCTGTGTCTGGCCAGCCCATGAAATCAGCTTATTAATATTTCAGCAATGATTAATGCCATTCTGAGAAATGCATCTTTTTCAGAGGGGCCTGTACCCTGGAACTCCTGTTCCCAACAGAGTTATGTACTTCAATTGGAAGATAAATGTATACCACTGACTAGTGTACACGTTTCTCATTCCCTGAAGCAGTGCAGGGGTCTAGTTGAACCTCATAATATCTACCCTAAACAAATTGTATTACTTCAACAGTTGCTGTGGGTTGAGCTGAATTCAGCGAGTTTCCCAGGAGGCTGAGTTTGTGAGCAGATGTTTCTGCCTTTTACTATACCAGTGTCTTCCATGAGGATAGGAAGAAGAGGCAAGGACTAGTAGCTGTCCTAAATTTAGGGCATTCATGTTGAAAATCAATAAGGCAACAACACCAAAGTCCCAAGAACCATACTGATTCTGCTCTTTTAAAATAAATTGCATTTTAACTGAAACCAAGAAGAGGAACTATGTAAGAAAATACAAGAACGAAGATGGACACCTGTCACTAAAGTGTGCACAACTGGTTTTTTGCGTTAATCTGTATCTCTTCTGTAACTAACATAAGCAATTTCTAACTGTTTGCTTGTTTGTTTATTTAATCTGTTTATCTCAGATAACTGCTGTGATAAACATATCGTGCTCATGCACCATGCATATAAGTAGCAGGAGAAGTTCTCCATTGCTAAACTGGAATTATGGGACAAGATATAGAACAGTATTTCCTACTTACTTTACAAGTTTTACTGTGTGATTAATGTTTTTCCTGCTAAACCCAAAGATTTTACTTTCAATCCCCCCAAAATAGATGTATTAAAATGCTTTTCAGGCAAACATGTTTTAAAGATTTTGAAAACAATCTGTGAAAATATCTCTCAATGTTTACTCAAGAAGACTTTAATTACATGGTCGAAGGGTGTGGTGCTGTGCTCCGAAGGTAAAATCCTAGAGATTTTAATGATGATGACGTGGGCATATTGTATGGATCTGCTGTTGAAATACAAAGGATGTAAGATAAATATGAAAGCACAAAGTAGCATGCATTTCTAAAACAGAAAAAAAGGTTAAGATGTAGGATCTGAAGCAGAAGCTGTGGAGTACTATTAAGTGTCTGAAAAGTTTCTACCAACCTTTATTCTCAAATGGGAACACATAGAGAGCAGATTGCTTTAATTTCCAGAAGAAATTCTGGAAATTTCCAGCTGCATTTCATTCCAGCATAAGAAAACTATGGAAATGAAAGGGTAAGATTTGGATCTATGTAGGTGTATCAAGAACAGCAAGTGAAATGCACATGCATGCACTGAACATCCCACCCAAGAGGTTGCTGGTGATTACTGCTGATCACCACATCCAGCAACTTGTGATCCTTGACCTACTTACGGATATACTGCTGTGCTATACACATGCTAAAACATAAATCTTTGTCACCACCTGTGCTCCTGAACATTGAACAGGACAATCATTCAGCATTACAGCACACGTATATCTTGTTAATCACCAAAATATCTGAGTGAGAACTCCTGAAGAAAGGAAAACAAGACCATGAAATGTCATGACTGATAGCTATGTAAGCTGTACAGCCTCTCAGAAATCAAGCTGTATTTGACCATTTCTAGCTGGCCTACAATGAACCAAATGTCTGATGCATAGGTCCAGAAGTTCTTAACAGAAACGTCAGTACTTTGCCAGGGGGGACAACAATGTGAAAATTCACATTAATAGGCAAGGTTGTGAGTGGAGCAGGTATTGCCTGAATTTTTTATTTAGTTTTGTTTTCTGAGCCATATATGATTTCCACTCCTGATTTCTCAAAGTAAAGCAGCTGTTTGAAAATCAATCAGACATGTGGATAGAATAAAATCTCTTTCCAGTATGGAATATGAATAATCTTTGGAAAATATTTTCAACTTTGGTCTGCAGACTTTAAAGTGAAGGCTAAAACAACAGTTTACTTCAGTCATCTTCAGTCTTGTCTTATTTTTCTGAGTTAACAATGAACTCTTGTATGCAGTAAAAACACCACTCTCTTTAGATCCTTCTATTAGTCCTTTAGTCTATTTGTAAATACAAATATCAAACTGTGCCCACCCAAATGTTAATGTACTAAAGAGAACAAATTTGAAGTCTGTTTTTCCCATTATCACTTTTTGTCCACTTCACTCGCTTTTTGCTCCTGGACCTATTTCCTGAATCTGCAGGAAAAAAATCAGTGTAGAGTTTGTCAAAAGAAGGACTTTGGCAGTTATAATAAGAGCTTTAGAGATTTGTAACTCTGTAGTCTATACTATATTTTTGTGACTGAGTTATTGAATGCTATACACAAAACTTTATATGAAACTTTTGTATAAATCAGAATTACAGAAGCAAGATAAAGTAGGATGGACCTGCTACACAGACAAAAAATTTACTCTTGGTTAACTGTAATCTTCAGAATTGATTCAAATCTTTGCAGACTTGACAACAGGAATAAATAAAATACACAGATGTGGACTTTAAGAAAAGTGTTTCTGTTTTAACAGTAAAAAAATTAGTGTATGAGACTGTAACAATGAAACAGTGATTTTAAAACTTTGATCTAAGGGAAACTTGAAAAATAAAAAAGAGATAAAATAACAGCTTCATGATGAACAGACAGATTTTGTAGGTAGGATTAGTCTCATTTTATTTTGGGCACTTATATCTCAGCTATTTATTTGATAGAGATACATATTTTTATCATGCAATTAATCTAACACATCTCAGGCATCTGTTTAGAATACATAAATAAATATCTAAATGTGATCCTTCCTCTCCACTGCCCATAAAGACAGTCTAAGTTATCTAGGTATTTAACATATACTTAATCTGATTAAATATAGGTAGTTAAAAGAAGTCAGGAGGGTTCCATCTAACATACCTGTGTTTAAAAACTACTCAATGAGATTATAAAATAACCAACACTCAAAATATTTCTAACAATTTCCATATTGATTTCAGCATGTTTGTGTATTTTATGTTAAGACTCTTATTGTCTCAGCTCAGAGATCTGTAGAAAGAGGTGGATCCTGACTTTCTTTTTTTTCCATGAAAGAAAAAGTTTTTGATTGAGAAAAAGTACATTCAATATTTATTTTCTTTGTGTCACAAAGAACTGCAAAATCTCTGGCTGACTGTTCACCAGTGGAATCAACTGAAAAAAACAGCAAGTTTAAGTATAGGCATTTTTTGTTTGATTTGCTTTTTTTCCAAAACTCATTAATATTATCATGAGGTTTATTTATTCTAATACAGTTGGCTGTGATTCTACCTCAAAAAAAAAAAAAATTACATTAATAGTAATGTACACTGCAGTGGCAATACAAGAGCTGATATTATTTGTACAATGTTTTCATTAGTTTACCTTATGCATTGACATCAGTATGGAACTCAAAAGCAGCAAAATAATGTTGATCAGCTGATTTATATGAATGTCATGCTGCACTTATACAGAGGAACATTAATGTCAATGCCAAAACCGCATGGCATATAATATCAATATTGATGTTCCTATGAGCTTTGTTTATTATTCGTGTTGCAAATGGCTTGTTCAGAAAAAATAAAACACTATTTACAGTGTAGCCATAATGACTAAAAAGAAAATAATAATGATAGGATAAGTAACACAGCTATAACCATGGTAACATTGCACAGTGCATAATTCACAGCAAATAACATCCTTGATGAAGCTAGCCTCCTTTTGCTGCAGTGGAATGACTGCTATCAGATTGCAGTTTTCTCTTCAGATGTACTTCTAACTCAAAATTACATGGCACATCCATGAGTATTTTATATGTGTTCCCCAGTACTTTCAGTTGCTTTGATAGTTGTGGCTGAAGACCAAACTATTTTTATGCTGCCTGATCAGATGTGGATCTATTACCAGAAAGGTAATCCAAGTTCTGTTACATTCACTAGAAAGACACCTGTTATATTCAGTTGGAACTGGATCCAATAAGGAGGAGAGTTTGAATATACCTGTTTATGATTAATAATTTTTGCTTATCAAATTGAATAACCAGCCACAGAACTGTGGGTTCTCTTTTCAGGAAATATCTTACCATTATTTTTGTCTGTACATGGACAAGAAAGGTATGTTCTGATTCTTCGGCACAGTTAAAAATTATCTTTTCAACACATCTCTGGATCCAAAAGCTAAATGTGAAGTACATTTGGAATGCTGTGGTCAAAAATCCACTGGCTGTTTTTGGCCTGGCATGTATGATTAGGACACATTAGATTCAGCAGCCTACAAAGTTAGCATCACATTCAGCTGTCTTTCATAAAGTCTTTAGCCCAGGCAGGTGTTCATTTACAGCTGGGATGAGTTCAGGTGGTGGGATTTCTATCACCAGTTCACAGCAAAGTCCTCATTCACATCTGTGGATCTTAGCCAGACTGCATGATGCAGTCATCACCTGCAACCTGCCTTCTTTAATTGGGCTTTCTGGCATCCCTCAGTGCCTGTGTGTAACCTCAAATTGAGCAGTACTATGGCCAGCTCAGAGAAGCAAACTACTGCCCAATAACAGGTAGATGAAGTTCTGCCCTGGTTTCAAGATTTGTATCTTTCTGGCCTTCCTTCATTTCTCCTTCTTCACCTTCCCACCCCTTCACTTTCTCTATCTCACATCCACTGCTGGAAACTGGAGAAGGGACTTTGCTTCAGTGGGTACCATTGGGAGAATCTCGCTCAGTATATTGGTCTAGCACATGACAGAGACTTTAAAGGTACAATGTGACCTAAGTAGGAATTCATTTGTCATGTCATAAGATTTTGTACAATTTATTTTACAATTCCTTTCCATCAGCTGTACTGTGTAAAGAGATTCTCAGAAGCTTCTAGCCGGTTTTATTTTACTATTAATGAATTAAGTTTGCTTATTACGAACCTCAAATACTTGGAAATATTTTCCAATACACAATTTTAAAATTCATATGCTATTGATTTGCTGAAATCCTGTCTTGCTTAGGTGACAATCTTGATTCAGAGACGTTAATAGAAATAAAAGACGTGTAGCTTAGATGCATGAAAATTTCAACAGGTATATTGAGTTTGGGGATTTCTGAGTTTTTTGTTTGCTTGCTTGTTTTTAACTTTCATGGGCATACTTCTTTCTCTCCCCTGAAAGCAATTTTAAGTTTTCTTTGAATATGATTTTCCATTGGACATTGAATAATCAATCATTTCATTCCAAATCCCAACTTATGTCTTATGAATCATTCTGCATGCTTATTTTAAAATATAACATAATTTGAATGAGTCTTATCCTGCCCTGAACTAGGTGTAGAAATACAGCTACATAAGAACAAATTCTTTTTGCAGGCAGAATAACTTTACTGTTGTATATGTTCCCAAAATACTCTGGGCAACCATAAATTTAACCCCGGTTATAATCAATGTCTTGTATTATTTATGGAGCTCTTTCAAAATCACCCAAGATGCCTACAAGCACAATCAAAATATATCCTGTAATTCACATCCAGAAAATAATTTTGATCACACTGCATTTTAAATACCCAAATGATAACTTGAGTCACAACACAACAAACCTATGAATGAGAAGACAGCACTAGTTTTGATGGTGTTCAGGGGCAGGACAAAAAGCAACAGGCACAATCTGAAAGACAGAAAATTCCATCTGAAAAAACAATATCTTTTTTTACTGTAAAAGTTTTTGAACAGTAGAACAGGTTGCCCAAAGAGGTTGTAGAATCTACACTCACACAGACAAATCCCTGAGCAACGTGCCTTAGCTGACACTGCTTTTAAGAGAAGGGCTGGACTACAAAATTTCCAAAACTCCCTTTGAGGCTCAACTGTTGGCTTTTCCCAGTCATGTGCTTCAATTGATTTGTGACAGTCCCCAGAAGGATTTGCTCCATGACTTCCCCAGGGACTGAAGTGAGGCTAATGGGTTTGTAATTACCTGGGTCCCCCTTTGGATCCCTCTTATAGATGAGGGTGACATTAGCCTTCCTCCAGTCCTCAGGGACATCTCCTGATCTCCACAACTTCTCAAAGATTATGGGGAGTGGCTTTGCAATGACATCATTCAGCTCTCTCAATATGCTCAGGTGGATGGCATCTGGACCCATTAATTTGTACAGGTCAAGTTCCTATAATAGTTGACACACCAACTCTTTACCAGTCCTTTTCCTCAACACTGCTCTCAATCCATTTTCCACCCAGCCTGTAATTATATTTGGGACTGATAAAGGAAACCTTCTTTTTCCAATCCATCACAATTTAGACCAGAGGCCCAGCACCAAAAAAAAAAAAAAAAAAAAAAAAAAAAATTTATCAATAGTGTCATCACCTAAAAAGTTCCACTGACTTGTTGACTTATTTGGAGGCTTGCACAACTTGTCCCATCACTTTGGATAAAGCACAGAGCATGCCAAGGAGCACACTTATGCAACTTACCAGTGGAGGCATATGACCTTGGGAAGGGGTTCACCTACCAGCCAATGCACTTTTAAACTCCTTTCAGAGAACTGACTCCTTGAGGATTGTAAGAAAAAGCAAAAGCTTCACAACTTGAACTAGGTTTGACTGTTGTGTTTGAAGGACCTTTGTGCTTATTTCTCCTCTAACAAGGAAAATAAATATGAGGTCTTGAGTTTGCAACGGTTCTGATGAGCAAACTCCTGTATCTACATGGAGGCCACAGAAACCTCTGATAGAAGGAGGACACCAGCTGGGCTAAATAAATCATAAAATGGCAGTCTGAGGTGGAGAGAGAAGCAATATTTCTAGATATTTTTGGCTCTGCTTTTAATTAATTTACCACTTTATCTCATAAAGCACTTTGTAAAATTTTGTATTGATCACTAAATAAAGCAGCTAGAGTTAATTTAACTAACAATTGAGATTTTTCATTTATTTTATAAAGAGATAGTCTGTTTACTGGTTTCATTAATGACTAAGCTCTTGTCTAGCTTAAGACAGTAAAAAATTGATTGACCTAAATTTCTTGCAAGACAGATTTTTCATTCTGTCCTTTTTGTATCTGCAAAAGGCATCAGAGAATTTTTCATTTGGCACGCTGAACAGTAGTTTCTAACTACATTAAATTTTCTGCAAATATATTTTAATTTCTGTTGCTGCACTATGTGAAATGACTGAATATCACCCACTCTGAGAGAGTATTTTGTTTATCAAGATAGCCTGGATCTCTGGTAACCAGGCAGCTAATTTTTAGAGATAGATACCTAGGTTAAAGAAAAGCTTACCAAAGTATTCCTTTGTGCTTTCAAAATGCTATGTAAAAGTTTATTCATCTTTTTTGCACTTGGGAAGTATATTAACTAGATTTTGCAGTTTGCCACTCCAGTACTCAGGTGTCATTAGTACCAGCATTATTTTTATCTTCTTTTACAATAATGATAATAAAGCTGAAGCTTACAAACATGGATTTACATTAGACATCAAATGAAAGCCCCCAGTGAGTGGATTAACATATCAGAACAGTTGGCTGATGCATTTCAAGCAGCCTCTGAATTATATATGGCCCCCAGTGCCCTTATCATTAGGCAAAAAATGTACTTACAGTTCATTGAATGGGACAGGATAAGTGAAATAGGACAGCTTCACCGGGCAATTGGTAGAAGGGTGTTATGCAGCTGGACGAAATGGATTGTTGATGACATTCTGTTTTAAAGTTCAATAAATTCATCCCCAGAGCATAGACTGGTGTTACAAAATAATAGGTTACTCAGTTGGTGGACTGTCATGGTTGTATTTAATATGGTAGAAGCCTTTATGAGATGGTCAATAGCCATAGACTTATACAGAAAGGGAAAATAGTGTTTCACTTAACAGGAAATACTTTGTCCACGCAGTATTTTTAAAAAATCACAAACTTTCCTAGCCTGACTAGATTGCTGATTGCTTAAGATGCGGTTTACTGATGCTCTTAGAAAGACAAAGGAAATGTACATCAATTACTGCAAAACACTAGGCAGAGAGTTAAAGAGAATGAGCAAGAAATTTGAAACTCAATATACAGTTGTTTGGAGTTTGCTTCCTTAGGTGTGGTTGAACGTTGTTTTGCATTCAATCAGTAATTCAATCTTCTTGCTTTCTGTGACAAATATAGACAAATTGTCTCAATTTGTTGAGACAAATGTCTCAACATTCAACCTGTGGCACTTACTCTTTTGATACAGAGTGGCTTTCTGAGAACAAACAAGTTAAACTTTTCTGAAGTAATTACATTCAGTTTACTAAAAGTATTACATGAGACATTTGTCTCTGAGATTCTACTTCAGACATTTTATGAGGTTTTTTTAACTATAAGGATATACCTTAACAAGAGGAATTAAAATAATTCTACGTACTTCCAGTTCTAAGAGTAAAATCCCAACAGTGTCATAATTTTTGTGAATCTAAGCATTTTAAATTCAGGAAATTCAGTATAATTGCAAACAAAAAAACATGCAAACACATATCTGTAGGAAACTCAGACTTAAGGTATTCTAGCACATTGCAGTCTTTATGGGACAGGAAGTTTAATACAGAAGAAAAACAGAAAGGCAAAAATCTAAAAAGTAATCTAAGAAAAAATGAGTTACAATATTTCTTCATGATGTAGCTACAGAAAAAATATTGTGTGAGTATCCTTACATTTCAATGGTTTTGCTTTTTATAGTACTATGTTGGATTTTTTCATGTCAGCTGTGTGGAAAAATAACCCATCCTTTTAAGATTGGTAGCCCAAGACCACTGGCATACATTATGTAGATGTAAGGTCTGTAAGGAGAGATAGTATGTCTTGTTAAACAAACTGACACACCTATAAAAATCAGTAAGTACATACAGATCTAGATAGACTTTTAGAAACACCAGATTTTCAGTAAGAATGATGTGTCAAAAAACTTGTCTTCCCCATTAAAATTAGTTTGTTAGAAGCTGTAAACCTTGAGAAACTTATCTTCCTATACTTTTAAACAAAATTAGCTGAAGTGAAGGTGAAAAAGGATGGCTAACTTGTTCCTCAGATAATCTCAGTAGAATATTCAGGTTGCATTGATCTGACATTCTATTAGGATTCTCTAACTAAATACTTAAAAGAAGGATCAATGTCCTGAATCACTATTATTTCTTAAGGATCTTTCTTTCCTTATGGAAATATTTGAAATTTGAAATATTTCTGTACAAAATATAACAGTAGCTGATCAATACTGTAATTTTTGAGGGCTATTACACAGTTACCTTTGCCTAGATACTATGTCCACTTAAACATGTTTTCTGATGACCTAATATTTAACTGGTGGTGAGCAGGAAAAGTGAATGCAGTGCTAGTGTTCAGTTATGCTTCACTGTACAGTTAGAGATTTGCTAGAACCTTGAGCTTTCTAACTAGCAATGGGAAATGTAAATAAACTTGATTTTGAATGTCTCACTGATGTATGAAGCAATGATGTACCACAACAGCACAAATAAAGGGTTTTGTTGTGTGTTTTTTTTAACATGAGATGTGATCTAGAGAGGGAACCCATCAACAGAGACCGTGTAAGCAACCAGAACACACATAACACAAGAAAATTGTCTTTTCCTTGCAACATGTGCCCACTTCTCCTTTTTTTTTATTCTCAGAACAGAAAAATAAATAAATGCATAAAGAAATAAATAGAAAGCAGTGTTGTATGTATTCAGTCTCTAATATCTTTCACAATATTGATAGAACTACTTATGACCTCCTCAAAACTCCTTACATGACTCCCATAAAATTAAATAGTTCAGGACAAGTCTCTGGAGTTTTGACTTCACTTTTATTCCAGTATTAGGTCAACAAAATTTAGCTAACATGAGTTTCCACTCAAGAGGTGGTAAGAGGTAGGGGTGTCAGGACAGAGCGACAGAGGAAGGAAGCAAACAAGTAAGCAACATTAAATGGGCATGAAACAAAGAAGTCATACAAAGGAGTAAAGTGTGAGCTCAAATGCATTGTAAACTGCTGATAAGACAAAGACTGTAAAAGTCTCCACATGCTAAGGCTTATTACAGTGATAAGCACCTCTCCTGCAAAGACAGGCTGAGAGAGTTGGAGTTGTTCAGCCTGCAGAAAAGAAGGCTTTAGAGAGTCCTTGCAGTGGCCTTCCATTACCTGAAGGGGTTACAGGCAAGCTGGGGAGGGACTTTTTACTAGGGCTTGTAGATATAGGTCGAGGGGTCATGGCTTTAAACTAAAGGTAGATTTAGGTTAGACATTAGAAAGAAATTCTTTAGTGTGAGGGTGGTGAGACACTAGAACAGGTTGGCCAGTTGTGGCTGCTCCTTCCCTGGAAGTGTTCATGGCCAAGTTGGACAGGGCTTTTAGCAACCTGGTCTAGTGGGAGGTGTGCCTGCCCATGCAGGGGGGTTGGAATTAGATGATCTTTAAGATCCCTTCCAACCCAAACCATTCTATGATTAGGTGATTCTATGACTTCCTTACAAATATATTTTGTTTCCCCATATACCTCACATATAGCTCTCTAAAGAAATCTGTTAAAAAAATCAAGGATGTTTTCAGTGGATAAAAATGTCAGCCCATCTGGCCTTTAACTAAATCCTGACAAACAGAAGAGAATACATATGTTTCTCTTAAGTCTCCAGGGCAGATTTTTGGCTGCTTGGAGGCTGTTTTGCCCCATACTGTTAAAATATTCCAGGCACTCATTTGTATAACTGACTTTAGAAAGATACTGTCAGATTACCTTCTATAGTCTCAGAGTTGGGACAAAAGCTCTTTTGGATCCTTTGGCAATCAGCCTAATTTGGCACAGCCTTTGTAATGCTCTAATTTAACCTGATGGCTTGTATGTTTTCACATATTTCTCATCTTCTCACTTGATTGTTTTTTTAGGCAAAGCAGCAGATATGGTCCCTTAAGAACCAACAGTCTAAAACTCAAATATTAGCATTCTTCAGCTGTGTAAGAATAATAAAAGCTTCCACAAAAGATGAAAGTGGAATAAAATGCTGTATTTTGCTCTGAGTCATGAGGTATTTTGAGCTTCTCTTTCTTAAACCTTTTCATTATTTCACGTATACTGTTTCTATCTCTTCTGAAAATATCTGACTCCGTCTCCCATAAAGCACTAGCTATTATCTATTGGCTCAAGAATAAAGAATATTTTTACTCTAAAAATCTTGTTTAGTATAGAACAATTTAATTATATTTTCCTCATAATTAGCACCTTCACCAAAAAGGAAGTTTACAAAGAATTATTAAGATACGGAGTAACACTGTTTACCTATGGATTCCATATACAGTCTCACTTGGTTTAATGAAATAACAAGAGATGTTTGACATTCATTAAATGTTGAAAGTTTCCTCTTGCAAAGAACCTTATTTACTTCATTTTTTCCTGCAGCAAACTAAGTAAAAAATAATTTACTAATATAAATGTATTTTATTTAACTAACTTTATTAAATTGTGTAATTGTGTGTAAGACAATGTATGCAAGGGTAATCTGGATGTAAAACAATACGTATATGCAACCTGGAAAAAAATAAAGAGGAGGAAATTGAAACTAAATTTCTGTGTCATGAAGAAAACATTGCAATCTTCCTCCCAGAACCATATTTAAAATATCCTGCTATATGAACTAAAACAAAAAAAGGATGGAATAAATGCATATTGCATATTCCTACTCTGTGTGTTCACAAAAGCTTACAACAACAGTTATTATAACAACCAAAATACTTGTATGTCTGCCTACAAAGACTGAATACTTTTGAATGAACACTTTTTCTGCTTGAAGAATTGTGCCTCTGTATGCCACAACAACAAAGAAGTGCCTAACACAACTACTTTGAGAAGTAATTAAGCTGATAGTCATACTTCATGGGATCAAATATACTGATTTACAGAACATGTTTCAAATTACAGTAATTTAAATTTATAGTCCTGCCTTCCTTTTGAAGCAGTTGTGAAACATTAAAGTGGGGGAAAACTGAGAAGGAAATGTGGAACAGCCAGTCCAGTTTAACTCTCTCCCTTAGCAAAATAATCAATGATGTCCATAAGCATCTAAACCTTATCTAAACCAATTTTCTCTTAATTTTCTTTCTATTACAAGGTTCTGTTTAATTTGCTAACATCTGGTTTATATTTACATCTATTGTGTGTCAACATCATTCCCTATGAACTCTTTTCTAGAAGTTATTCAGAAGTAAATATGACAAAAAATGTTTATGTGTATTTTTTCTGGAAAAATAGCAACACAAATTCAATAGAAAGTAGGATTATATTTACTAATATTTTATCTAATGTTTTTCAAAACTCTTTTCATTACTCTGTACCGTCCTTTATCACGCAGAAATATAAATAAATCTCTAAGTGTACATAGGGATGACATTTTTGTTCCATTTGCATGCATGACTGAGGGGGAGTTCAAAATATTTGTACAATCTTTAATTTGGCAAGACAGTATCTTCTTCATTCATTATGTTTATAAATGTTACTTCCAAAGATCATGTCTGCATGTTCTTCTCATGATGAAAATGTTATACTAAAAACACACTAAACTTAATGCTGTACTTCGTTTCTTTTAAAGGTGTCTGACACAAAATTAGCACTGTGAATTAAGAGTTCAGCATGAGTGTGAAAATTATGGGTTTTATTCATCACTGTTTTTTTAAAAAAACTGCTTTACAAAAGTGATTGTCTCTTACACATTGTGTAAATACAGAATTAGTTATGAGATTATAAGGAAACTGAGTATGTAAATAATTAAATTATTTGAATCATGAAATGTTACAAATCTATGGTGTTTGCCACTAAGTTTACAGACTATTATAACTCTTCCAGAGGCTTTCAATCTACTAGCAATAATTTTTTGTAAAATAAAGTCTTCTACAGCCAGTAGCAAGAAAGATCTCAAACACTGGAAATTAAAAGAATTCTTGATATATAATTTCAGCCCTCCACCAGGAATTTGACCCTGATCATTATTTCAGGGTTGCATCTACTATTTTAATTTCCTGACCATACTATTAGCTCTGTACAAAACAAAATAAAAATACTGTGCTTTCCAGTAAGAGCTTCCAGTTTAAAAGAGCAATCATGGATGAATAAACACAGACTCATGAGCAAGTTTTGGTTTAGTTTTTAGTTGTATTTTTTTTAGAAACAAACAAACAAAAAACAACAAACAACAAAAAGAAAAAAACAACCACAAAACGCCTTAGGCAACTTGACAGTGCAACAGAAAATTATATCGACATAAAAGGCATGGATTCCCTTACTTGTACATAACTGCCATACTGTATGTGTACACATCTGATCAACTCACCCTAAGTTCTCCTTAAAATAAAACAGGGAAATATATACTTTTTGTGTACAAGTATATGACTTCAATTAGATGTCTTTTAGATTACTTTTGAATTTGAATAACCATTTCTTTATGCTCAGTATAAGAAAATCAAGATAAAAAAGAGGCAGCAGCCTAATTTTTGTCAAAACCTTTGGGCTTTTTTTATACTATTTGAAGTCAGATTAGCATTAAGAGAGTTGTTAGGATGTTTTGAAGAGAATAATGTGTTCCTTTTCTGCATACATGCTCGTATGAAACAGTGAGCACCAAGGAGCAAACTTTGTGTGTGAATGAGAAAAGTATATGGTATAAGTGGTCCTGAACAATCCGCAAAGACAATGATTTGCATTAAATATAAGCTATTTAAGAAACAATACAGAAAGATACAGATGCATTTGTTGATGACAATACTCAGAGCTAACAAGTGATAGAAGAGAGCTATGCTAAAGACAGAAACCTTGAATCCTCATTGCTTGCTTACATGGGAAAAGGAGACTGCAACATTTTACAGTCAAATGGATCTAAGTAAAATTGCTGTAGTACAATCTGTGCAGATCTAAAATTAATATATTATATGAGTTTAGATTCACTGGAGTTTTTCTTTTGTTTTAATTTTATCTAATACAGATAAATTTCCATCTCATTATATGTTCTGGCATGTGCAAGTTGGAAGAACACTAAGGTTTTCCTGTACTATTTTGTCCTGAGTTTATCTCATGACCTATGAGCTCCCTAGTATCAGCATTGTTTGTATAACATACCTTGGACTGGGCTAATCTGTTTGTCTGCAAGAATTTCCCACAGTGAGATAGTGTTTGATTTGTTCCCAATATTTATACTGCCAAGCAGTGACCTACACAGAACTGAGGGCTCATTCTAAGGCTTTTATTTGTCAGTAAAAAAAACCTGCATAAAAAATTCACAGTTATTTGCCTGCGTATTACTACAGACTTACACAAGGTCTGATAACCTCACAGTAGCAAATACAACAAGTCAGTGAACTTAGTTTCATCTTTATCAGTCATACCACAATTACACAAGTTAAAATTTGTAATCTGGCACTTATTCCTCTCTTTTTTCCCATGTTTCTATGAAATCAAAACCCTATTTTAGTCTCTTGGGGTAAATGTTTCTTCTGTCATAATTCTCCCATCAAAGAAACATCTTCTCAAGATGCAAAATAACTGTCAACTGATACTGACGTGTAAACAAATCACATTACATTTAGAGATCAAAAGAAGTTTAATTTAAACTTTTTTAAAGGTTCTATTTCATTTAGTCTGAAGAATTCTGACCTCATCAGAGATTAGAAGTGCATACAGCCTACCCAATGCCAGCTCTTGGTCAAGGTTCTTGACAATTTATGACTAAGGTCACCTGTTACTTAGATTTCTTCCACAAGTCAGCTGTCAGGTGGCCAGTGTTCCCCAAGTCCTGAAACCTAGGTGGGAAACTTCATGAAGACTTCCAATTGAAATAGAAAGGAAAAACAGAATCTTCATCAGGCTTGAAGGGCACAGTTAGCTCTTCTGAAAAGGAAGCAGAGGTGGGAATTCCCTGCACTACCCAAAAGATTTATCTGAAAGCTTATAACGTAATTAGGTGCAACTCAGTGAGACACAAGCAACAACTTTTATCTGTTTACACTGCCTCTTTGTGACTGCATTGCTATGCTTCAAATTCCTTACAGACACGAACTTCAAGGTTTTGCATAATCCAGAGCGCAACAAGAGTGAATAAGAACATAGTTTATCCTTCTTTTCAGTGATCAGAGCAAGTACAGATCTAAAGAGCTGTCCAGGGAAACTGCAAAGTTTTTGCAGGATTGAAGCTTATCTATTTTAATGTCTATGCACTGAACTTTCTAGTTTTTCCACAACTGAGAATTTCTTTTACTTATAGCAGTTTTCAAAATATGTTTGGTTCATCTTTTTTTCCATTCTTACCAACACCTGTTTATTTAGAAGTGTTTTTTACTCAGAATTTGGCCCTGAAATGGTGATTGGTCACTAGGCTGGTCTCCTGAAACTACAAATAACCATATCTTCAGGGAGACCACATATCTTAGTATTTTGATGCATTTTCATTATGATATTTAGAAGTGTTGGTCATTTGCTTTCAACCAATGCAAGTGTTTGACTTCATTCTCTTCCTTGGTTAATTGTTAATATTATTTTATGAAATGCAAGATTGCATAAAGTTGTTGAGCTCTACTCTTTAGTGACCTGAGAGCTGTTGAAACATAATATTTAATATAGCTTCACATGTAACCACTTTTCTAGCATGGGTACACTATAGATTTTACAGTTCTGTCCTATACAACAGTCTTGTTGGGAACCACACAAATGTGAAGAACTAAAGCTTAATTAACTTGGTCTCAATTTCAGGACATAATGCAATATGCTGTCATGTTCAGTTGTATCAAACAGTCTCTTTGGTTCAAAAGAGCTGTGTAAAGCACACAGCATTTGTTTGAGAATTATGTGGAATGAAGTACACAACTATGAATGATATCTGGAGAAGAAATGAGTGTCACGTTACCTCAACTGACATATTTCATTGAGAAGTATTCCATGTATTACAGGAGGTTACACAAAGCAGAATGGAGGTAAAGAATCTAAAATCAAGATCAAGCACAATAAGTCTAATTCAGTGTAGGTCAATATTTTAATATTTCTTTATCCTGCAAATATTTCTGTGCATGCTAGACATTTTAAGTCGTATATTTAATTTAACGGTCACAGAACATGCATGGAAGAATATGGTCTATTTTGTCCAATAAAAAAGTATGTTTATACTTTATTACAAAATTAACTTTGAAAATTATTATGAACTTATCATTAATTTTCAGTGTCTTTAGGTAAGTCTAATGATATTTCAAAAAAAAAAAAATTTAGCATTGTATTTCTTTAAAATAGCACTAAGGCCAAAATCACTAAGCAAAGAGAGGGGAAGATGTAACATAAGAGATGTAGGTATGTGGACACTGAGCTCATTTTACTTCCTTATCTAACATTTTAAACATATTTGTAGATCACAGACTAGATGCTCATCTGCAATTTCTACTACAGGAAACTGAAATTCAGACTCAGACAGCACTACCCTGCAGAATAACTCGCCTTTTCATATGGTAACTAAGAAACCAAGTATTTAAACAGTAGTGGTAATTCACACTGAATCGATGAGTTTCTGTAGGCATCCAGAGAAAAATATTACTTCGTCAATGATCCTTCCTCGTTTTATGTGCTTTCCATAATTATCCTAACACTAGTTTAGTGACCAAAAATATTACAGCAGCAGTAAGTTTTCCTGAATTGCTGAAAAGTATGAACAGCAGATAATTTTTGACCTTATAAGTGAAATTATTAACAAATACTCTCACTCGCCAAATTCTCACTCTCCAACATATATTGGCAGAGATAAGAAGACAAAGCTGCATATCCAGTCAGAAATAATGCACCACAAATTATTAAGAGTCTCAGAGAATTCATAAGCAAACTATAGGCCATGACCACAAAATTACAGAATCAATCACAGAATGGTTGAGGTCTGAAGGAACCTCTGGGAGGACCATTGATTCCAAATGGAAGAACAACATGAGCCAATAGCCAATCATGTCAAAAAACTTTGACACTATCTCTACAACACCTCAGATGCAAGCCCTCAGCAAACAGCAAACTTCTGTAGATCACAGATCAGCTTGGCAGAGGGGTGCCTCTGTACCACATAACAAGAGGTCATCCACTCTGCTGTCACTTTCCACTTCTTCCTGGTGCTCCTAAATGTCTCACAGTAAGTCAGCCCGGATGCTACACTTGAAAGCACTCCCAGCTCCTCTTCAGGTTTGAGAGCAGTGAACCTGTCCCATAGTTGTAAGCTTTCAGGTGAACAGTACCTTTCCTCCCGGTGCCAGAAGTTACTAGCTTCCAGCCTTTGGCTCCCTTACTAAATGTTTGGCAGATGTTTTTAAATAACAAAGGCAACTGACATATTCATAATATGCTGGAAAATATGTAAATGAAACCCAGAAATCTCTTAGTTCTATAGTATGTTGTCTGTATCTTTTCTTCAAGTATGTTGCAATTTCATACATATATATGGAGAGAAAAACAGAGAAAGAAGGAAGGAGGCATGGACAAAGGGAGAGAGTTTAGGTAACACTGGAACACAGGTACCATGCCTAACAAGCAGGTCAGAACAGCATCAAGGTCATCTGCCGAAATATCAATGACTGCTAGCAAGTAACCTTCCATATAGAAAGTATTTGTAAAATAGTTCTCAAATTTGCACTTGAATATCTCTTTTTTTTCTTGTTTCTTTTTTTTTTTTTTCCGGATTTCTCCTCACCATCTCCTTGGAATGGAAATACCAATATTCCTACCTCACAAGTGGCCAAATCTGCCATACAGTAATGAAGTGACTTCATTCAGAGGATTACAAGTATGTGACGGGATGGTATTAGAGAAAGTGATGACTCCCTACAAAGTAAAAAGTTATTATTTTCTTAGAAGGAAGTGATTAGTAACATGCTTAGCCACTTCTGAAAGCCCCAGGGTTAAAAGTCTTTCTCATATTTTAAATTAAACTTTTGTATTTTCCTACATGTCACAACTAATTTTCAGTTCACTCTGTCTAATACACAGTATCTGAACACATGGGAAGAGATTCCCTTGGTTGCAGACAAGGCAGACTCTAGGCCTTTGAAAACTAATGGGTGTATCCAGTATAGTCAAATTTAGAGATGGCAAAAATTCTGGAAAACAGCCCCTGTCAGCACATAGAGCTGAAGGACGGAAAGAACTGGGAAAGACAGCTTGTCTCCTTCCTGCCTTCACACGCAGTGTATTTTGCCCCATTTGCCTAAAGCAGGAAGTTTTACAAATGATACAATTATTTGTAGTAATGTGATGGATGAACCTGGCTGGACAGAAGTTGTTCACTAAAGCCACTCTGTCACTCCCCTTCTCAGCTGGACAGGGAAGAAAAAAATATAACAGAAAGCTCATGGGTCAAGATAAGGATGGGGAAAGATCACTCAGCAGTTACTGCTATGGGCAAAACTGACTCAATTTGGGATTATTAATTTAATTTATTACCAGTCAAAATTAGAGAAGGGTAATAAAATATAAAACTAAATCTTAAAATGCCTTTCCTCGACCCTCTTTTCTTCCCTGGCTCAGCTTCATTCCCTATTTTCTCTACCTCCTCCCTCTCAGCAGTTCAGAGGGAGGAAGAATGGGGGCTGTGGTCAGTTCACCACATTGTTTCTTCTGCTCCTTACTCCTCAGAGGGAGGACATCTCACACTCTTGCCCTGCTCTAATGTGGGGTCCCTCTCATATGACAGTCCTCCATGAACTTACCCAACATGGGGCATTCCCACATGCTGCAGTTCTTCATTAACTGCTCCAGTGTAGGCCCCTTCCATGGGGTGCAGTCCTTCAGGAACAGGATGCTCCTCGTGTGGGTCCCCCACTGGGTCACAAGTTCTGTCAGCAAACCTACTCCAGAATGGATTACTCTCGCGACAGGTTCACCAGACCTGACAGGACCCTGCTCCAGCACAGGCTTCCCAAGGAGTCACAGCCTCCTGTAGGCATCAACCTGCTTTGTCGTATGGTCCTACATGGGGTTCAGGAGGATATCTGCTCCACCGTGGACCTCCATGGGCTGCAAGAGACCAGCCAGCCTCATCATGATGGAATGAAAATTAGTGTCTTTAAAACCTTTCAGATCCTGGGATGAAACACTCAAAATACTGCAAGTGTGAGGTGTTATTACTGCTTTTACTACAGCGATAGAGTAATCTCTTTGTATTTCTAACAATAATACATCTTTTCTTTTTAGTTTAACATATTATTAAACAGTTTGGCAAATCTTATCTCTGAAAATATTTTTAAGTGTTTGGTCAACTCATTTAGTTTTACACATGCTGAAGGAATAAATCTAGACTATGGAATATGTTTCTAATTTATAATCACTATATTTTATCATTTAGTGTTTCATGTATCCTAAGTAAAGCACTTAAGCATATATATAACTATATATGAGTAATGCAGACATGCAAGTGACTGTGTTATTTATTCAACCTATCTCCCTAGCTTACCTTCTGTAAAACAATAATGAAAAAAACTCTCTGAAACCAGTAATCACTGAAATTACTCGTTTAGATGAACTAAGCATATCCTTTTATGGTCAGCATCTGGTATGATCATAATTTGTAGGTATTCATAAGATAAAAGGAATAATTCAAATAAGGTATTTTAAAATAATGCCATTTTCTTTATAAAAAATATAATATAAACCAGGTTTTTAATAATTGTCTTTGCATTTGTAGTTGCCTGTCATGGAAATAAATGACCAGGTGTCCCTATAATGAAAAGTGAAACATGACAAAACCACACAGTTACAGAACTATATGGCTGCCTTATAAATACACAAAATTTTAGCTGTACTTCTGATTTTTTTGGTAAGTTTTTGTGTACCTTTCTTTCTGATTTTTCCAGTATGACCATCAAAACCATGTTTACCTTCCTTATTTAATATATTACTTAATTCAGGCTAGTTTTCTTGATTAATGTGAAAGTTTGTGTATAGGGAGGGGGATGGTGGGTTTTACACAGGAGGATGCTGAGTTTTATACAGAGAACAATCACACACCCCATTGATTTTCTAAAAGATATTCTTCTGGATTGAAAGATCCAGTCTTTCCAGATGCAAGTTTGAAACCTATGAAAGTGTATCACTACAGGTAGAGTAGACCACAAAATAGTTTGGAATCATGACAATACATAAAAGAGATTATAATGAAATTCAGACAAACACAACGAATTTTGTGGTGAGTTTATAAGTTGATACTAAAGCAGAAAATAAATAACATGTTTCTTTTCTCACAGTTGGTTGCGTACTTGAAGTACAGTAATTCATCCCTCATTCCAACTACTGAACGTAATTCACCACTCGATGTTCTTCTCTCATGCACAGATGAGTAATTGACTCCTTTGCCTGAAACTGGGTGCTGTTTTGACAGCAGTACCAAAATGCTTGGTACCTCCAACCCTCACAAGCACTATTAAAAGTTCCTTTCGCACCCCCCAGCCTTTTTATGTTCTAGAAAAGGACAACAAGCCATTGACAGCATTCTGGTGTATGCTGGCAATCCCCAAACAGTCCATATTCATCAAAGTTAAAGAGAAATTTTTAATATACATTTTTTGTTTCCTTTTGTGTACAAGTGTTAAAAAAAACTGCAATGAATGATGGTCAGTTTACAGGCACAGGAGAATCTGAACTACATGCTGGGTTTCAGAATGTTTAACTCCGTTAAATTCCATCATAAAAACAATTAGCATCTTCTTGATCATTACTAATTAAGTCTCTAAACACTTCAGAAGGAAAGGCAAGGATGTAAATGCAAGCAGAGAAAACATAAATTTTGCATACTGGTTTTGTTTTCTCTTGTTCTGCTCTTCTCAATATAAAGTAAAAGTCACCTGAAATTAAAATATCAGTTCTTCTTTATACTAGTTTTGTTGTGAAGTTAGAATAAAATCAAAAGTTTTAAAACTGCATCTATAGTAAATTAAAGTGCAGCAGAGAGAGCTTCTATGTGACAAGTGCTGAGAATCTCTGGGGAGAGCTCAACCTAGTTTGAACTACAATGGCACAAAACCTGTAGATAATTGTCAGCAGAGAACTTAAGATCAAAAGTGCATCAAGGCACTGAGAACAAAAAGCATTTCCAGTCTGATCCTACTGCACAGGATGAGAGGATATTATATTTCCTTGTAAATAAATAAGATGGTGTTTGATATATGGCTTAATTATATTTTTTTTCTTAAAGCAAATCTACGGAGATGAATATAAGCTAACTTGTGTCACCAGAAAGAATAGCATAATGTCATATGAATGCAATCATTAAGATTATATACCAATCAGTATGGTTTCCATATAGTTAGTCCTATGGAAAAATTCCTGTCATGATTCTTTTGTCCATATTTTCTGAGCTGTTACATAATTATTAGGGATAAACTGGTCTCTATTGAAATTTGAAATTGTGACAATGAAGGCAATAAAACAGTGAAGTTATTCTAATAAAAGTGAAAAAGACCTATATTGTCCAAAAAAATAGTCACACTTTGGAAGATAAGCTACTTGGCCTCTTTCTGAGAGAAAGTGAAAATATAAGGACTTTTCAAACATGTCCTAAAAAATACAAGAGGTAGATAGGAAAACACAGTACCAATGCAGTACTACTCTACTACCAAAAACTAAATGAAATCTAGTTCGATTGGATCATTCCTCCAATACTGTCTTCTCAGAAAAATTCATTATATTCAGAGTGCAATATTAACTAGAAGAGCTAATTTGTGGTGTTCCATAAGGTCACCCTGACCCTTTAATTAAGATTAAGGTCCATTTTTAAGGTGGAGACATTGTCCGTCCTCAGAACCACTCACAAAGAAATACTTCTAGTCGGTACATTAATTTAATATCATGAATTCAGTTGCTGCAGTACAGAATTTAAGGGCAATCACAGAGATGTCTTATTTACCTTAGACAAACATGAATTAAATATTACTTCTCAGAATACAAATAAGATTAATGTACTTGGACATATCTTTAATTTTCATATTTCTAATTAAACAGAGAATAGTCCCAGAAGTACTGGTAAAAACATGAGTGTTTGTCAAATTTTCTGTGAAAATCTTTCATAAGGAGGGAGCTTCATTAAATCCAGTGCTGTCTTCACAATGACTTCTTCTGGATCATCAAATAGAAGTAGAATTATCCATGAGGACCAACTGTAACCTAGCCAAAGTATTGCAGTAGTGAAGGACAGCGGTTCACACTTGAGAGATTTTATTATATTTCACATCAATTGCTTTATTTTTATATAAGATTTTTCACTGCAGAATTAACCGTCTTTCTTGTTTCCGCACTGGTGTTAGAAATCTTTGCAGTCCAACATAGAAACACATTGGCCCAAATAATGTACAAGTTCTCCCACAGTGAGGGTTTCTGGATGTTTAAGAGAAGAAAGGCCCTGTGAAGACACAGCCTGTCTGACCTGATTCAACAGTACAAAGCCACCAGATGGAAAATGCTCTTCCTGTACCCTGCGGCTCAGTAACCTCTGTACTCAAAAGGAAACCTGAATTTGGGCTTTCTATATAGCCTACCTGTCTTGGGAATGTCAAGGTCCCCGTAATTGCTTTTTCTTCCCATCACTAACAGTGTGGCACTGACATAAGGACGAGTTAGATATCTGAGTCAACACATGCATTACAAAGCCCGAGTGTGTGGGTCTCAGCAGAGGGAACCTGAGCAGAGCAGGAACCTCAATACCAGATCTGCTACTGTTAATGTCATCTCATTGAGATGGAATTATAAAAATTAATTTATTGACATTAATGACATTTCCAGGAATGTTTATTGTAAGCTTTCTTAAAAGCAGAAGACAGCAAGAAAACTAATATGACTTTTTTTCCTTCTCCTCATTTAAAACACCTAGGGGAAATATTCTTCTGAAAACAGCTTTTTGTATGAAAAAAAATGGACTTTCAAACATCGTCTCAGAGGATGTAGATTAATAGTGATGAGTGCTTAAGTTATTCACTCCCAAATGCACACTTTCTTACCCCATTCAGTCAGGACAGTTGCATAATTGGTATATTCCACCTATTCATGCCATTTCAGAACCAGACTTCTTGTCTTTCTGAATCTGTAGCACCAGCTGTCCCCTTCTACAAAATTACTATCAATAACCTGTTTCATTAAAGGACGGCCTTTAAGTTCAGTCCTGCAGAGTGCCTGGAACATTGAAATTTCTTTTTTCATTAACGTATTGACACGCATTAGGTTAAACCCACAATTTAATGTTTTGATTTTGAAGGAACCCATAACATAGATAACAGAGTCTCTATGCTAGATTGGAGAGAGATATGCACGTGACAAATATCTCTTTGCTGTTCTTTCCTTTGTGCAAGAGGGACACCAATTTTTTGTTTTATAATTTATGGCTATTTTGTTAGTGAATTTGAACACTTAAAACAGTTAAATTGGTACAGGTAACAGAAAAAAAAGGAACTACATAAGGTTATATAAGCATAATTTTTCTTGTTTCCCATCTGGGAATAGTTATACTTGTTTTTATCTAATAAAATACATCAACATAAACACTATTATACTTGTTTAACTAACCAGGTTGAATTCCTTGTATTTCAAAATGATCCAGCTCTTCCATGAATAAACTAACCATAACATATTACTTCACAACCTGGCAGGAGGGGGACAGTAAATCATCTAATATATGATAACTCATGAAGTGGCTGGAAATCTGACCAATTTCATAGATGTCACCATATTTTTGACGTGACATATCTGTATAATTAGACTGCTCACTTCTGATATATATATATAGGTACTTACAGTATTCTTTATAAATATCCACATGCAACAAATCCCAAATGACAGAAAATGGTTGGCAGTTTCGTGGAAAACTGCCAGTACACACTATTTTAGAATTATAAAAATGAGCCAAGAAAACCAAAGAACTAGACACTGGTAGTGGACAAATAAAACTAGGATTAAAAGCAGAGCAAAGGAAGCAGAAAAACCCTTGAAACCAAGAAAAGCTATTGACAAGAAGAAACAGCAAAGACTGCAGATTAAAAATTTAAGCCTCAGTCTACTCTTAGTCAAGAAAATAGTATCATTTACGTAATACACAAGCAAGTTTAAATTAAAAACTAGGAGACCTATGACATATTTCCAAGGGAAATTTTTTCGAAGGGAAAACTGTAAAGCAATATACTTAAGTATTTTAACCTATTTATAGACACAAATGGTATATATTTCCCTATGTATATGCAAAATCTTTAGAAGCCTGAAAACTTTTCCAGCACATCTCCAAAATCTGATTTTTCCCAGGTGTAGATAACATTCCATTTGCATGACAAGAAATCAATTGCTAGCAACCCAGCAACTGGGAGAGCTGCTTTATTCAAAGTGTTACTTTATAAAAATACTCAAATGTCACCTGGTTCAAATATTTGGCTTATCAAGCACTGAATACCAGGGTTATTTGCTAACCAGATAGTGACCTGGTGTTAATGTGCAATGAGAAGCCGTTATGTGAAGGTCGGGGTAACTCGTGGACACTTTGCTGCCTGTCAGCTTCAGAGAACATGACAGCACCTGCCAAAAAATAGTGTGTTGGCCCCCTCCAGTGTCATAGCAAACTATATATATTAGCTATGGTACATAACTGTGCCTGCTAGTGACCCACAATTTTACATTACTCTGACCTTAAGGTTCTGCCACAGCAGATGAAAACATTATTCAGCAGAAGCTAGACTTAAAGAAATAAAAAATCCATGTTAAAAATAGTAAAAAATATTCAGAGGTCTACCTGCTCTAAAGAAAGGAATGCACCATATGATTATTCTTCAGGGAACAGACTGAAATGAGAATGTGACATGCAAGATCTAGCAAGATTTGACTAATTCTTTCCTTCCTCTTGTTCTTGTTGGTTTCTTTTTTACAGTGAAACATTTAATTCTACATCTGAAAACTATTTTGAAAGATTTTTTATTAAATTTAATAGAATCCCATAACTTCGTCTTTCTAGCTATATAAATTGTCCTACATACTTCTACTGCCATTTTCCCCTGTACAATGAACAAAGTAACAAATTATGAAGAAAGGAATGCAAATTTTTAAGACACAAGAACAACACATTACCAACTCACTCCGTTTGTAATATCAGTCTTAATAAACTCATTTCATGCAGTCAAAACAGAGTGCTGGTCACTTTGAAATATCATGCTTCTTCTTGGACCTCACTCGTTGTGAACTTCAGGCAACTGAACCTGCCTCAGTAAGCTAAAACTGCCTCCTTTGTTTAGTTCACTAAGGCTTTGAGAAGAGATCCTCTGGAAAAGGTGAATATGTGTCTTTTCTCACTCCTTTTTCCCTGAAATTCTTGCCACAGACTCAGAATCAATGGTTAAGGGAGAATGTAAACAGGATTTTACAGTACCTTAAATAAAATGCATACCTCTTACTCAAGGGGGCGAAAACCTGAGATCTTTCCCACTGCTTATAAAAGGGCTGGCAGAGTTGTGCTGAACACTTTTTTGCAATAACCTTCTCTAGAGCTGTCCTTGCTGACTCTAACTACCATTGAATTAATATTTCTGGTATTCAAGAATAACCCAAACCCAACTGATTGAGCATCAGAGTTTGACAAATGACCTAGGAGTATCTCTATCAGCAAATGCAGAAAACAAGATATGGTTTCTCAAAATCTTCCTAGCACATCTGCAGGCTAAAAATAGATTTTTGTGGGAGAAATTTCTTTAAAAGGGTTAAATGTCTGGTCAAAGATTGGAAAGGATTATTTTCAAGGCATAACAAGCTGGCACAGCTTCAGTAAAAAGTCACCCAGTAGCTTTTTCTGGAATAAAGACTGTGAAAAGCTTCAAAAGATTTTCACTTCATTTCACACTCAAGTCTCTTGCCTTGCAATAATCCACAAAGTCCAGCTGTCAACCTCATTCCAGAATGAAGAACGAGAAGGATTTTTTCCACAAAATATCCCCACACTCTTAGTCTAGTTGCATTAATGCAGGAACCTAAGGCACCAGAAAGACCCTTGATCTCTTCTGTTCACTTCCTCTGACATGTTATAATTATGGCTTTTGATTTTCAGTTGCAAATTCAATACAGGTGTCAGGATTACTTTTGTGACTATTGTTGCATTGTTATTGTATATGAAATAGGGACACTGAGATGCTGTCTAAGCTAAATACCTATTACATGGGCACTTGTTAATCCTTCTAGTCCTGTGGTCCTAAATACCAAAGTGGTCTTTGTCAGCAAGGAATGGGTGAAGTGAGGATATATTTAAGGTGTTACAGACCTGTACTGTTCCCACATGCAGCATTACCCCGTACCATTTGCAGCTCTGTAGGCTCTGCCTCCTGCAGGAGCAGCTACCAAATCTGGTAGAAGGCATCAAATTAGGTTGCCCAAAGTGTACTACTGTTTTGTTTGTTTAGCTAGTCTTTTTGCTACACAGGCTTAAACTCAATAGCCTCATGAGAGGAGAGGCTGCTAAGCAAAGCAGCAAAACTGAAGCCAAGGACCAACTTCAAAAGCATCAGGCTTCTCTGGTGACTTGACTTCAGCTATGTTGGTGGATGTGGAAAGGATTATATTCAAGTGATAAAGAGTAAATCCCTCTTCCAATGTCACCTTGGAGCTTGGCAAAGGACTTGTCCCTAGGCTGAGGTTTCCCCTACAGTCGAATGAGTCTTTCTCCATATTCTACAGAAAGCCATGAGGTGTGGAGAACACAAAGCATGTCTGACACAGGGTTTCCCCTCAAAAGGTTTTCAACAAGGAAGATAGTAAGAAATAACTGCCTAAAAATCCTACCGAACAGTGTAAGAAACAGGGATTATATTAAAATGCTGGCAGGCTTTCTCTGACTGAGGGATAGACTAGTTCTGCAGTGCCCTTTGATTGACTACTGCAGCCAGATGAATATCAGCACTACAGGCAAAATAAACCACTGGGTTCTGAGGAATGCTCATAACTGGCTGACATCTGCTGGCTGCAGCTGTGCATCTGCATTGCCATCCTACCACTAACTCCATCATCTCTCAGAACATACAGAGGACTTTCATGGTATATTTATATTTATGTAAAATATAATTATGCAAGGTACAGAGATCTTCAGGGAAAGGCAAAATGCTATTACTTTTCTAAACAAGTGTCTTAGATTTGTAAAAAAAAATCTCCCAAACTAACTCTAGCATTATAAAAACATATAATTGGCTTTATATTTTCTCATTATCCAATAACCAGTGATTTTTTAAAAGACACTAACAATTTAAAGGAGCTATTAAGGACAGACTGAATATAGAAATAGGTATCTTGGCAGAAATATGCAACTTCTCTGGCACTTGAACTGATTAATTGGCAATAAACTATCTAATAAAGCCATATTATGTCCAATACTATAAAAAATGTTCTACACAGAAACATAAAAAGTAGGGAAAAATTGAAAGAGTCACACCTGAAGGGAAGCAAGTATGCATTTTAATAGAGGCTTTTTTAACAGTCTGCTTTATTTTGATTGATAAATTATTATGCTGAATACTTCAATATTACCTCAGTTCCCGTGATAACTAAGAATGTGCAGTACGTTACATAACTGATTAAACCCATTAAAATATTACAGAAAGTATAATTTTAGTATATTAATTTTAATAGGTTAGTTGCACTAATAGTGCTTTGACTTTGATTTTTCTTTGTCAACATCTCCCCAATGACCCATCCACAAAATACATTGAGCCATCTTCCTAATGGAAAATCCTGCAAACAATAGGAACACATATCTGACTTAATTCATGAATATTGCTACTATTGCAAAAGATAAAATTAAGACCTTATCTTATGCCTTTAGAATACTTTTAGTATATTTATTACTGCTATTACTCACTGATAGGTTACTATTATTCACTGATAGTTAACATGATTTAAGATAGTTTCCATTCTTAATAGCATTTCCTAAAAGAACCATTATTACTATTAATGTCTTAAATAATACTTAGCCAATGCAGGTCTGTGAAGTGTTAAGTGAAGAACAAAAGTAAGTTTGTAAAGAAGCACTTTGAATATTTTACAGTTTAAAACATTCAGTAAGGTAGACATATTGATATCTAACATCAAAACATCTTTTAGGAAACAGCAAACCAATTGAATCAATTGTGAAAATGTCAAAAAGTTTTGAAATGCAGAATTTTGTTGTGATTATCCAATACTCACATGATTAAGCATACAGTTAACCTTGGAACATTGTAATATGAGTAATTTAACTTTATCTGACTGAATTTTGTCTGTAATTTCCTAGCCTGCAGCAGTTTAATAATACTCTGCTTTTGGCTGCTTTTCACCTGTAGGTGACTTCAAGGACATAAGAAAGAGCTTCCAAGGAGGTGATGATAGCATCTGTCCCCGAGCAGCAGGAATGTTTATTCACAAGGTCCATTTTGAATTCACTGAGGCCTTAGTCAATAAAACACATTGAAACCCTGTAGCAGAAGAGATGCACTGCAAGGATAAAAAGGTGCAATGTGATACCGGGATTAACTTCACTTTCTTAATGCTTTTATTTAATATTGATGAAGGAGAAATATAATAGATACCCAGCACAGTTTATTTTGGTTTCTGATCATGGACAGACATCAACCTCAGGCTTCAGACACTGCCTTTTTTTTTCTCTTCTTTTTTTTTCTTTTTTTTTTGCATTTATTCCCATACAAGATGCAGGGAAAAAAAACTACTACTTTTGTTGTACAGGAAAATCTGCCAAGTCTCACTTATGCAGGAAGACACACGTTCTGTCAGCCCACTCTTTTCACATCCCTGATATATGCCTCCTGCACAGGTTGTATGGCACCATGCCTCCTCCCTGCTCCATCACCCCTCAGGCAGAGGCAATTGGCTGGTGACAGCTGATAGCATCTAATACACAAAGCCAGAGAGGTAAAAAATAAGGGAGTGAGGGGTTCTGCATCTTAGGAACCACACACTCCTCCACAGTGCATTTGGACCATGAATCCCACAGTGTGGAAGTCCCTCCTGTCACTGGAAGGAGGTGTTTTTTTACACAAATCTGCTCTTCTGCCAGGTAGAGTACGACTAAAGGCCAGCAATAACTATTATAATATTCACTCTAGTGTAAAATTCAAGCTGCTTTAGTTTCCTGTTGTTCCTTTTAAAGGCAGAGTTTCACATAAGGTGTTGTGTGTTACTGCTGAGCCTCAGGCAAACAATGTCAATGTTGCTTCATCTCCGAAACAGTAGCCTGTCCCTCATGTGCCCTTCAGTGCTGCTCTCCACAGATATTGGGAAGCAAAGTAATCTCTATCCTTCTGTCCCCACTTTTTTGTTAGTATGATTTTCATTAGCAACACATGGGAGAACTTAAAAGATGTCCTACTGGTAAAGAGTCAGATCAGAAAATATCCTTCTTAATACTCTCTGGCACACCCAGAGAACAACTGGTCATGTGCCTGGTTTTTACCAAGAATCCTAGTATAGTTTATCTGTACTTGAAGTGAACAGACACATTTACTATTCCAGATTTTCCAGGTGAATCTGGATGTGCAAGCAATCGAAATAGTGGCGAAAGTTGACCTACATGAAGTGCTCAGGTCTCAAGTGTGTTGCAGATTAATGTTGCTACTGAAGAGCATTGAATATCTGTCCTTTGGCTAATTGTACAGATGGCAGACCAACCCGATGCAGGTGGTGTTTGGCATTTGGATGAAAGGAGAAAAGGGAAGTCTCAGACAGTACTTGCTGAGAGCCACATGGCACAGCTCTGGTACCACAGCTGAAATCAGGAACCAACACCAAGAATCAAGGTAAAGAGAGCTCAGGAACTGACCCTGTTGAGTAGACACTGAAATACTTGCAAAAAGAAATCGGATTAACTAGAGCAAGAGGCCTAAGACTTACCAGAACAGGGTGAAAAACTGGCATAGTGTGTCATCAGTGAGAATATATCTTTTTACAAGCAGTCATTGTTGCAAACAGCCTTAGTGATAGATGCAAAGACAGAAGAATCCACAGTCACCTGAGACAATAAACTATGTGTGCTCAGGTGCAGTAACCTCAGGGCATTTTGAATGCATGAATCTCAAGGTGCATGAATCTCAAGGTGCATGAATCTCTAAGGAGAATTTTAGGTACAAAAATGTTTTGGTACTTCAAATGGTGTTTCAAGACATCTCTCTGTAACAGCTTTTAGAAATTAGCTGGACAAGTAATGCTCATTACAACTTATTTTGTTTTCTCTTTTTTGTTTGTTTTTTTCATGTCATTAAGACAATATTCATTACTGATGTGTACTAGGAGTTAAGCTCTTCACAGTTTCCTCTTTCCAGCACTAACTTGTTTCAAACACAAATTAAGTGCTATTGAGCTAAACCATCCTTTCAAATTTACTACAAGGAAATTTGCCATTCTCTGAAATCCTGAACAAAAATAGAACCAAGGTTTGTGTTTCTTGCAGAAAGCTTATAAAAGTCTATTCCAGGCTGAGAGGCATGTGCTGAGAGTTCCTGTGTTTTACAGCAGCTCTTGCCAAATCACAGTAGCATCTCAGAAACAACCTTCCAACTCTTCCTAATGTATTTCACATTAGTATGGAATAATCTGTATGAGAACTCAGCAATTGCCAAAATGAAATAGTGGAGACTAATGGCACAATGGAGCAAATATATTACACCTTCATATTAATATGTACTTGTTCACTTGCTTTCTTTGCACATGACCTGGCTACAAACAAGTACATCAAGGATAACTCATAATGAATGATTAGAGTCCACTCTTAATCACAAAGAGTTGAAAACACTAATAATTTTCCCTTCATTATAAACATTAGTTTTAACTTTTAAAGTGTAGACAAAATTACATTCTGGGTAAAGTTCACACTAAGACTCCAGTAGAAATCCTTTATTTTAAACTTATTTTAAATTTTGACAAGCAACAAACTAGGAAAAAAGTTTTATAATTTTTAGTAATAAAATATTTTAAATTCTCAAGCTTACTTTTCTGCTATACTGAAGGTCAGAACTATATTTTTTTTCTTGCAAAGGAAATTTTCATTTGTTGCTTAAGACTTTCACATTTAGGAATGCCATACATGTCCAGAAAAGTAAATAACAGTTACTAGTAATGTATACAATAAAAATAATACAAGAAATTAAACTTGAAAGTCATTTGCCTAAACATGTTTATTCATAATGTGAAAACATATTTTTTCTATTTGTAGTAACCTTCCAAGTATTCTAAACATACTTCTGGATAGATTTATTAGAAGATGGTCTATTATTATAAACAAGCAGTTCCAGTACATGGAAATCAACAGTGTCATTGCTTTCTTCTATACTGTTGGCAATTGACTTCAGACCTGAGATCAGTGTCTTGCTATCAACTCATGTTTTCTAGACAGATGGCAACAACATACATTCTTGGGATGAAATAAGGCACTGATGTAAGGCATAATGAATATATAACAATGATACTAAGTGTCAAGAAAATTCACACAATACAGTTCTAGAATTGCTTCTCTAGGGAAAATAAATTGTCTGCATAGTTTAAGAAGAGATTTTATTTTAAATCTCATCAAAATCCAGGGGTCGCCAAAAGAGTTTGTCCTTCATTTTAGCTCATGGGGAAGTTTTATGTTTGGGCTGTTTCTGAAACCAGGACAAGTTGTGGATGTAACATATGAGACTACAGTAAAATAACAGATTCCTGTTTGAAGGCAAAGGCCCCATATCTTATAATTCATTGGCTTTAGTGGCTACTTCACATGCTGACCAACTGGGGCCACGGAATGGATACACAGTTCAACAGAATGGCTTTGCTTTATCTAGCCATGCACATGTATTGGTTAGCTTTTCTTTCTAACCTCAGTCTTACTTAGTCTACATGTGTACTGAGGAGTAACTTCACTGCTGTAAACACATTTTATCACTGTTATCCCCTGGAGTTTCCCTAAAACTCCTTTATATGAAGTCACTATCACTGCTGTAAACCAGGATGGAGTCTAACATGCCCAGCTTCAAAGCAACCTGAGAGATGAGCCTTAGGCCTAAAAAATTGAAGCACTTAAAATAATGATTAAATTAGTGCCAGAAAAACTTAATTCTGACTAATTTATTTTAGTTTAATACATGCCCAGAGGCTAAGCCCAGAGCAAAGGGTGGCACAACATCTGAGGCTCATCCCCTCCTTGTTTTTTGTCTCGCTCCAGGGAGTGAGTAAGTTCCTACTTGCACTTCAAAGGCTGAAAGTCACCCTACTCTTTAAGCTGGGGAACAGGGAGGCTACATATGGAAGCCATTTCTTTGCCTCTTCACAGCCAAGTTGACCCTTGTAAGAAATGCCTTGAGAGAACGAAGATCCAATAAAAGGTACTATTCAAGCAGGCATCAGCAGGATACAGTGGCAAAGAGGTCCTCTGGCTATTTTAGTTTTTCTGATTTTACTTATTTCCAGCACAGCAAAATTATGCCAGCATATGTTGGCATATGCTGGATGGACAGCAATACACTTAGTGCCAACAACTTAACAAAACCAGCATGATTGGAAAACAAAACAATTTGTGGTTCAGCATATTTGAAGAATTTTCTTTGTTGACCAATGGCAAAAGGAAGAATAGTTTACAATTATGAAAGTTTAAATAATTCTAATGAGTTTGAAGAATTATTTGAAATCTTATACAATATATGCTCACATTTTAGAGTATTTGACTTGAATTTAAACCTTTGCAGATCTTTTAGGAAATGGAATGGAAAGGACACAGTGTTAAAGAGACCTTATCTTTATCTAATAAATTTTTGTCCTTGCTTTGATTGCTGCTGTTGACCTTCAAACATGTTTTATCACATTATATCCATAAGTTTGTTTTATTATCTTCACTTGGTCTAATTACCTGGATGATTCTATACTGTTCCCTACAGGGAAATATACTGCTGAAGTTTGGGTTTTTAAATACTAATTAAAAAATTCATTAGTGTGTGAATTAATTTCCACTCTTCATATTTTCCTCTCCCTCTTGATAGCCATCAGAATCTGATAGCAACGTAGTTGTTACCATACTTTAATTATATTGTTAGGATTCCTTAATCCACCTGTGGTATAGGGATGTATACTTTGTTACACCCAGTCAAAGTGCAAAACCATCTAAACTGTAGATCTAATAGGTTTAAATAGAACTAACATTCCTTTGTGTTGTATAAAATAGTTCAGCTGTGTTCCTAACATTTCTTTATGTATTTAGTGAGTGGAACAATATTTTAAACCATCCTTTCAAAAACTGCAGAATCTTCATAGAATCTTAGAGGTTGGAAGAGACCTCAAAAGATCATCTAGTCCAACCCCCCAATAATTCTTGTGCAATGTATTGAAGACTGTGTTCATAAATCTTATTTGTTTTGGTAAGTCATACACAATGCACTGCAAACAAGTGTCTAAACACTTGCAGTTCCTTACTAGAGGCTGGTTTTCATTCAAGTCTTACATGACTTGTACACACACAGTTTCATGAAAGTGATTTTAATTTTGTGGATAGATTAGTGGTAGGGGTTTTTTTTCTTATGATTGATATGTGCAAGATGGTGTTCAGTGAATGAACTAATTTGCCAGGGTTTACTGACACAGGATTCAGATTTGTTATGGAAAAGTACAGATATGGCATGACTGCTGTAAAAGCAAGATCCTAAGAGAGACTACTTTGTAAAATCACATAAAAATACTGTAACAACACAGTGGGAGCATCCATGCCAGTTGAGGCTCAGAAGCACCACTGTGTGTCACTGGTTACTAAGGAACACCTGTCCATGATATTATTTAAAATGCCGTTAACTGTAAGAACAAGCATCTAATCAGGTACATGTTCATCATCTGCCTTGTACAGCTTTGTTTATTTTTGTCTTTTTCCTGGTACAAAGCTGAATGAAGAAAACATCAGAATAGTTCCTTTGTGCTGTAAGTCATTAAGATCTTGACCAATTGACTTCTACCAGTCTTTATTAAACTTACAAGAAAAAAATAATGTGTCTTTCTAGATTGGGTCATTTATACTGAGAATGATAGAAAATACTATCATAATTCTTGTTCCACTAAGGCTAAAATAATACTAAATTACAACCTGATACAATGCAGGATACAAAAGTTCTTAAAATTCACCTATGATGATACGGTCAGAGTGCAACAATGGAGTCTAGCATTAGTAACTCAGGTCCATATTATGAACACTGAGCTGGAATTTTTTTTAATTTGACAAGATAAAAATGAGGAATTGATACTGCTATTGCTTTTTCTTACTCTGACTCCAGTTTGTTGAATTGCTTTCTGCACATTTACAGAGCTTCAGTAGGAAAGCTAAAAGCTGCAGATCCATTGTCCAGTAGTAGAAACTAAAGATACAGATCTCTGACTATGAAGGAGAACTAGAGCCTGGAGTTTAACATTCCAAATGACTACCGCATTTGTCAGGATGTTGCAGGCACATAATTACAAGAGGGGTTTCCAGGCTGCAAATCTCTATGCAAATCTCAAAAGAGGTGTTCCAGTCATGTCTCTTCTGGTGTCTCCTGAGGGCGATTTAGGTGTATCTTCACCACCGCCAGCTTTTTCAAGTGCTGGCTGAATTCTCTTTGGACATCCCTAGCTTGCTTTATGAGACATTTAACAAATTTAGAGAAATTATTTGCATTTTAGGTGTAGAGCAACCTGGATGAGAAGCTGTCTAGGTATTTTAATGTTATGTGTGACAATATTAAATATCAATATTCCCAGGCTCCTCTGTATAACTGACTTCATATTCCCTGACTTCCCTTCATATTTGTGCTTCAACTCCCCCAAACAGACTTATCTTTCTCAGAATTAAGTGGCTCTGAAGTGTGTCTGTTTTTTCAGAATCTGTACTAACACTTTCTGAAAACTGGCTGCAGTAGGCAATTTCAATTATTTGACCACAAATTCAGAAATATCACGATCATTGCTTATTTCTGAAAATCAACACAAATATGTACTTAGATATACACTTACAGAGCTGTACATAGACATCTCCTGGTACACACAAATAAAACTTCACGTACCTAACTCAGTCTTCCTAGCAAATAAAGATTTCTGGTTTTTAATGCCAATAAATATCATTCAGAAGCTCACAAGGAAACCAAGTGAAGGATAAAAAATCTGATCCGGCACACCCTTATTGACAAATTACAAAATAAAGGTTTCAAAACAGCAGACTAGCAATGCTATTCCTTCTTCTACCATCAGTAAAGTGCAGAAAACAAACTAGAAGAGCTCATTTGCATTCATTCATGTCAAACAACATTCCCACTATCGCACAGAAGATATACAATCTCCTCTTACTGTGAACACAAACTGGTACGGTTCCATAATGAATGTGTGCAAGTCTAAGGAGATGATTGCAGCTGGTTCTTATCTATCTCAGTCAGAATTTAGATAGGGAGGCACAAAAGTCAAAAGAGACAAGCAGCATAGGTGGCCTGTGGATAAAAAGGTTCATTCTTCTGTGCAATCAATCACCTTCAGGGGCAGAGAGTTTGCTTCATGGGCAGAGAAAACAAATACATGTATGACTGAGAGGGTGAAACCTGCTTTGAAGAGACATGATTGCATTTGACTGAGTAGTGACACACCAGTTTCATCTTAAACCTCCAGTTTAGATTACACCACCTAAATACACACTCAAGGGATCAAGTATGCGCTAATTTTCCTTAACTTTACTCTGGTGCTTTTCCAGCTTCATAGAAAAATCTTATTTACAATTAATATTCAGGGGGGAAAAAATCCTATTCTCATAAAAGGAAATTAATTTATTAACAATTACTGAGTGAAACAGAAAAGTGAATGCACCCTGAGCAAGTCTGCTGACAACACCAAGCTGTGGTGCAGTCGACACAGTGGAGGGAAGGAATGCCATCCAGAAAGACCTTGAGAGGCTTAAGAGGTGAGCCCATGCCAGCCTCACAAAGTTAACAAGGCCAAGTGCAAGGTCCTACACCTGGGTGTAATCCCAAGCACAAACATAGGCTGGGTGGAGAATGGATTGAGAACAACCTTGAGGAGAAGGACTTGGAGATGATGGTGGATGAGAAGCTCAACAGGTCAAGGGAGGTGATTCTCCCCCTCTTCACCACTCTTCTGAGACCCCACTTGGAGTACTGTATCCAGTTCTAGAGCCTCCAACATAAGAAGGACATGGAGCTTCTGGAGCAAGTCCAGAGGAGGACCACAAAGATGAGAAGGCTCTGGGGATGCCTTATAGCAGTATTCCAATACTTGAAGGGGGCCTACAGGAAAGCTGTGTAGGGTTTTTTCACAAGCAACTGTACTGATAGGACAAAGGGTAATGGATCAAAACTGAGAGAGGGTGGATTAAGGTTAGATATTAGGAAGAATTTCTTCATTATGAGGGTGGTGAGACACTGGACCAAGTTGCCTAGAGAAGTTGTGGATGCCCCACTCCTGGAAGTATTCAAGGCCAGGTTGGATGGGGCTTTGAGCAACGTGGTCTAGTGGGACGTGTCCCTGGCCATGGCAGGTATGGTTGGAACTAGATGATCTTTAAGACCCCTTCCAACCCCAACCATTCTATAATTCTATTAATCTATGATTCTATTACGGTTTTGTTTTTTGTGTTTTTTTTTTCTTTCAGAGAATATTGGGTTGAACAAAAGAAATACAAATTAAAATCATTCATTAATAGTCAGAATTTTCCTTAGGCTTGGGCAGAGCATTTAACTTGAAATTCATCAGAAAAAAACACACTGAAATATATTTCCGTAAGTTAACCCTAACACTAATATTTTTGGATTTATAAAAGGTGGAACTTGTATTGAGGCCCTGCGCTTGCACTGACAAATGTGTGAACAGGCAAGTGCCTCTGTTTCCTGCAAGATTGGAGTCTGAGACATCTATTGCAGGATCACTGTTTGGCTGAAGATGGAGAGACCTCTGGATGTCATCTGGTCTAACGTCCCTGCTCAAGCAGAGTCACCAAAACCAGTTGCCCAAGACCATGTCCAGGTGGCTTTTGAATATCTCCAAGGATGGAAAATGCATAGCCTCTCAGCAGCCTGTGCCGGTGTTCGGTCATCCTCACAGTAACATATTGTTTCCTACTGTTCAGACAGCACTTCCTGAATTTCAGCCTGTGCCCATTGCCTCTGATGCCACCACTGGGCAGCACTGAAAAAGAGCTTGGTTCCCTGGGTCATTTTTTTGCAAAGGTGCTTTCCAGCTGGGCAGTTCCCAGGGTGTACTGGTGGGCAGGTTTGTTCCACCCCAGGTACAGGACTTTGCACGTCCATTTGATGAACTGCATAACGTTCCTGTCAGTCCATTTCTCCAAAAATTTATAAATTAGTATCAAGATTCATCCCCTTAAAGAAAACTGGGATTGTCCAACCCTTCCATCTGACAAAAGGTGAGGAGAAGATAATACTCCAGTAAGTAAAGGATTTTGAAATATTACTTGGAAGATGTCACAGAAGTAAGAATGCAAATTTATTCTTGAGTAAAGACTGTGACAGTGCTTTCTAATCAGTAAACAAAATCTCAATTCATTTCAAAACCAGGAGTTAATCCTGTGTCCTAAGAACTGAGAAGGAGGAAAGGAAAATTTTTCTAATTGGTGTTAATGTATGATTTCCATTGTTAAAATCTGCAGCTCCAGTTAAACACTTGGCCAAGAGTTAAAAATGCAGTTTTGGATTATATGCTCCATAACTGGGGTTGCCATCACTTTGTCCTGTTGTTCCAAGTCCAAAAACTCTGAAGAAAGAAATAAGTAAACCAGAGAGATTATGTTTAACTTCAGAAGATGATTACCAAGCTGTAGTGTTTGCCAGAAATTGCTGATATGGTTAAAATAGGGAAAAAAAAGAAAAAAAAAAGTGTTTTTTTTTTTCTTTTGTTCTGACTGCAAAGATGCACAAAAGGTCACATATCTTTGAACAGGAAAATATTGCTCTTGACATATAAGTCAGTATAGCTTGTAAAGCATGAGGAAGTATTAGATGACATAAAACTCACCCTTCAAGCCTCTCCCTCAGTTCCTTTCTAATGATGTGAGGTGAATAAGTGTTTTTTTCTCTTACCTCATATCTTGTGACTAGTTAAATGTTAGGATCTTTTCATTAATTTGCCTACTACAGTGAAAAGTGTCTTATTTGGTATCTCTAGAATTTGAAAAACAACGATAGGGAATAATGGTTCTGAAGTGACAACATTCTTCATATTTTTGCTTCCCAAAACATGAGTATATTAACTTTTTAGCCTATCCCAAATGCCATATCTGGATTATTTTGGCTGTTTGGGGAAATCTTTTTCCAAACTTAAGACTTCTAACAGGAAAAATTATGCTGGGATGCCTCTAACACTTATATCAGTGGCAATATGGATCTTTCCTAGAGGCAAGTCTTACCTGTACAAAGCAATCTTTTTTTATTAACATTAGAAAGAAGAATGAAGGTTTATCAAATTTAAAAGGAAAGTGGCAGGAAGTTTTTGTAGATGTCTAGAGTTTAAAACTTTCAGAAAGGGATAACTTAATAATGCCAAGATTTCCCTCCAATATTAAAATGAAGACATTTGGAAATTTAATTTTTACCTACTTAAATATTAAATAACCAAACAAAAAATGCAATCAATAACAGAATACTATGTTAACTACAATACAAAACTTGGCACTAAATACAATTCAAGTAAAATCCTGGCAGCAAGACTGGACAATTTGGTAAGTAACTCACTGCTTTCTAGACTAGAATCAAATTTCAGACTGAGTTAAGGAGTAACATGTTGTACAATACACACCATCTCCTGCATGCTGAAAGGATGGATTTTATTATAGCCAAGTTCCAAATAAACCAATGTGCTCTCCTGGCCTACCAGGGACAGAAATAAAACCTTCTGGATTACATTTTCTGCAAGACCATGTGACACGACAGTATCAACTAAAAATAATTGCCTATGTTTGTATATTGCATAGAAACACACTAATAAAAGCAGGCCCAGACATAATCCTTCATAGATTTTCCAGTATTAATGTAGTTCCATCTATGCTTGGTTCTCTGCTGTAACTGTACATGGCTACAGCATTCATAGCAGTGCCAGGGCTCAGCAGGACATAAATATAAAGGCAAACATTAACCATATGCCAAAACCAACACCTTAATAAAGAAATATTTGAGGAAAAAAGTGATGCATAAATTCAGTACAGGTAACCAATTCAAACTGTAAAATGAGGAAGGTAATAAGAAAATATAAATGTGGTACATAAAATGACATTTCTTTCTTAGAATCATCAAGAGAGTAAAAAATACAAACTTCAGATATCTCACACATGGTGTAATCTGTCACATTGTGATTTAAGAACCCAGTTCTACTTCAGTTACACAAAATCCTTTTCATTTTCTAGGATGTAAAATATAAAATGATGTCATAAAGAACTATTGCAGGCAGGTCTCATCAACCAGTCGTTAAAACGCAGAACATCTGAAGGGTAACTAAGACCAGGGTTTTTAGAAAAAACAAAAAGCACTGTGAAAGAAAATACATGCATCTATAGAGGGAAACATTTAAATCACTATAAAACTATTGTAATTTTCTTGTTCTGAATATAGTTAATATTTGATTAGGTAGGTGCTTGGAACTAATGTTCTTCTTAATTAAATGAGACTCCTCCTTCTCTACCCCAAGAGAAAAGAAAGATTGATCATGCTTTTTTTCAAATGCTAATTACTACAAGCAGGGAAAGTCTTAAATCAGAATGCTTTATTCAGTCCTGCTGCTTCATCCATTTGGATCCTACTCACATTTCCTTGGGAGGCCTGCTCTTTTGTATCTGCAAAAATAAGCACAGATGTTGGCTTCACCTTCCTCAAAGCAAGTTTTGCCTAATGACCATTTTGAATGTGTCCCACTTGCACCTGTTCAACATTTTAAAGTAAAATGGAGCACTTGATTGACTCCAAATATCTTCTCCAGATTTTCTTATCCTGATTATGTTGCCATAAAAGCCAAGAGATTATTTGAGCAGCAGTCACAGTATCAGCTGGAGTAGAGCCAAAATCATCATTTCTGGAAGCATTTTTTTGTTACTGTTGAAAGTCTGACTTGGAAGATATTGCAGATTAATTAGAACATTAGATGGCACTACTACTGCATTGAGCTACAAAGGGAAGCAAAGATAACCATATGTAATTATTCAGAGGGCACTAAGTATACAAAAATGGTAACAGTAATACAGTCACATTGATCTTAATATGACGTTTCTATAGAACGGCTCTCCTTTGTAGCTAGAATACACTAGCTCTCTTACTTGCTTCCTTCTCCCACAACAGAAATCCTTGTACTTAGTTTCCTATTACTTCCATTACAAGTGTCTGAATTGAATTCAACACCTCCTACCATAATTAAATTTCTTGTCAGTTTCCTAAGGTTTTCAGCAGTCTGGAGAAAATACTTTCATTTACACTTTAATAAATACAAGTAAACTTTTCTGAAATCTATAGAGCTACTTCTGGTTTTGCAATTCTAAAGCAAAGGGAACATGGTCTCTTAACACCTAATAATGTGTATGTTCAAGTCATTATTATCACCATTTAAATTTACAGAAAACTCATTGTTTACTAGCAAATGATACATCACTGTATGAGTGATTTTGCTCCAAAATCAAATGAAACCTTGATGTTCCATAGTTCTGTTTGAAAATGAATTTGTATATGAAATGATGGGAAAAAATTACACACGATCAACTGTAAAAAAAATATCAATTTGATATTTTATATACACATGCTATTATGTGACGCAACATTTAAAAATTGAACCAGAAAACCATTCTGCAAATATGTATTGGCATTTTCATTAAAACAAAAAACAAACACAAGATGTCTTGTTATTACCAGAAAGTATTTTCTTTACTTTCAGTTATTTTGAATAAACATAAAATTGTGAAATATTACAATTTTGACTATATTATACTTTCCAATAGAAGATAGTTTTGTAAATCAGTGGTGAAGCAAGAGAAGAGTTATTTGACTTTAGATTTTATACATCATATTAGAATACCTTGATTGCAGTTGCTTAAAATTTTATTATCACATTTTTTCCCCACAATATCTCAAATAAAGGAATCTTGTATCTATTTCTTGATTTTGTAACTCCTACATATTTTCCTAAGAGTCCTGTAATATGAATTTTATCTTGTGTAATTCTGCATGTATGTACAAATAAGAAATACATAGGTGTGTATGCATGTGCATTCCAAGGAAAAATGTATTCAGTATCATATCAGAGGAGGATTATTAATAGATAATAAGGTATAGATCACTAAAAGGTTCACAATTTATTTTGCTGATTTTTTTTTTCTCATGAGAATAGAGTAAGGCAGAATTCCTACAGCATTTCTAAATATTGCTAATTTTAATATATATCCTAATACAAAAATACAAGAATACTAATGAAGTCCTTACAGAAAACCTGCATTCTAGCATCTCCTGACCATGTGCTTTCTTTGTTTTTTTAGCATCCTCATTAAAGTATATTAAATGCCTATTGGTACAAACCAGTTTTATTAGTATTATCTAGTATATCATAAAGCATAATATTTTTTAATTAACTGTCAACATGTCATTATTAAAAAAAAAAGAAAAAAAAGAAAAAAAAGAAGAGATGATGTTCTTTAGGTGATAAGTGGATAATAATGCAAAACTAGAACACTTCTATATTCTTCTCTAAATCATGTCAAACCTTAATGCAAACCAAAATCAAATTACTTATCAAATGGTATCATAATGCATAAAATTGGAAAAATTGGAAAGATTTGTTATTTATATCAAATGTCTGGTAATCAATTATGTCAGTTGTTATAATAAAATATCTGACCACCATTCTCACATATGAAGAAAGACATAAGATGTGTTGTGATTTGGTTTTCCTATAACTGTACGTAAAATAAAATTATATCTGCTGAATAAAAGTAATGATCCCATTAAACACAGAATAAACGCGTTATAGTGGCTAAAAATCATTCAAAAGTACACTGAGACAGAAATTAAACTGTCACCGACAAAATATCAAGCTGCACCTTAACCAATCAGATGAAAATAATGTTTAACAGCACAGAATGGAATTTCGTACTAGATATTTCTTTGTATTAGATCTGTTGCATCTTCAATCTTCTGTTAGTTGACTTGGCAATAAAAGTGTTGAATGATTAATAATGCATAAATCCAAGATTATCATTAAAAAATAATGTCCTTTTATTTTTCTGTCTTAATATCTAGTTGAACTCTATGGACACACTGACAATTTAATAAATACGCAGAACTTGAAATAATGATTTTCAAGTTATATGTCAAAATTAGTTTTAAGTACACTTTTTTTTTTTTTTTTAATTCAAAACCAAACTTTTAAAAACCCAAATAAGAGTGCAATGTAAAACATTGAAAGAGAGAGGTTATTTTAAGGCATTCCTAAATTGTTGCAGTAACCCAACAGGTACATCTAACCATTTAAACATAAAGGGTGAAACACGTCATGCCACCTTCCTTACCTACACAGTTGAGCACACAGAACAGCCAGATTCTCAACTGAAGTAGGTTGGCAATAGCTGCAGTTTAATCAACAGGACCAAATGTCTTTGCACAAGCCGAGGATCCAACCCAGAAAATGGAATTACCAAGCAAAGGAAAATTCCCTCACTTATCTTGGATGAAGGACAGCTTCCAAGCTGGTGCACCTTCTACATTCTTATTGCCCTTCATTTCAGTGCATACACATTATATTTTCTGAGTACTGACAGTTTACTCCACACAAACACATTTTTAGACTACCGTATTCATAAAAGCACTCGATAGGCAGGGTTACACAGTAATCATACCAGGCTGTATTCTCCAACAACCTCTCTGCAAAAGTGAAGTCACCAGCATCAGCTATTCATGTTCCATGACTCTTTGGCAGTGACTGTTTCCTGGTACTATCCAGTTAATCTATACATTCCTTAAAGAAAGTGCTCTCTGATTAGCTTTTCAGTGGGCTGACATGTTAGGATATTACTAAACATGGTGAAGTTATTCAGACAATGCAAGTAAAGGTTGCGTGTATGTAATGGCAGTTAGCTGTGCAGTTGGCACAGTCTGTGATTTCTGTTAGGCTTGCACAGCAAATTGCAATTTTAAGGGTCTGGTTTTAGAAACATTACTTTGCAATTTAATATTTTTTTTTTCTGAGATTTTATTCTGATTATACATGGCCCTGTATTTAAGATACTATGTTTCATGCAAAGCATCCTAAACTTTCCTAGAAAACAGTCTTCTTGTATACATGACAAAACAATATATATATCCTTGGCAAGTAGGAGTCCCTACATATTTGTAGCGGTCATATATACAATTTTCTGCTAATTGGATAACTCCATTACTACAAAAATTCATTACAGGTATGTTTCATACATTAACAGAAGCTTTTAAGAGAAAACTTCAGCTCTGATCTCTGAGCTGAAATGCCTTTGAAACCCCATTAGCTTCAAAACCATTGAAACAAGTCACCCTAGCTGCATTTTCAACAAGTTAGATTATATAAAGATAACTGAAAATAGATCATCCTATTCACTCTAAGATGCTGTTTGCAGAAACAGCTAAAAATATTCCTTTCATATTGTACTGAGATCCCTTGTCAAGATAGGAAATTAATTGTTGCTATACAGCTTATTAGCCTCTACTAACTAAAAAAAAAAATACAGATATTTGATGAAAAAATAAAGATGTGTAGATTTTTAAAACAATGGACAACTCAGACATCTAGTCTATACACCAGAAAGACTCTATCATATCCAGTAATATTTTTATTGAACATAATGCTTATTCCTGGCAAGAGTATCTCTTCCAGGAGGGTATTCAGATTTGGTCTGAGTTAAGAAACATAAAATTAAAATATAAGCTTTGAGCTGTGACACAATATTTTCTTATATGTTTTCTTCTGCAATACATTAAATAATATGTTTGTGAAAGAATAAAATGTAGTGAGAAATGTACATATAATTAAATTATGGAAGTGGTTTGCACAGATCTTAGAATTAATGTACTCTGTGACAAAAATAAAAGAACTAGCTGAAAATGAAAAGGATAAGGAAGAAGAAAGATGTATTATTGAGCCAAGACTGTCTTCCAGCAAAGTCTTAAGCAAAATATAATCTCCACAGAGTATCTGGTTAGGTGAGCTTAAATACGAACAACAAAAAGGTCATGATGACCCAGAAAACATTACTGACAGCTATGTCTTTTGTGTCTCCTAAGAGAGTTCTTTCCCAGAGATTCATGAATTACAAATCCTAATTAGATATGTTATTAATCTTATTCACATGAGAAAAATTACGTGTGCACAAATATTTGTTAGATTAGAGCCATAATATGCTTCTAGAGGCTTTTTGAATGTAAGCTTCTTGTAATTTTCTAATTCAGTGAATGCCTTCCATCTCAATATTAAAAACCGTTGTTCCTAGTTAGTTTTATGGTCTTTTTAAAGCATGCTTAGCTTTATTTTTCCCAGAATCCAATAAATATGTACAATGTCACCCAATGATAATGAAGAAAATATTTTTTTAATTGAAACTACAGTAATACTGCTAAAGTGGATGCTACTTAATAATTAAGAAAAGGTCTTCTGTCATACGTGCTGAGAAACATTTTCCTTGTACAAATAATAAAACATCTCCAGGAAGGGGTAGGAACATTTAAAAGCTAATCAAATACAAATGAGATAAGTGAGATTTTAAATCATAAAAGAGACAGCAGTTCCAGGATCTGTGAGATATGTTACCTTTTTTTTACTTTTTTTTTACTTTTTTTTTTTTTTTATGGTTCAAACGTGAAGGGACCTTAAAGATCATCAGATTCCAGCCTCCCTGCTATGAGCAGGGACACCTCCCACAAGGAGGCCTCATCCAATCTGGCCTTAAACACTTCCATGGAGGGGGCTTCCACAACATCCCTGGGAAACCTATTCCAGTGCCTTACTACCCTCATAGTGAAGAATTTCTTCCTGATGTCTAACTTAAATCTCCCCTCTTTCAGTTTAAAACCATTGCCCCTTGTCCTGTCACTACCCTCTCTGGTGAAAAGCCCCTGCCCAGCTTTACTGTTGGCCCCCTTCAAGTACTGGAAAGATACTAGAAGGTCTTCTCAAAGCTTTCTCTTCTCCAGGCTGTACAGCCCCAACTCCCTCAGCCTCTCTTTGTAGCAGAGGTGCTGCAGCTCTTTGATCATCTTCGTGGTCCTTCTCGGGATGCTCTCCAACAGCTCCATGTCTTTCCTGTGATGAGAGCTCCAGAGATGTACACAGTAATTCAGGTGTGGCCTCACCAGGGCAGAATCACCTCCCTGACCCTGCTGGCCACACTTCTTTTGGTGCAGCCAGGATGCAGTTGGCCCTCTGGGCTGTGAGCACACATTGATGGCTCATGTTGAACTTCTCATCTACTACCACCCCCAAGTCCTTTTTCTCAAGACTGCTCTCTAGCCATTCTCCTCCCAGCCTGTATTTTTGTCTAGGGTTGTGCTGACCCAGGTGCAGGACCTTGCACTTGGCCTTGCTGAACTTCATGAGGTTGGCATTGGCCCACCTCTCCAGCCTGTCAAGATCACTCTCCATGGACTCCTTTCCCTCTTGGGTATTAACCACACCACACAGCTTGGTATTGTCAGCAAACTTGCCGAGAATACGCTGAATCCCACTGTCCGTGTCTCCAACAAAAATGTTGAATAACACTGGTCCCAGTACTGATCCCTGAGGAACGCCAATTGTCACTTGCCTCCATTTGGACACTGAAACATTGACCTTAACTCTCTGGGTACAGTCATCCAGCCAATTACTTATTCACTGAGTGGTCCATCTGTTAAGTCCATTTCTTGTCAGTTTGAAGACCAGGATGTTGTGTGGGACAGTATCAAATGCTTTGCACAAATCCAGGTAGATGATGTCATCTGCTCTGGCACTATCAACTATCTCTGTAGCCTTATCATAGAAGGCTACCAAACTGGTTAGGCATGATTTGCCTTGAATGAAGCCATGATGGCTGTTACCAATCATCTCTGTATTTTCCATGTGTCTTAGCAGATTTTGCAGGAGGATCTGCTCCATGATCTTGCCAGGCACGGAGGTGAGACTGACCGGCCTGTAGTTCCCCAGTTTTTCCTTTTTCCCCTTTTTGAAATAGGGGCTATGTTACTTTTTTTTTTTTTTTTCAAATTGACAGGACCTTCAACTAGACCACCATGACCTCTCAAATACGATGGACAGAGACTTAGCAACTGCATTCACCAGCTCCCTCAAGACAGGATGGAACCCATTATGTCCCTTCGATTTGTGCACCTTCAGGTTCTTTAGATGGTCATGAAGCTGTTCTTCTCTTATGGTGGGGGGTACTTCATTTTCCCAGTCCCTATTTTCTCCTGCTGTGGCCTTTGTGATGAGTCTGGAGCACTTGCCAGAAAAGAATGATGCAAAGAAGTCATTGAGAACCTCAGCCTTCTCAATATCCTGTGTAGCTAGGTCTCCCGTTTCTCCCTCTCAGGAGAGGGCCTACATTTTCCTTGGTTGTCCTTTTACGTCCAACATAGCTATAGAAGCTTTTCTTACTGCTCTTTACATCCCTGGCAAGATTTAATTCTATCTGGGATTTAAACTAGTAAAATGCTGAGTCTCTGCTCCTGAATTCCGGAGTGCATTTTGATTTTCACTATTTGTAATAGTACAAAATCTAAAATACTCAGCAAACTCTCACACAACTTCATTACTTTGTGCACTGATTTCCACAGAAATTAAACACTGGAACAAAAAGCCATGGTGAACCCCAACCTCATATCTGATCTGTACAAGCTTGAATTAGGACACAAGTGCGAATCTGACATGCTATGAAGTCTAGGTGAATCCAGAAACACATACAAACAGAAGAGATCTTTGTCATGGGACAAAACAGAAATTAAGGAGGTGACATGCAGAAGCACATACTAACATTTTATAATCTTATGGCAGTAAACATGGAGTTCTTGTGCTGTTTCTTAAAATTGGAAAGGTGAAAAATAAATCTTTTGTAAAATACTTGTCCTTATTTACATGACAATTTGTGTCCTTTAGTACTTGGTTCTGTTTCCAGATATTTTCACAGTTCTTCATTTCACTCTGCTAGGACTGGCATATGACTGTGTGAAGACAGAGCTACCATCATCTGTGATCAATTATCATCCTTTATAATTAAGAACCTTTCCACTGACTTGTATCTGAACTCTGGAATTTAGCAAAAATACTAAATTTAAATGCATTTTAAAGCAGCAATAGATTTATTTCTCTTTTTTTTCATGGAAAACTTGAAATAAATAAGCACAGTCTTTGATGTTTTGAAATAATTAAAGCAGACCTCAGGAAAGCACAATTCACAAGAGTTTACAGACAAGAAAGCACAAGAAAACTTCAGTAGTCTAATCTACTGAAACAGAAGGGAATGTTTTCAATTTTCTATTTAAGAGAAGCTTAATGCTAATGTACATGCAGCAGAAACATCCAACAGGATTCTAGTTTTATGTCAACAAGCTATCGTTAACACATGTTATTCATTTTTCTTACTGTGTTTCTCTACTGGTGGAGCCCTGTAGGCATGGTCCAATAAGATTATAAGATTGTCATTGTTCAATAGCTTAAATATCACAAACAAAACTATAAGATGAACCTTTAAAAAATTCATCCATCTCTCTTATTTTCCTCCTTTTAGAATTCACTTGTTTTCTTCCTACTGCAGTTCCCACAGAAACAACATGGACAGTTTCCCCATTGTGAGCTATGTCAACCCTGATGTTTGTGCAACAGGTCAATAGTATCCACTTTCTAAGTACAGCCTTTCAAGGTCCTATTCTGCTATTCAGCAAAACCCATTTTCACACTTAAAACTTCTGCCCCTTCAGGCAATTCTAGAAAAAAACAGAAGAGTGACAACCCAAAACACAGAAAACAAATCAGTGTTGACCATGGTATTGAAAAGGTGATGTAGATTATTTGCTTTACAACCTTTATGTACATATAGACATTTTTATATATGCACATATCTTTCCAATAATTAATATGAAGAAAGTCTCTTAATATTCAGGATCAAAAGGGTGCTAGCAAGACTGCAAAATCTGGGCTGTAAGAGATTAGTTATGTATTTGCCAATACACACGCATATCATTCCTCACTTTTCTATAAATACCACCTTCAAGCATTTTGTGGATTAGAAATTATTTTCCACATGTTTCTGCATATGAAAAATGGCTCAGGCTTTCTAATCTTGTTAGCATTGTATCATTCCATTTGTTAAAGCTGCATTTTAATTGCTAAATTGCTTGTCATTGGTTGCTTGAAATACTTTCTCAATTCCATTATAAGCATGAAAGACTTTCAAAGGTACTATGAAACTTTCTCTACAATAAAGGTATTCACTTTTCAAAGTAAACCTTATGTATGTGTCTTTCACAGGACATACAATGTTAGCTGAGAGAAAACCACTTACTAAATATGATATAGTAAGGCTGATATATAGGATTTTGGTGTCAGCCTAAATTTTTGGTTACTGTGTATTTTTCATTTTAATGCAGAGTTTACATATTGCCTCTGTTTGCCTCTTTATGTCTTTCTCATCCCTGAAAAAGGTATCATGAGACACCAAGCAGAACCAAGCTGGGACACCAAATGGCTATTTCTGGTTAGACAGATGTCAGTGTTACAGTCTTAAGGTTTTGGCTAGAGA